>NC_081288.1:84045922-84388166 GCF_030490865.1 Poecile atricapillus
TGTACAGAAACAGCTGGAAAAAGGACATATAGTCTGTTGTAAAACATTTAGAAAAAATGGTATGACCCAAGAGAATGTACCCCCGAAGTGTAGAATGTTTCTTTCCCTTATCTCTTTCCCCCTAGTTCCCCTTATTGGCTGTGTGAATGTAACCCACCCTCTTCCCCCTGCCTTCAAAAAGAGGTGCGTATCAATATTATTCCTCTTTCCCTCCTGCTCTCCTTCTCCGCGGGACCCCAAGAAATAAAGCTGCACTTCCATCTCAGCAAGGGAAAAGGGCCTCGGTTTAGTTTCTCTGTTCTAGGCTATAGTATCTCCACTGCTTCCCTGGCTACTGCAAGGAGGATGGTAGCTATAGAGAGGCAGAAGATATACAGTTATAGCAATTGGTGCCTTGGTGAGAGGAGTGTAAAACACCCCACAAGAGACTGGAATGCTATATATTTGGCTTCAAATAAGTCTGTTGAGGGTGATCTATTGCTTTGAAAGACACGCTGTTTTCTGTGGCGAGTCTCTTGATGAAGGTACCGATAGCCTTTTGAATTGTCAGAAGGTCGGATCCAGAACAGAGAAGATTTTGCATCATAAACGAGTAAGTAAATACCAAGATTCGAACCAGCAGTCGCAAAACACGCCAAGCTGCCCCACTCCACCCCACCTCCCCCCCGCCACCGCCGTCACTGTGGCTGGTCCTATTTCTGTCCCAGCGTGGAAGCAGGAAATGCAGAGTGTTTCAGTCCCGAGCCGCGACCAGAAGGCGCGGCAGAGCAGTCTCCCTGTGCGGTGCGAAGTAGAGAACGGAGACAAAAGTGCTTCAAAGTATCTCCCAGTTTTTCTTATAATTTGAAAAGAATTGATTAACAGAGAAAAAGACATAAAAAAACAGCCACTGCAGTTTTCGTTAATTTCTCCTACTTATTCCCCTAAACCCTCTGCCCATGAGCTGAAAAAGATACATGGAACAGATCCAAAAACTCAGGAAATGCACTGTAATAATGCCATTCCTGGTTCCATGTGTCTCATTCAGTCCACAATCTCTGATAGTTCTGCGCAAGCTATCAGACACCTTCCCCTGCACCCCTATATCCCGACTATTAAAACCTCTTATCTCAACGTGGCTGGGATCCAATATGGAGCTGGCCATGTGCCAGATAGCCATGTGAAGAAACCTCCCTCGTAGCTACCTCCTTCTTCCCATGACTCTTTCCACCCACCTGTCTCTGTCCAGTTCCCCTACTCCTCCCATAACCCCTCCCCTCCCTCACACATTTCACTTCCTCCTAGCATACCCTGGTCCTGCATGACATCATCTTGCAACCCCACCTCCAAATGTTGCCACCCTGCTCCCCATGCCCCCACCCCCTGTCCCCACAGGGAAGGGGGAAGTGAAAGGGATAGCCCTACCCTCTGCTCCCATGGGGGGGCGGGGGAAGGGGTGTCCTGGCCCTGCCCTTTGGGGGGTGAGATGTGTCCCTGCCCAGCCCCTGTGGGGGTGTGAGTGGGTCTCTCCACCAAGTCAGGAGTGAGGCGAAGCCCCGTGGGCCTGCTGGGGGCTAGACTGAGTCCCTTCATCGATCCGGTGGGGAAGCAGGGCCTCCAGGGCCCAGTGAGGGTGGGACTGAACAGGGAAAACATGGAGATACAGGCTCTGGGGAAGATAATGATATGCCTACAGCTGCACCGGTAATATTTACTGGTAAAAAAAGAACTAATAGACAATATCAGCCTTTCTTTTACCATGATATCTGAGAGATATGCAAAATACAACGTGAATTTGGCAAAAATAGCAAAATATTAAAAAGAATGATTAAAGCTACTTTAAAATCTCAGTAGTTGGTTCCTGATGACCTCAAAGACTTCTTCAGGTGCCTCCTAACCCCCAGTGAGTTTGATTTTCGGGAAAGCTCATGGAAAACGTCATTAAAAGACCTCCTAGAGGAACTCAAGAAAAGCATGCAGGATGCAAAATATGCAGAAAATAATGAAATTACTTCTGAGCACCTCTGGGGGGAGGGGAGGTGGTCTAAGCCTGAAGACCAGGCGCAGGTTCTACCAAAACCTATTTTAGATAAGATCTGTGATGTAGTGGAAAAAACTTAAAATAAATTACCAACATTTGAAACCCAAGTCAGTTATGTTAATATTAAACAGTTTCCATCGGAAAGTTTTTTGCAGTTCGTCGACCGGCTTGGAGGACATATCCAGCTACAGGTAGAAGGATCAGTAGCACAAGCAGAACTGATTAAAGAAATGGCTCAAAGAAATGCCAACGAGGCCTGCCGCAAAGTGATTTTAAATCTGCCCATCCATCCTCCACCCACCATAGCAGACATGATCCAGACCCGCGCCAAGAAAGCAGATCTGTACAGTACACATGACAAGAAACCAGGACGAACAAACCCAAGGACTGTGGCAGCAGCAACACCAGGAATGAACAAGCCACAGATGTCACCAGAACAGCTGCAGCATATCATCTGCTTCCAGTGCAAAAAGCCGTGGCATTTTGCAAGGAATTGTCCTCAAAACCAGCAACAAGGGAAACACCAGAAAGAAGCTGTAGCCAATCAACAAACTAAATAAATAGTACTTTTCCGTCAAGCGCGAAGACACAAAAGACACCGACCTAAAACAGAAAAATGTCTCTATTTTAATTGGAAAGGGGGAGAAAGGGGAGTGGGGTGAGAGACTGCAGAAATATAATTGTGGGGAACGCATGCCTAATAAGATCTGGCAACCACAAAAGCGATTCAGACTTGTAACTGCTGAAGCTTTTTGTTTCAGATCTGACCATTGGACAGTCATTGGAGTGGACCCCCAGGAAAATTCACAAGACGTGGCTGGACTGGATAATAGGTATTTTGTTATTGGAGACACAGCACATACACCCCTAGAAATTGAATTAGCCCCCATGACAATTAAGGGAGAATTAACACATCTCATTCTTCTAGCAAGATGTCCTCAGCCACCATTCTATTTGATCAAGGGGCAAATAATAGCCCAAGTGATCCCTGTACCAACAGAAGTCCCAGTAGATGACAAAGCACCAGGAGTTTACTGGGCTGAAGTGGTTGGTGAGGACAAACCCATTATGGGGTGCAACCTGACACATGGATCAGAACATCTCCATGTACAAGGTTGATTGACACTGGGGCAGATGTGACTAGTATACCTGAAAAAGTGTGGCCTTCACATTGGGAATTGCAACCTGTGGCAGGCAAAATACAGGGTATCGAAGAGGTAAAATTGGCAAAAATCTCTAAGAGCATTGTTCAGATCGAGGGCCCGGATGGAAGATTGGCTAGTGTCCATCCATTTGTCACTAACAATAAATGCCCCCTGTGGGGGAGAGACACCATGTCCCAGTGGGGAATCAAACTAACCATTCCAGAGAACCCCCAGGATTTTTAGAAGAGGCCACTGTAGAGCGTCCTACCCAAAAGCTAAATTGGCTAAATGACACTCCAGTGTGGGTGAATCAGTGGTCTCTTAGTAAGCAGAAGCTCAGGGCACTAGAATATCTGGCAGATGAGCAGCTAGCTAAGTGACACATATTAGAAACAACCAGCCCTTGGAATTTCCCGGTCTTTGTGATAAAGAAGCCAGGGAAAGATAAATGGCACCTCCTTCAGGATTTGAGAGAAAAAAACAAAAAGATTGAGGAGATGGGGTCTCTCCAACCAGGAATGCCCTTCTCGACAATACTTCCACAAAATTGGCAATTGGCAGTGCTAGATATTAAAGACTGTTTTTTCCAAATTCCCCTGCACCCAGAGGATGCACCATGGTTTGCCTTTTCCATTCCCACAATTAACCAAGAAGCCCCAATGAAATGGTACCACTGGACAGTACTACCTCAGAGGATGAAGGCTAGTCCCTTCTTCTGCCAGTGGTATGTGGCATCATTGTTATCCCCTGTTCGTGCTGAAAAAAGAGAAGCCATCATTTTGCTCTATATGGATGATGTGTTAGTGTGCTGTCCCAATGACACTATACTGCAACACACACTTGACCTTGTGGTTAAAGTTTTAACCTCTGCTGGATTCCAATTGCAGGAAGACAAAGTTCAAAGGATGCCACCTTGGTAATACTTGGGCCTGGAGATCACCGAGTGGACGGTTGTTCCACAGAAATTGGAAATCATTAGCAATCCCAAAACCCTAGTGGATCTCTATTCACTGTGCAGGTCCTTGAATTGGGTTAGACCCTGGCTAGGTCTCACTAATGAAGACCTGAGTCCCCTGCTCAATTTATTGAAAGGGAAGAGAGAGCTGCTTTCTCCCAGGGAACTGACTCCAGAAGCAAAAACTGCAATTGAAAAAGCACAAAGGGCCTTGACAGAAAGACAGGCACATCGCTTCAAACCGGAGCTGCCTTTCAAATTTATTGTCCTAGGGAAATTGCCACATCTACATGGGTTAATATTCCAGTGGGCCGAGGGGCGGAGAGATCCACTCTCAATAATAGAATGGGTCTTCCTCTCCCATCAACAACCCAAAACTATCACCAAGCCACAAGAGCTGATGGCTCAGCTGATTCAAAAGGCCAGGGTAAGGCTGCGAGAACTGGCAGGGTGTGACCTTATGTGTATTCACCTTCAGGTCAGACTCTCTGGAGAAGGCAAACACTCCCCTGAGAAACTGACCAAAGAGATGTTTGAGCCCCTTCTGCAGAGTAATGCTAACCTTCAGTTTGCTCTGGACAGCTATAGTGGGCAAATATCAGTCCATGCACCATCACACAAATTGTTTCATGAGGAATTCCACTTCAGTCCTTGTGGGAAAAGGAGCCGTAGGCCACTCAAAGCTCTTGCACTGTTCACTGATGCATCTGGAAGCTCTCATAAGTCAGTGATGACTTGGAGAAATCCGCAGACTCAACTTTGGGAAGCTGATGCTGAGTTTGTAGAAGGATCACCCCAGATAGCTGAACTGGCTGCGGCCGTAGGAGCCTTTGAGAAGTTTTCAGAACCAGTTTGGTTGCTGATTCAGCCTACGTCGCAGGGGAGGTCTCCAGAGCAGAGCAGGCAGTTCTCAAGGACATTGAGAACGAACATCTCTTTAGATTGCTTTCAAAACTGATTTATTTGGTTTCAAATCGAGAACAACCTTTCTATGTGATGCATATAAGATCGCATTCCGATTTCCCAGGTGAAATTGCTGAGGGGAACCGGAAAGCTGATTCCTTAGCTGCCCCAGCTGAAAAGGAATGTCTCCCAGATGTGTTTCAACAGGCAAAGATAAGTCACCAGCAATACCATCAAAATGTGCCAGGACTGATCCGTCAGTTCCAGCTGACATGGGGTCAGGCTAAAGCCATTGTGGCTACCTGTCCCAATTGTCATCTCCAGGCAGTGCCATCATTAGACATCAGGATTAATCCCCGCGGCCTTGGAAGCTGTGAGGTGTGGCAAACAGACATCACACACAAACCCAGTTTTGGTTGCCTTAAGTATGTACACATGAGTATTGATACATACTCAGGAGCAGTGTATGCATCTGCTCATGCAGGAGAAAAATCTGTACATGCCAAACAACACTTAGTACAGGCCTTTTCAGTGCTGGGGATCCCTAGGGAAATTAAAACAGATAATGGCCCAGCGTATAAATCCAAGGACTTCCTGGAATTTGTCCAGTAGTGGGGAGTCGACCACAAAACTGGCATCCCCCACTCCCCCACAGGTCAAGCGGTGATCGATTGTACCCACCAGACACTCAAACAAGTCCTAGCCAGGCAAAGTAGTGGAACAGTGTGGATGTCTCCCCAACAAAATCTTTGCAAAGCTATGTTTACTATCAATTTCCTAAACTGTTCATTTGAAAACATGAATCCTCCAGTGACTAAGCACTTTAACAGTGGTGATCAGTTTAAATTGTCACAGCATCCACCGGTTTTAATGAGGAACCCTGAGACTTGGCAAACCAAGGGTCCTTATGAACTTGTCACCTGGGGGCATGGTTATGCGTGTGTATCCACCCCTGCAGGCCCCCGATGGATTCCTGGAAAATGGGTAAAGCCTTTTGTTCCCAAAACCCCACCCCCAGCCGAAGAAGAAGAGAGACAAGTGGCAGTTGCATCCCAAAGAAGACACTGCTGGGAAAAACAAGAAGAAACCTTCCCAACCTCTGGTTACTCTCTGACCTGCATACATAGACTGAGAATATGCTTTAAAAATGTTTTTTTCTTTTCTTTTAGAAAAGACCTACCTCACACTCAAACCCATGATGAGCCTTACCTCAACTCTCCTCCTGCTCGTGCTGAGCAGCCTGGCAGATTCCTGCATCACCCCTCAGCCACAACAGAACATCTGTGTGACCCTGGCACACACACTTAAACAAGACAATATCTGCCTGTCCACTGCAGCAGCAAAACACCCCATGTCTACCTGTCTGGTAGGAATCCCCCTGCAGGCTGAAGATTTTACAGCCAGCTTTAGTGATCCCAAGTTTAATACAATTCCCAAAACACACAGTGATCAACCACATGAAAACCGTAAACGGCGAGCTTTGGCAGTGAAAAATCCTATAGAAAAGTGGTTACCAATACTGCCCAGAGCTAATAAAGAGCCCCAAGAATTAGAGCTATTAGGTTCTTCCCCTACACCCTTTTGTGTTCACTTCATTTACAATTCACTGCCAGATACAAAACTATACAATCACATAATCCAGTACGGAAAAGAATACAAAGCAAAACAATGGCGTGGTGCGCTAAGTGAAGTCTTAGTGAACAATCCTGGCCCCTCACATCCAAGAATCCTCCCTAAAGGTATATTTCTAATTTGTGGAGATAAAGCATGGGCAGGAGTCCCATCTCGCCTTCGAGGGGGGCCTTGCACTTTTGGGAGGCTGTCCCTGTTAGCACCCAACCAAACACAAATTATTAAATGGACTAGGAAAGACAATTCAACCCATGAAATCCACAAAAAAAGCACTGATATTTTAGACTCAAATTGTGATTTGGATATATTTCATTGGGCAAAATCAAAAAGGGTTGCTGCATCCATATTTCTTCCATGGGTTGCGGCTGCCAAGGCACTACATGAATTAGGACAGCTTGAGTGCTGGGTGATTAAACAGGCCAACTTAACATCAGCTGCCCTCAGCTCCCTTCTCGAAGATGAAGAAATTACGAGACAGGCCACACTCTAAAATCGGGCTGCCATAGATTTTCTTCTGCTGCTGCATGGACACAAATGCCAGGAATTTGAAGGACTTTGCAGTCTAAACCTGTCCTCAAAAGCTCCCAACGTCCATGGAGCCCTCTGAGAGATGAAAAATTTGATTGGATGAGTGAAACAAGAATCAGAGGACTAGTTTAGTGATCTGTTTAAAGGCTGGGGACTCACAGGATGGTGGACTTCGATAATCAAAACAATCGTGTTGTTTTTTGTTGTTCTGTTTCTAATCGTGCTAGCCTTTGGAGTTATCCATTGTTTGGTTTTAAAAGGTCTCAAAAATTTAGTCTCTACTTCCTCAGAGATCCACCACACAGAACTAGCAGACCAGAAGCAACTTAACTGGCCCGCCAATCACGAGTGGTGGACAAACTCGTGATCTGTATCAAGATAAACTCATAAATGTTCAAAAAATTTTATATAATAAGAAAGGGTGAGATGTTGTAATGCATTTAGAAAAAATGGTATGACCCAAGAGAATGTACCCCCGACAATGTAGAATGTAAGTTTCTTTCCCTTATCTTGTTCTCCCAGTTCCCCTTATTGGTTGTGTGAATGTTATCCACCCTCTTCCCTCTGCCGTCAAAAAGAGCCGCTTATCAATATTCTTCCTTTTTCCCTCCTGCTCTCTTCCACGGGATCCCAAGAAATAAAGCTGCACTTCCATCTCAGCAAGGGAAAAGGCCTCAGCTTAGTTTCTCTGTTCCAGGCTATAGTATCTCCTGCTTCCCTGTCTACTGCGGGTAGGATGGTAACTATAGAGAGGCAGAAGATATAGAGTTATAGCAATAGTCCCGTCTAATAGCCTTTGGAATTCACCTGTGTTTGTGATCAGAAAGCAGTCTGGAGGGTGGAGGCTGATGAATCACTTGTGGTAAATAAACAAAGTAATGGAAGAAATGGGAGCCCTCCAACCAGGTCTCCCTTCCCCTTCCATGATCACCAGAAATTGGCATATGACAGTAATTGATTTAAAAGATTGTTTCATCGATATTGCACTGCATCTGGACTATGCACCAAAATTCTGTTTTTCTGTGCCAAGCGTTAATATGCAGGTGCCATTAATTCAATATCATTGGGTCGTATTGCCCCAAGGCATGAAAAACATCCCCACCATTTTCCTGTGGTATGTTGCAAGGACCCTGAGCCTGATTTGGGAAGGTATGCCTGATGTTCTATTGTATCATTATATAGATGATATTATTATCTCTGCAGAAACTGTGGTTTGAATGGAAGAAGCAGTGCTGGCTGTCAGCCAGGTTGTTGCATCAGTGGGTCTGACCATTGCTTCTGAAAAGGTTCAAAGGATATCCCCATGGAAATATCTGGGCTGGCGCACAGGAATGCACTCTATTTTGGCAGAACCTTTGCAAATTTTAACTGAAATCAAAACTCTGCACGATGCACAAAAATTGTTAGAAACCATAAATTGGATTAGTCCCTTGCTCAGTATCTCAAATGCAGATTTGGAGCCATTGTTTGCCCTATTAAAGGGAGAGCCTGATCTCTCATCACCTAGATGTTTAAACACAAAGGCACAAGCTGCATTACAAAGAGTGGCTGATGCTATCTCACAGAGGCAATCAGCTTGCTGGACTCCAGAGTTACCACTATGGTTAATCATTTTAAACCCTGATCGGCAGCTACATGCCTTGATATTTCAGTGGGACTCAGAAAAACCGGACCCTCTGTTAATTATCGAATGGGTCTTTTTTCCTAATAATATGCCCAAGACTATTTCCATGAAAGATGAACTTATAGCCATGTTAATTGTCAAAGCTCGTCAAAGACTGATGTCCTTGGCTGGAAGGGATTTTGACCGTATCTTTTTACCTCTTAAAATGTTCTATTTGGATTGGTTGCTATACAAATCCGAGAAATTGCAAATTGCTTTAGTAAATTACTCTGGACAGCTATCTATCAATCTGCCTAAGAACAAAATGTTAAGCTGTTCTTTTAATTTGCTCCTGAAGCCAAGTAGAAGTTAGATTCATTTGCAAGCTATGACAATATTCACAGATGGCTCTGGGAAAACACATAAATCAGTAATTGTATGGAGGGATTCTGAAACCAGGGCTTGGCAATCTGACATTGCTGTTGCCAAAGGGGCCCTGCAGATTGTAGAATTAGCTGCTGTCACCAGAGTGTTTCAGAAATTCAGCACACCTTTTAACCTAACAACTGACTCTGTCTACATCACAGGAATTGTGCCTAGAGCAGAAGCCTCTGTCTTAAAACAAGTTAAAAATTATATTTTTTTTCACTTGCTGAAACGACTAGTCTTTCTTTTAGATCAAAGGACTGCTTCTCACTTTGTGATGCATAGAAGGTCTGTCCTGGGTTGATTATGATGTTAAATTGTATCCCCATTCATCCACCTAACCCAGACACAGGTTTTGTATTCTTAAAATTTTATCTAAAAGTAAAAGTGAGTGGAAAAGAAGCACCGAGTCTGTTATCAGAGACTGTACTTGCCCCCCCAAGCATCGGGAGTTTTGACTACAGCACAGACAAACAACAAGAGACAGATCGCCTTGGTTTTCCAGCTAGCCAGAGCAGAGAAGTCTTCCTGGACTGTTTTCTTTCCCTTTTCTTTGAATGAATCAAACCTGCTCTTGACTCGCGACTCAGCGGGAGCACCGGGAGCTCACACCCGTGGACTACCAGGAACCCAGCCTGGGCAACGGCATTTTCCAGCGCTGGAGGGATTGATAACAAAGCAAACACCCACAGGAAAGAGACCCTCTGAATTTGTCATCTCTTCAGAGCGGCAAGAGGTTTTGTAATTTGATATTGTTCATTCCTGTGCTGGGTAGTGCTTTGCCTGTGAAATAAACAGGTTTTTTCCACTTCTCTCAGAGAAATCTCTTCCCGAACCGGTTGGGGGGGGTAGGAGAAAGGGGCCACGTGGGTTTGCTTCTCGGGAAGGGCCCCATTGGAGGTTTTTTCCCAAATTTTCCCTAAACCAGGACAAATACATTCATTGGCGCCCAACGTGGGGCACGAGAGAGTGAAAAACCCCTGTACTGATTGTACTGAAGTGGCAATTACTTTGTATTAAGATAAGATAAAGCAGTCCCTAACCATCCAGCCATGCTGTTTAAATTAATAATGTCTTTTAGAGTGCAGGCCTTCATGTGTTTCTGGTTGCTAGGCATTTTTTGAGGTTTTAATACCTTTATGGTCTCTTGGTTTATTTTTTTATCCAGAACTAGCCCCGGTATTGTCCCTAACACACAGCTTTTACAGTAGAGGGGCACGAATTAAAACAGCTATTAAGCTGAGCCTAGTGATTATGATTTCTAAGAAGTTTATTCGTCCCACAGCCACGCCAGAACATCTGGGTGACCCTGGCACAAACACTCCAGCAAGAAAACACATGTCTATCTACTGCAGCAGTGAAAAATCCTATGTCTACCTGCCTGGTAGGAATCCCTTTGCAGCATGATGAATTCACACACAGCTTTAATACACTGACTCCTGAACCAGGTAATCAATTACACAGCACTCAAATAGAAGCAGAGTTAAAAAACCCCGTCGAAGAGTGGCTGCCACATTTTTCTAAGGCAACCCAGGAACCCCAGGAGTTAGAGCTACTGGGTTCCTCTCCAGCATTATACTGTGTACACTTTAGGGTCAGTCCTCCAATTCATAAAGAAACCTTCCACAATATAGTACAATATCAAGAAGAATTCACAGCAAAAAGGTGGTGCCATGTGCTAAGCTACATCAAAGTGTACTCCTCAGCTCATACGCATCTCAAAAGCCTCCCCAAAGGACTGTTCCTCATTTGTGGGGATTACGCATGGGCAGGAATTCCATCCCGTCTCCTCGGAAGGCTGTGTACCATAGGGGGTCTATCACTGTTATCACTCAATCAAACATTAATTGGCAAATGGACCCATAAAAATAATTTGACTAGAAAAATTCGAAGAAGTGTTACAAATTTAGATGAAAATTGTGATTCGGAGATTTTTCATTGGTCCAAATCAAAAAGAATTGCTGCATCCATTTTCCTTCCTTGGGTGGCTGCAGCCAAGGCCCTAGGTGAATTGGGACACCTAGAATGCTGGCTGGTAAAACAAGCAAATTTAACATCTAATGCCATAAGTGCCCTCCAAGAAGATGAGGAAGTTACCAGACAGGTGACACTCCAAAATCGTACAGCAATAGACTTTCTCCTATTGCTCCACGGGCACGAGTGCCAGGAGTTCGATTGTCTCTGCTGCATGAATCTGACATCAAAATCTCCTAACATCCATGCCACACTCTGAGAGATGAAAAGCATGATCGGACAAGTCAAGCAAAAAGCCGATGACTGGTTCAATGGACTGTTTAAGAATTGGGGACTCTCGGGGTGGTGGGCTTCAGTAGTGAAAACTATTCTGTTGCTGCTAGTCATTATTTTGCTAAGGGTGTTAGTGTTCGGAGTGTTAAACAGAAAACTGTACAAAAGCATAATTAAGCTAATCTCAGCTACCTCTGATGTCAGCCATATAGAGTTGCCAGACCGGAGTAACATTCATGGGCCAGAAATGGAAATTGGTGGGCCACTTCAGGTCAGTAAGTCATATAAGCTCGATACCTTTCATTAATTATTATATAACAAAATAGGGGGAGATGTGGTAGTGCACATTCCTGGGCGTTCCTTGGCTTCTGTGTAAGCCCTCCCCGCAGCTCTGACGTGTTTTTCCCTTCCCCTCCCTGTCCCTGAAATGTTATCCCATTGGTTGGTGTTATACATCTCCCCGCCCCTCTCCCGAGGTTTGAAAATGCCCGGGAGATGTTCCTCTTTCTCTTTTTCCTCCCGGAGCCCAGCCTGAATAAACACGCGATGTTATCCCGGAGAGAAAAGCAGCCCTTTGGTCTTTATCTTGGTCATGAAGAGCCCCCTGTCCCTCCTCTTGACATAGTTAGCCCAGATTACTTCGGGGAGGACAAAGGGGGCTTACTTCATAAGACTTTCTGAGCTCACTCCAGCACAAGCTTCTAGTATTATTGCTACATGTCCTGATTGTCAGCATTGCTCTCTTCCTAATGTGAACACAGGTCAACCCGAGAGGTCTATAGAGCCTACAAATTTGGCAAACAGGTGTGACACACTTTCCTGAATTTGGTCATTTGAAATTTGTGCATGCTTCTATTGATACTTTTTCATGTGCTCTGTTTGCCTCAGCCCATACAGGAGAAACAGCAAAGGACACTTGCCATCATTTCACTGCTGTCTTTGCCCCATTAGGAATGTCACAACAGATTAAAAGAGATAATGGCCTATAGTAAAACATTTTGATAGAGTAAAGGCATGAGATTTTGGTAAAGGCCTGTCTGAATAAGCCAGCCTTTGGTATAAGTGACAATATTAAAGGTAATGTGCTTGAAACTCTCATGCAACAGCAAGAATGAAAGAAAAACAATAGCCTTGTGTTCTGGGGAAAGAATGTAAACCATATGTATTAACCAACAGTAGCTTGCTAAGCCCGCAGACCCTGTTGGACCCTATAAAAGTGTGCTAAAGATAGAAATAAACGACGTTCGCCATACTTCTGTGAAGACTCAGCTGAATAGTCTGAGTGGTTTTTCAATATCTGGCGCCCGAACAGGGACCTTTTGTGGGCAGAGGGAATTCGGAAGACCCGCATGCGGGAAGATGTGGAAGCAGGCCAGGGCTGACAGAGTGGATTTGCGTGCGGATAGACGCCGGAGTGGATCGCTACCGGCTAGGCAGGCTCATCAGGAGCCTAGCTGAAAAAAGCCGAGGGTGGAGGAACTGGGGCGCAGACTGAGGGCGCACCAGGAGGAGGGGTTGCTCCCCTCTCCCCACCTAAGGCCGCAAAAAATGGATGTGCAGTTTGCGGCAGCACGAAAACTGCTTCTAAACATTATCGTTAAACGAAACTAAGCAGTCAAGGATATGGACCTTGGAAAGCTTGTTTTATGGGCTAGAGATAATAGGCGCGGGCGCCTCCAAGTCCCACTGCTGCCTTTTGCAGCGGAAGAGTGGAAAGACATAAGAGATTTGTTGTGGAAGAAAATGATTACAGGGAAAAGCAAGGACACTGTCTCTCGGTCCAACTTGGCAGATTGTAATTAATACCTTAAAAACCAGGAAAGCGAGATATGCTCAGGCTGCAAGCACCGTAATTCTACCTGCGTCACAGCAGCAGACGCCTTTACCTCCCACTGCTGGGCGAGCATTCCTGTCTATGCCACCCTTGGAAAGAGGAAGAGCCAGAGAGAAGAAAATAAAGGGAAAGCAGCTCCAACGCAAACGCCAAAACAACGAACAGAATCTGTTCAGCAATGGCAGGATGTGATACATCCTGAACTATCTGCTCCACCTTTGGAGACACTTTTAACACCACAGTCTTATTTAAGTCCCAACTTTACTACCCTGGAAAAAGAGAAGCCAGATTTAGATCGGTTTCCACTCGAACCAGGGGGACATGGGGAAGCACTGAAGAATGTGCAGATAACAAAGGCACCCCCAGGGCAGAGGCAGTGCAGAAGAAGCTCCAAGGCCATGCTGGACAAATATCAGCAATTACAGAAACACTTGAGCAGAAACAGGTGGCTCAGACAGCTTCAAAGAGAGACAAAATAGCCAAGAAATCACTAACTATATGGTATCTAGTTCGAAATTCATCACTGTAATTAGAAGTTGATAAGTTGCAATGATCACCGTTGTTAGCACCTGGCCCTGAGAGGCTTTTCGTGTAACATCGCCTGCTTTTGTAAAATCATACCTTTTTTCCTCTATCTGTGAACAACGAGAGAAATATTGAGAGAATGAACTGCATGTGTTAAAGTTAACTTTGTGTGGTTTTTTTTTGCTCTCCGTTTTTCCCCTCTGTGAGAGTATGTGGGGTTGACGAAGACTTCACTCAAACCTTTTAGAGATAACAGCAGTAGAGCATCAGCACAGCGGGCAGTTCCCCTCCCCCCCCCCCCCCGCCCGCTCTCTAAGAAAAGCACCAGGACAGTACCCAGTTTGTTAAAAAGTGATGATTTATTGGTTTTTTAAAATGTTTTTATATACCCTTGTAGAGTTAATTTGGTGTTTTAAGTAATTATGAGTTTATGCAGTTGCAGTTTTTTAGAGTTTTACTAGAGAAATTATTGTGATTCTTTGAAAGTTCAAAAAGTCCCTTTTTAAAGAGTGTTTAAAGTGAATATTAACAGAAGTTACCTTGCAATAATTAGTTTTAAAACCTAATGTTAAAATATTGAAAGATTTACAGCTACTAAGAAAACAACCTTCCAATTAATGTTATCTACAAAAGATATTTATGGTTTAAAAATAACTAGCTAAAAAAACTTCGCTGCACAAGACAAAGTTAAGCATATGCTACCCATTTGTTTGGTTTTTTCTACAATTTTAATAAGGTAATTTCAGTGTGAGTCCTTTTGTTATATAAAACATATATAACAGCATATATACCGATTTGGACTTCAGATTTTAATTAAAAAATCAACTTGATGTTTATGAAAAGTGCTACAAAAGCTGAATGGCAACTTGCCAAAACCTTTGTTTAGGTTTTTCTCTAGTAAAACTGCACTTTAAAATCCTAACCAACTTAAGCATATACTAGGCAAATTTCTCTTATGAATAAGTATTTTTAGTAACATTTGCAATTATTGTGAGTTTTTTAACACCAAATGACATGGAATTGTGATGTATTTGTTTCATTTTTATAATTTTTATAGTGAATCCATGTTACTTTTATATTGTGTTTAAAAAGTATATGCCAAACTTTCAGTTGCCTCTTTGTAATAATAGAGTAAGATTGAGTTATGCTTTTATTTAATATAGATTAAGTGTTAATAAAATTAAGCAAAGTTAAGTTTCATTATGTTTAAGTTAGAATGTTTTTAAGTAAGTTTTATCTTTGATTTTGTTTTAAAGTTATTTTATTATTTCCTTTTGTCATAGTTAATTTTATCAAGTTTAAATGTTGTTTAATTTAAATTGTTTTATGTTTTGTTGAAGACACTTGTTTAAACTGCAAAGTATAGTTATTTTCCTAGAGAGATGAAGATGACTACAACTGAAACAGCTGTGATAGAACACTGATGAACACCTGCTTGTGGATAGAGGTCAATGCAGTCTGTGGCACCCTTGATTTCATCAGGAGTTCTATTGTTTGTTGCAATCTCTGCAGTTTTTGTTTTTTATAATTTTCTTATTTTTCAGTGTTTCCAGAATTCCAAGTAAATGTATCATTGCTGAGGATCAGCTGCCATGGGAGAGGCTTCAGATTAAAGCAACTGCTGTCTGGTTTAATTGGTCTGTTACCTAAGGCTTCTGATAATTTGCTTTGTACAAATGCATTTCAACAGTTTGCTGTGCTGTAAGCATCTCATAGCTGTTACTATTGAGAACCTTGTTTTAGAAATGAGTTAAGAGGCATCTTTCCAGTTTAAAGCCTAAGGCCCTGGCCAAGCCTTGACTTTACCTGGATGGAATGTTTGCCAACAGATGCAGATGTTTTTTGTACCAAATCAGTATTTGCGTCTCTTTTTGACTCAGCAATTTGACCCTATTAATTTGACAGCTGGATCAATTTTGAAGTGGGTTTGGAGAATCATTTCCAGAGGTGGCTATCCAATCCTTCACTGATTTTTTTTGTTTGTTTGCAAACTATGAGATGCTGGTGTGTCGCTCTGAAAACTCAGCTTCTGAGCTTGCTAACATAGTTTTCTAAGGACTTTCGCAAGACAGTAACTGTAAACATAGATATGTGTACATTCTTTCTGTTACACATCTTGTGATGAGCATCTCTCATGGCCAGTGCAGTGAGAAAGTGTTATCCTGACCATCCAATCCCTGGCCATGGTCAAAAGCCTATAAATCCTGGGAGGAAAAATAAACTGTTTCTCTTCCTTTCACCACACTTCGACCTGTGTCCGTGTGATCTATTCATCTTCAGCAGTAACATCTGGTGACCTCGACGTGTCTTGAACGTATGTTACAGGGTATTATCTAGCCTGTGGCTATGGATGGTTTTGGGCTCTCTCTTACGGAGGGCCTGGTTATGGAACTATGGCGTGCGGTGTTTGATCAGAGAGGGATTGATGTTTCATATGCTGATTTTCAGTGATTGTGTGAGTATGGGAGAATTGAGGGGTTTTTCCCTGTGGTTGAAGTGATTTTTTTGCAGTCGGCTTGGGATGCTTTAGGCGATTCCCTGATCGAGGCTCTGCTGGTCGGTTATGAGCCCCGGCTGGTCCGGCTGCTAGGGATCTGGCGAAGTTGTGCTGGCGTTCTGAGGTCGGGTCCCGAGGTCGGCTCCCCTGGGATCTCCGGGGCCCCCGGCGGGTTGAACGGGGGCACTGTGGGACCAGTGGGCGGTGGAAGCCCGAGGCGGGGTTGGATCCTTGCCAACGGGCTGTCGGGGGCACCGCGGACCCGAGGGGTGTAACATCGCCTCGGCCGGCGCCCCGGCGGTGTAAGCCCGGGGCGGGGTTGCCTCCTTCGTGTGCCCTCCCGGCACAGACCGATGAGGGGCTGCCTGAACAGGGGGCGGCGCCAGCACTGGGGGATACCTCAGGGTTGGTCCCATGTCCCTGCTGCGGCTGGGCCATGCCCTGCCCTGTGGTGGGGGATGGGCCGGGCCCGGGCCCCACGCCAGCGGCCGTGCACGCTGTTCCAGTGCAGGAGAGGCCGGCACGGTTTCTTGGACCTTTCGCCCCTGGAGAAACGCTGTTAGGGGCGGTTCCGAGCGCTGCCCCCCCCGTGCTGGATTCGTGGGGCGTGGGGGTGGGTTCTGCTGGTCCCATGCTGCGGGATTCCTCTCCTGCGAGCCTGGATTGTCCCCTGGCAGCAGAGGAGGACACTGCCTCGGCTCTGCGGGCTGTGCCTCTACCGGCGCCCCGGTTCCCCCCCGTGGCGGGAGCTGGCTGTGCCGAGCTGGCTCCAAGCCACCCCGCCTCGGGTTCCCGGGCATCGCCCGAGCCTGCGGCTGGAGGTGGCCCTCCCCCGTCGCCTCCTGCGGCCGCGGCAGACCAAGGTCCTGCACTGTTTACCACTGGCTCCGGTGGTGCTGCCGCGGGACAGAAGCCAGTGGCTTCCATGGACAAAGGTCCCAGGCTGCTGGAGCCTCTTTGGCTGGCCTGTGGACTTTGTCCTCCTGTCAGATGACTGTGCAGCTGAGCGCATCAGGCATTCCATGTGCTTCCGAATGCTTTGGTCTGGTGGGTGAGGGCATGAGTGCTGTTCTTGTGGCGTGGTTGCATACCACTGCTCAGGGCATCATTGTTCACCTAGGGGACGTTAATTCGGATTTCCTGGGGTGCATTTCTGCCGTGGGTTCCACACTCACCCCTCCTGTTCCTATCCCTGTGGGACCCGGATTTGCTCACCTTGTGCCTTTTGAGTCTTGTGTTTGCAGAGCTGAGAACCAGCTGCGGAGAGATGGTGGCTTCGGGTTCCTTAGACCTCCCTGGGTCACTGGACTGCTGTTCTGACAGCCAGGGATCATCCTGAACGGGTCTGCACCCTGTCCATCCTTGGTGAGATGCTGTCAGAGATTAGCTTCTGCGGGTTCTTGACACTGGCATGGACATCACGATTGTCAGGTTTGCTGACGGGCCCCGGAGTGACCCTTGGACCCGATGCTGACACATTCAACACAAAGAAGAACTTGAGACTGACTCTTTGTTCAGCAGATTCTGTTGTCTTCTCTCATGATAGACTAGTCACCCTCCGTGACTTGATGCAAGAACAGTTGGATCACGGTGATCTGGAGTTTCAACCAGTCCCTGGGACATTCCTGTTTTCTGTATCAAGAAGAAGTCTGGGAAATGGAGGTTGCTACAACACCTCCAGAAAGTTACTGCTATGGTGGAAAGCATGGGGATGTTGCAGGCTAGCATGCCTTCACCTGCCATGCTTCCCGCTGATTGGCTAGTCCTCATTGTGGATCTGAAGGATTGTTTTTTACAATTCCTTTGCATCCCGATGACAGACCGAAATTTGCCTTTCTGGTGCCAGCTATCATTAATGCTGAGCCCACACAGAGATATCAATGGAGATTTTGCCATAAGGCATGTGAAAATTTGCCAGCATTTGCCGATGATATGGAGCTGCAAGTGACTCCAGAAACAACCTCCTTGAAATTATTTGAGGGTCAAAATAATTTTTGGGACAAACAGTCTTACATCAGGAGGTGCAATTATTTTTTTGCATTCAGTGCAGACACTGCATGAATGATGTCCAGAGATTAATGGACTTTTATATGGTTGTGTCCCTATATGGGACTGACCATGACACAACTGTCTCCCTTGTTTGGTCTATTAAAGGGGGACTCTGATTTAAAGTCACCTCTGACACTGACCCCAGAGGCACAGTAGATGCTGGAGGAGGTTCTGTGAGCAGTTTCTGCTCATCAAGTTTATCACATTGATATTTCCATTGATGTCGCTGTTTTGTTTTTAGGTTTTTTTTAGAGAGTCATGAGGCTGGATCAGCCCAATTGATGGAATTACGGGCTGCTGTCATAGCATTTCAGAAGTTTTCCCAGGCACCTTTCAATTTGGCCATGGATTCTGCCTCCGTGACCAAATTGGGAGCCATCCATAAGCAGGTCTTGATGTTGGACATCTGTTTCATTTATTTTTGAGTTTTGTTGTTTTTCTGGGATTTTTTTGGTTTTTTTGTAATAATGAAAGGGTGAGATATCACCCTGAAATTACAGCCTTCTGATTGTATGGAGTATTATATTTTCCTATTATTTATCTTTTTGATTGTTGATAATGTTGCTAGTTTCTTTCTTCATTTTTCTTTTTTCTTTTCTTTTTGTTAAACCAAAAAGGGTGAGATGTCGCCCTGAAAACTCAGCTTCTGAGCTTGCTAACATAGTTTTCTAAGGACTTTCCCAGGACAGTAACTGTAAACATAGATATGTGTACATTCTTTCTGTTACACGTCTTGTGATGGGCATCTCTCATGGCCAGTGCAGTGAGAAAGTGTTATCCTGACCATCCAATCCCTGGCCATGGTCAAAAGCCTATAAATCCTGGGAGGAAAAATAAACTGTTTCTCTTCCTTTCACCACACTTCGACCTGTGTCCGTGTGATCTATTCATCTTCAGCGGTAACACTGGTGCAGTGTTTTAGTGGTTAGTGGTAGTTCTATATTACATATGTTATTAATAATGTTTATGATTTGATTGATTTTTAACTGCAATAGGTTTTTATTCATTGTGTATGTAGTTCTGTGTTAATATTGATGTGTATGACGGAAGTACATCTCATTTTATTTAAAAAAAAACAAACAAAAAAAGAGGGGATTGATGCCCTAAAAGCATTTGATTAGTGTAATATGTGCATTAGAAATTTGGACCACAATGATGAAATATTTACATCAAAGATTTAGAAAGATTATATAAACTGAATTTACAAATAAGTGTACCACATCTAAGTCAAAATAGTTCATTAATTTCAAGAAGAGAAATGCCTAGGTTTTGTTGACAGGTTCAAAAAGGTCACCTGTTCATCTGACCAGACTGCCTCTGAAAACATGAGACCCAGTAAACAGAGAAGTCACTATACAACCTTGGTACTCCAAACAAGATCAGTAGTGGAGCTGCCAGGACACAGTTGTGTCTGAAAACTACACAGACAGTTTGCCAACAGAAATTTTATGTTGTTATCATGATGTTATGTCGCTACCAATTTTCTTCAGTTATTCTCTGTTTTAAGATTTACAATGTGAAGAACAATCCAAACATCAATGCCTTTAGTCAGTCACTGATCGGTTGCCAGCTGACATCGCATGAGCAGCAGATGTTCTAAGACTAAATCGCATTAAATCATGGTCTGCTTGTAAGAAGAATTTTGTAGAAGATCTAAAAGAATATAGAGACTCCATCTAACTGTATATAAAAGCAAATTGTAACTGTATTTTGCCCTTTAAGCAAATTGCTTTCACTCTTAGATTGCATAAATACCAGACCACGTGTGTTAAAAAAAGTTAGATAATAGTTTAAGATAAAGAGTTCAGCTTGTGTGATAATTGTTATTTGTTATTGATAAGTTTAGAAAAGATATTAGTATAAAGTATAAATATTCCCCCTTCAAGAGTTAAAGTGAGCATATTTGAAAGTTCATTTAACTTTAAAAGCTAGCCGTGATTCTGAAAGCATGGTGTCATTTGCATGGAACATACTGCTTATAGTAATTGCAATGTGTATTATGGATGCTAACTCTGAAGCAGGGAGCATGGTGCCTATGGAATAGCAGGCCACATAACTTTCTCAGTCTTGCCTGAGAAGGTGGCCTGGGAAATCATAAGGAGGAATTAAAACAATCCTCAGAGATAGAAAACATCCTTGCAGGTGCTGTTTGTCAGTTCCTTGTTTTCTTGCAAGAGAAGGTCGAGGGGTGGTGTACCCCACTGACCAATGATGGTGATGTGTTAGTTTACTAACCAATAAGAGTTTTACTTTTCTGTACTTTCACGTATCGGTCTATAAAAAAGATCTGAGGTTATAAACCGAGAGAAATTCTCCTGTTTGACTCCAAGAGAGTCTGTGTCGTTCTTCTCACCATTCCCAATAGAGCGACAGTGTATAGTCCCAACTGTCTGCTAACTAACGTCCAAAAGCGACAGAACATATGGGTCACTCTGGCACATTGAACTGGCCAAAAATCAATGTGTTTAAGCCTAGCCACACCTAGAGATCCCTTTTGCACCTGTCTCATAGGAATTTCTGAGTGGGATCTTCAAACATTTAAAAGTTTAGTTAGCAATGAAACTCAATTGAATCAACTGGCAATGTTATGAGAGTGCAATCACACTGTTGGCTTCACGTCAAGACAACTTGAAGCCTGCTGACAAGCAAAAATTATCCAAGTTCTCAGTGTTACCATAGGGGCCCCCAGAAGAATTAGACTTGTTAAACTCCTCCAATACCTCAGGTGGATGGATGATGTTTGAGCCCCTAACAAAAAGCTACTCCAATAAAGTAATGCAACACTGGGCTACAGTTAACCCTATAGTTGATCTCATTGCTAACACCGAAAGTAAAGCTTTTTATTCACAGTGCAATCTCACAGGACTGTGGATGCTAACTATGAAGCGGGGAGCACAGTGCCTGTGGAATAGCAGGCCGCATAACTTTCTCAGTCTCGCCTGAGAAGGTGGCCTGGGAAATCATAAGGAGAAATTAAAACAATCCTCAGAGATAGAAGACAGCCTTGCAGGTGTTGTTTGTCAGTTCCTTGTTTTCTTACAAGAGAAGGTCGAGGGGTGGTGTACCCCACTGACCAGTGATGGTGATGTGTTAGTTTACTAACCAGTAAGAGTTTTACTTTTCTGTAGTTTCACCTATTTGTCTATAAAAAAGATCTGAGGTAATAAACCAGGGAGAAATTCTCCTGTTCGACTCCCAGGAAAGTCTGTGTCGTTCTTCTCGCTGTTCCCAATAGAGTGACACAGGACAATCACCAAGGCGATTACGTACTTCAATATTCTTAATCTGTGGAGATAGAGCATGGAATGAGATTCCTGCTAGCCCACATGGAGGACCCTGTTACCTTGGAAAACTTACTTTGTTCCATCCAAACTTACACCACTAGCTGAATATTGCTGGTAAATAAAAAGCATCAAACAGTCAAAGCAAAGCCTGAACAAATTACTATTTGATGATGTTAGAGACCCAGACTTTTAGAGTCGTGGTATAATATAGCTAGCCTCCTTTTTCTGCTCCAAGACCAGCTGCTGCTAAAGGCTTGTCAACTCTATAAAAGCTAGCTTGTTAGACCAAGAAGGAATTGAATTTAACATCAACAATGTTAAGTGAACTTTCAGCTAATGTGAGTAGTGAACGTCATGCCGTATTGCAAAATCAAGCTGCAATTGATTTCTTGCTCTTAGCACAAAGACATAGTTGTGAGGAGTTTGAAGGCATGTACTGTTTGAATCTCACTGATCATTCAGTTTCCATCCACAAACAATTAAAACAGCTACAGAATGGGTTCCATGCCCTGAAAGAAGATAATGACCCCATTGGGAGTTAGTTAGTTAACTGCGGCATTACTGGATGGTTAAAGTCTCTTGTGCTGGAAGGGGGATGAATTTTACTTATGGTATTAATAGAGATAGTTGTTTTAAGCTGTATGTTATTTTGTATCTGTAGAAGTGTTAAACGAATCAAGTCTAAGGCCTGGCTTGTGCAAAAAGACAAAGGGGGAATTGTAGTAAAACATTTTGCAGAGTAAAGGCATGAGAATTTGGTAAAGGCCTGTCTGCACAAGCCAGCCTTGGGTATAAGCGATAATATTAAAGGTAGTGTCCTTGAAACTCTCCTGAAGCAGCGAGAATGAAAGAAAAACAATAGCCTTGTGTTCTGGGGGAAAAATGTAATCAATATGTATTAACCAATAATAGCTTGCTAAGCCCGCGGGCCCTGTCGGATCCTATAAAAGTGTGCAAAAGATAGAAATAAATTATGTTCGCCATACTTCTGTGAAGACTCGGCTGAATAGTCTGAGCAGTTTTTCAATAATGGCCCCGCATACATTTCTCATAAAATTGCCAATTTTTTCTCCTTATGGGGTATTACCCGCAAGACAGGCATACCCCACTCTCCCACCAGGTAGTCCATTATGGAGCAGGCCCATGGCTCTCTCAACCGTCTCCTGGTTCAACAAAAGGGGGGAGTCAGAGACACACCTGCTGAAAGACTATGGAAAGCACTATATGTTTCTAATTTTTTTAGCTGTTCAACAATGGACTTAAATCCCCCTATGGCTAGGCATTTTGCATCATCTACACCACTTTCCTGCAAGGAGAAACCACCCGTACTGGTCAGTGACCCAGAATCTGGTAAAATCCTTGGCACGTACCCTTTGATCACTTGGGGGAGGGGCTTTGCTTGTGTCTCTACAGAGAAAGGACCATGCTGGATCCCCACCAGAAATGTGAAACCCTTCCAGGAACTTTTACCAGCAGCTGATGGAGGCCAGGAGCCTACCAAGCCCCTGGAGGAGGAGAGGGAGGAACCACACCAAGACTGCAGTTCATGAATAACATCTTTTGTCCCACCTGTAAAGGAAACTGGGAACCTTGGGTTTTATGTCAGTGTAAAAAGTGTGGAAATCAGTGGTATTGCAGAGCCTTTTTGGCAAAAACATGGTGTGAATCATGTTATGATGTGGAGTTACTCATAAGGTATAAGACCATTGAATTTTTAATTGTAGTAGGCCATGAGGAAAAGGATAGCCCTCGCCTCCCTATTCTCAGGAGGGAAGTGTTCAGGAAATCTGAAAATAGCCATATTTACAAAGTAGAGTGCAAACAAAACAACTCAGTGCCTTATATTTGGTCAGTCCCTGAACAAGCTTGGGAAGTGACAAAAAGGGAATATACTAAAAGATATGCTTGGAAACTAAAATCCAAGAAAGGTTTTTTGCCACAACATAGTTAAGAAAAAAGCATGGGGTTAAATAGAATGCTATGCTTATGCTTATTAGCATTGCTTGCTTTTGCTAGCACAGCTTGGCCTGTTGACCAACCCAAAACAAATGTTTGGATAACACTGGCCAATGTAACAAAACAAGATACTCTATGCTTAGCTACTGCATCCACAGAAAATCCATTTTCAACCTGTCTAGTTGGCTTGCCATTAGATGATTGGCCAATAGCAAAAAATACCAAAAGCATTGTTCAGAGCTCAAATCTCGTTGATGCATGGGATCAATGGATCCCTTACCTTCCTGAAGGACCCTTGGAGCCCCAAGAATTAGAGCTCCTGGGTTCTGTGAAAATGGATTTTTGTGTTAATTTTAAATACATGGGAAGGAATCAGTCTAAAGCTTGGGATGTTTCTCCTTATAACCCTGTGTATAATATTCAAACCTTTTGGTGCAACTACACTTCTGGCATTCTTTCTAAATCCAGTAACGCCCGCCTGCGGATGACATCAGGAATATTTTTGGTTTGTGGAGATCAGGCCTGGGCTGCTACCCCTTCGCACATAAAAGGAAGTCCGTGTAGTTTGAGATGATTGACTGTGCTGACATCTAATGCATCCATGATTTTACAGCACAAATATCCCCTCAGAATAGGGCACAGTTTACATGCATTTGATAAATACTGCGATGATAAATTGTCTTTGTGGTCTGAGACCCAGATGAATTTGGCCTCTTTGCTTTTGCCAGGACTGGCTGCAAAAAAGGCTTTAAGTCAATTAAATAAAGTAGCTTGTTGGCTTGTAAAACAGACAAATGCCACCAGCTCTGCTTTATCAAACTTATTAATAGATGATGACAGTGTAAGGCACTCTACTTTGCATAATAGGGCTGTGATAGATTTTTTGCTTTTAGTGTGTCCTGGGGTGACTTTATGGTGCTGGTATCCCCAATGACCTTGTTTATGTTACATATTAAGTTCTGCACCTTTAAGACTGGCTCTGAGAGCAAAGGGGGGGAAGAAGAAGCGCACAGTTTTGTGTTCAGAAAGAGCACTCACCCCCCTGCATCCTGCTCCTGGACTATGTTTTCTGCAGCATGGACACACAGCAGGACAGAGCTCTCCTTTGCTTTTAGTTAGTTTTTAGCTAGCTGAGGCAGAGAAGTTCCCTGGACTGGGTTTTTTCCCCTTTTTCCTTGGATCTGTTCAAACCTGCTCTGGACTGAAAACCCAGACAAACCCCAGGAGATCACGCCTGTGGGTCACCAGGGCCTGGGCCTTGGCACTTTCCAGCACCGGAGGGACTAATAAGAACCTGAGTGAGCCAAGCTACACCACATGAAAATGACTTTTTCTAGATTTGCCATCTCATGGAACACCGAGAGGTTTTATTGTTTAATATTATTCAATTTCTGTTAAATAAACAGGTTTTTTCCACTTCTCTCCAAGGAAATCTCCTTTCCCGAACCAGTTGGGGGAGGGTCCTCTTGGATTTGCTTTCTGAGGGGACCCCATTTGGAGGTTCTCTCCCAAATTTGCCCTAAACCAGGAAATAGTGTAAGGTTATGGGTGTGAAGACTTTGTTGGAATGTGTTGTATGAACCTGTCTGATCACTTAGAATCTATCCTTAAAAGCAGCTAAAGGATAGTGTGTTTAAACTAAGAGTAGAATCTGGATCTTGGCTGGATAACCTATTTAGTGGCTGGGGTTTGGCACCCTGGCTAGAAGATTTTTTTAGGATGGGTAGGTATGTGTTGATTTTGATAATAATTGTATTAATCATGATACCTTGCTTGCTTCAATGTGTGCAAAGATTTATTAATAAGGCCATTAAAGGAGTGGTTTTGATTGAAAGAGAGGGGGGAGATGTTGCAATGAGAGAGTACTTTGGATCTGATTAGCATAAGAGATTTGATAATCAGGATGCCTTGGCAGGAACAAACAGAGCTTTGAAGATTGCAAGAGGATTGGATCAGACTGGTGGCAGGGAAGATTGAATCCATTTCTGCAAGTAGAAGAAATTTTGCAAAAATATATAAGCTTGTTTGTATGATGTTTAACTGAATCATTGCAGTAAAAAATTACTAGCCTTCCTAGAATGGTATATAAACATATGTAGCCCACAGTAAATTAGGATTCTGATCACCAGTCAGTTGTCCCCGTCTCTCTCAATGGCCGATAGGTGTACGCACAGTTCTTCTAGAAATCTCACCCCTGATTCCAGACAAGCTATAGATCATATAGAGGAAACTAGCCAGATAAAACAGAAAAGTGGTATCTTTAACACCCAGGGGAAACTGAATTCTCTTAAAAGGTGATGTGTCAGATCTGAAGGGGAAGAAGGAGGTAAAGGGCTGGGCAAAATCATGCCCTACTTTTCCCCTTACAGACTGGGTGTAATTATTAATAAACCACCAAAAAAGGCTACCGAGACCAGGACGGGAAAACAACAAAGCATATACATCCTCCATAACTCCCAGTACCTCTGTTAAACTTTCTTAAATTATTAGCACTGGGCACATCAATATCCAATACTGATTCGTGTCCCTGGTATGTAAAAGACATATGCTAGGGATAAAATTGCCCCAATATACGGATAGGTAAACATGTCTAGGTGCCAGAGAACCATTAATGAAGAAAGCAGCATGGTGACCACTGATTGCTGTACCCCAACACAAAGTGTTTCAAACCAGAATGCAATTTATATTTTTTTTCACTTTTTCTTGAGCCTTAAGTTGGGTGCCAACTTTTGTCTCGATTTAGAGACAAGTTAAGGAGAAAATGCTCTGGAATGAGTGATTCCTCTAAAAAAGGGTTCCAACAATCCCTTTCTGCCAATGAGACATTAACACTAGTGGATGAAAGTGAAAAATCCCACAACTGTTTACTGACAGCATGCCAGCACAGCATGGGACAAATGGTAAATAAATGCTAGATATTGAACTGTCAGACCTTACCCCCCCCCCCCCCCCCCCCAGAAAAACAACAACAAAAATCCCAAAATGCCAGGGAAAGAAAAAAAAAAAGGCCAACTACGTGTCAGGGAGAAACAAAATGGCAACGACTTCTGTGTCAGGGAAGAAAAAACCCAAAAGGTTCACACAGCAGCTTGGGAAAAAACAAATGGGAACCTGGTGAATCTCTGATGGTGGTCTCCTCTTCACAGCAGATGAAGCTGGTGTATTTGGTGTCCTTGCTCCTGTGGGTTCAGCTTTTCCAAGGTCTGGGGCAAGGAGGGAGCAACCCTTCAGCTTCCTGCCAGTCCACAGCCAATTCTTCTCCCATCGATTCTCTGATCTCAGACCAAAACTAAACTGAACAGTTCAGGAAAAAAAAAAAGGGCAAAAAGGGTGCCAAAGGATTGCTGCTGCAGTCTCCAAGGCCAGGGTTAGGGAAAAAACAACTTCTTGCCTAAGCTAACAAAAAAACCCCAAGGTAGCTAAGCAAAAAAGTAGCAATGTCTAGAGGGCACCACAGATTCCTGAGGAGTGAGGCTTTGCAAAAGCCTGTGCAAGAGCCCCAAGCCCCCCCCCTTTAAAGCTACAACAACCATTTATTGGCATAGAGTATACGATCAGGTAACAGAAAACCACCCCAAAACACAGGGGCATCAAGAGTCTAAATTAAGACAATGATGAATCCTTGCATGGATATTGTTAAAATTACCATATAATATTGGCTTTTGCATTTATGTATTAGCTTTTACATGGTGTTATTGATCATAAGTATTTGGATATGGTACAATTTGTAACTCCTTTTGGCTGCTTATTAGTGTAATACAATCTATTAATTTGGTACCTGTCGTGGTTTTAAAGCAGTAATTAAAAAAATTACTTATTTCTTGCTGTGAGATATGGATTAGAACAAGAGCAAAACAGGCTTAAAAACTTAAAAGGAATAAAGAAAGTTTATTAACAAAACTACAAGAATAAAAACACCAGAATAAACTTCCAGAAAACCCTTTTATCCCCCACTACTTAACCATTATTTTGTACACGTGACAACATAAAGACAAAAAAAAACTTTGGAACTTTGGTGGTTAAAACAGTCCCAATTCCTGCTAGAGTCTTTTCATCAGCCTTTGTAGAGAAACAGAAGTCTTCTTTTGCTAATCTATGGAGTTTCTCACAAGAAAACTATTTCTGTTATAGTTTTCTATTTCTCCGATGCCAGCTGCCCGGAAATCTGTCATCAGAGGTCACTCTTCCCATTTCACATCACTCTGAAGTGTGTATGGGCCATGAGTCTAGGGATGTCATTTTAAGGATGAGTTATTCAAAGGCAAAAGTCTTCTTCATCTGTCTCTGTAAGCTTCCCTGGAAACAGTTTTCTCATTGCCTCAAACAGCCTCAAATCTTCACCTCACTCTGTTCCAGCACTTCACTGTATCACAATTACTCTCTCTTTTGCTCAAAATCTACACTTTGAACACTCTATTCCTCCCAATATACTCTGTCATGAATTAAAGGAGTCTTTTCAAAACACTATTGTTCATCTCCATAGCTTTACCAGAAAGATATTTCAGCTTATAAAGCATCTCCTTATTCTCTCTTCCCCATCTAAAACTTAACTCTTTTCCTCACTGTTTCTTAGTAGTTTTATGATGTCTTCTTTATGTTGATTGTCTCTCTCTCTGTCTCTCTGGGAAAAAGAAGTAATCTGTACATTTTATCCAAGTAGTAAAAGAATTAAAGTCTTAGAAAAGCTGCAAGAGTTCATGGTGTCAGGTTTCAGTCCAGCAGCAGAAACTGAAAACTAAACCAAGCTAGCCGGCTCCGTTTCTCTTCCCCCCCCCTTCTGCGGCCTTGTCTGGCCTGGAGGTGGGGGAGGAGGCCAAGACAGAGCCTTGTTACCTTTCCAGAAGCCAGAAACACAAAGAGGGCAAGAGAGCTTTGACTGTACATCTTAAGGGGGTGTTCACAAGTTGACTTCACTTTTTAATGGTCAAAACTGCTGTCAATTCTTAGAAATGACTGATAATTGGTCAGGATGAAAGACTCCCATCAGCTGCCAACAGCTTCAACTTCCTTAGCTCCCAGAACCATCTTAAAGGTAAAGTCACCCCATGACAGTACCGTATAGCTTGTAGAAATAGTAGTGTGATGAATGTATTATATCATAGGCCTTAGCAAAACACAAAATTTTAAAATGCTCCTATGTAACTAAGAGAATGGTGTACAGCAATTATGCGTGTTTCCCCCACATCTGCTGACCGACCTCTCTAAGTAATAAGATAACAGTGACACAAACCAGAGCACTGGAGAAGAATTATAGAAGAAGTCCTTATCAGGGAGTGTGAAACAACAAGATGGAAACACAAGAAGAAATAAAATATATGAACTTAACCCACAGAATGTCATGCAGATAAGTCAGAGTATAAAATCAAACAAAAGAGTTCCTGAAACATCAAAAAGCTCACAAGAATGTTTGAATAATGCATGAAGCACAAGAATATATATGTACCCCCTGTAATGTAACAGTATATAGATAACATTGTCTTAAGCTAAGGTGTTTGGCCAATTGCCAAAAACACCCCAGTGCTGAATATTTGTCCCTTTTGATCCCCTTATTAAACTTTTCAAAATTCTAAAGAGTGAACTCTATTTTTCACAGGTATGCAATAACTTGTCAATAGGGTATGCTTTAGGATGTGCAATAGGGTACACAATAAAGTATGCAACGGGGTATGCATTAGGGTATGCAGTAGGGTATACCATAGAATAAGCAATAAGGAATACAACACAGAATGCATTAGGGTATGCAATAGGGTATGTGTTATGGTATATCACAGGGTATGCAATAGGGTGTACCATAAGAGTATGGACTATATTATGGTGTAGGATGTGCAATAGGGTATACCATAGGGTGTGCACTGGGGTATGCCATGGGATACGCCATAGGGTATACAACACGGTGTCTTGGTGTGATTTTATGATAGTACTGTATTCCTGTATTGTCTGTTTTATTCCCAGAAATGAGTCCTGTAGCTTTAAGCTGGGCCCGGGTGAAGGGGGGGAGCTGGGGGAATTCTTCCGCACGGTCTCTGGGTCTCTGTTCAAACTCTCACACTCCCCCGTGCTTGGCTTTGCAGTGGAGACGGAGTTACATTCTTTGATTTTAACTAGCTTCTTTTTGTTAGTTGAGGCAATAAGTTTTTCTGGGACTGCAATAGCATTTCTTCGGTGAGTTCTGTGGCTTCTTCTGGACATGTTCAGCTTAGCTCCAGTCCGAGAACCAGAACATTGCTGGGAGCTGGACGCCGTGGACTGGCGAGGCACCACGGGACACTGCATCCTGGCTCCAGACCTCGGGTCAAGCCAACTAAAGAAAGAACTCTGAATCCACCAGCTTTCTCTGCAGCAAGGAGGTTTCAAATATAACATTGTTAATTTTTTTCCCTGTGTCCCGCGGGCACTCTGTTTGTTAAATAAACAGGTTTTTTTCACTTTCCTCCAAGAAATTTCTTTCATATTGGTGGAGGAGGGAGTGCCGAAACCTGACTTCTTTAGAAGAGACATTCATTCCAGAGTGTTTTCCTCCTAAAATTGTCTCAAAAACGAGACACAAGGCATACAACAGGGTATGCATTAAGATACACCATAGGATATGAGATCGGGTATGCAAAAATGTATGAGCTTTAGAATATATTAAGGTATGCACTAGGTTATGCAATAGCGTATGCCATAGAGTATCCTGTACAGCATCCAACAGAGTATGCATTAGGGTATGCTGTAGGGTATCCAACAGGGCATGCAGCAAGGTATGCCATAAGGTATGCAGCAAACATCCTTTCTCCACTGTCACTGAAGCATTTTCAACTGCAGGGATGCACCAGGCTCTGGCTCTGCCTGCAAGTCAGTGGGTACTCTGAAACGGGCAGAGATGTCAATTCCATAGTGTTACAGGGTTTTTTTTTATTAAAAGAAGGTATCAGCTTTCTGTTTGATGTGCTGTTGGCCATGGTTGCTGGGGGGAGCAGTGTACAATTACAGTCCCAGTGATGTCCGGTCTAATAATAACTTGACTCTGCATAGCTCAGATGCAGACACAGCTCTGCTATAAAGATCATGGCTGATTCAACAGAGGAATACTCCAACTCAGGTTATATGTGAAGGGTTTGTGGTACATTGCTAAACACCTCCCCAATGCAAGGGAAACTGACAAGCAAAAACCTCTCAAAGGAGACACACTTTCAATGTATTAATTAAGAAGGTATTTCTAGAGGGATGAAGAAACTGTATGTGTGCCTACCAAGATGTTCTAGCATGTCCCCAGATGCCCAAGCTCCCCAGGTCAAATTTGTCCAGGTCCATTCCAAGGGTTTGCACAGCTCAAAACACCAAACCAAACTCAATGAGCAATAAATCAAACCCAAATAATAAAATAGTTTAGGTTGGAAAAGTCCTCTAAGATCATTAAGTCCAACAATTACCCCAACACTGCCAAACCCACCACTAAACCATGTCCCCAAGTGCTACATCTACATGTCTTTTAAATCCTTCCAGGGATGGTGACTCCACCACTGCCCTGGGAAGCCTGTTCCAATGCCTGACCACCCAGATGTCAAATTATCCTCCCAGTGCCAAGACCCTGCATGGCAGCATCTCCCTGAGCTTCACCAGCTGCCCAGCCCATGACTCTTCTTTCTGCATCTCCCTTCCTGTAGTAGTTTGACATTTAAAAAAAACAGGAAAAACCACCCACAAAAATAATTTCTTTAAAAGAAGCTGCTGAAAACTTCCTCTGTACCTGAAACAAGCCAATAGCTGGCTTGTTCTGAAAACTAACAACATTTTGCACCATTAAAAATTAAATCCGCCTCTGTGAATACCAACTTTTAAAGAAACCCAAGCCCGAAAACTTTTTCCTCTTTTGCTTCAGGCCTCAGAAGGGAACAGAACTTAGATGAGGCCAGCCCTTCTCCCCCGCGGCCTGTCCGGCCTGGGGGAGACTGGGCTGGACCCTAGCTACGCCCGGGCAGGGGATGGAGGCTGCGCCCCCCCGCCCCCAGGCCAGGCCGGGCTCTGCTGTGGTGCTAGCCCCTCCCAAGAAGCCCTCCGGGTGCCGTTCCAGCAGGGTGGCCAGGGCCCCTTCCCAGGGGGGCCGAACCCTTCCTGGGGAGCCCGCCAAACCCTTTCCAGCAGCGCCGCCAAGCCAGGCCGGCCCCTGGCTCGACCGAAATTCTGGTGCAGCTGAGTTTCACCAGAAACTACCAAACAGGGGGAGGGGAAGCCATCGGCTCGCAGCATGCTGCCTGAATGCTAGCCTGGCTGGTGAAATCCCAGTACAACCACCAAAAAATCATCCAACATAAACAACTCCAGCCGCTGTTCCCAGCAGAGATCACCTGACCATCCATAGGCCTAGGCAAAATTTAACCCTTTCACTACACAAATAAGACCTGCAGACCTCGATCCTCTCTCAAAAGAAAAAAAATAAAAAAAACACGTAAAAAACCAAAAACAACAGTCAATAAAAAAATAAAAATTCAAATAAAAAAAAAAATGAGGAGAAGCCAAATGAAACTAAAATATTCTTTTGGTAGGGCCATAGAGATAAGCAATAATATATTTGTATCGGTTTCAGAAGACAAGTGTTACCTCTGTCTCTCTTTTCTTTGCCTCCTGTGGGCTCAATTCTCTGTGGATACAACTTTTCTCTAGTCTCCCAGCCTTCTTTGGGCTGAATTCTCTGTAGATACAGCTTTTCTCTAGTCTCCCAGCCTTCTCTGGGCTGAATTCTCTGTAGATACAGCTTTTCTATAGTTTCCCAGCCTTCTCTGGGCTGAATTCTTCTGGGATCCTCCCTCGTGGGGAGTTCCACTTATCTCAGTCTTTATTATTTGAAGTAAACTCTCGAGCTCGTTAGAATCTTGTTTCTCGTGTTTATTGAAGGATCCTTACAAAATTTAACAGGTCTCTCTAGGCTGGTTACAAGGTTAATCTTTGCAATTTGGCACATTTCTTTCTTCTGATGGTACAAACAAGGCCTTGTGGCACACTTCATGTCTGATACACAAAATGGCCTCGAACTACGCAGTTCTTTTATCTTTATACTTATTTTTATCCAATTAACAATAGACACGTATATTATTTTTCTTAATGACCCAATGACCCATCACCTCTGTGATGTACTGCGGCATTTTCTAACCAATTACTAACTACTACCCAAAAACCTCCAGGAGAAGATGAAGAAAGAAGAAGGACAAGGGACAACACCCTAAATTCTCCATCTTGTCTCCTGTTCTCTAAACTACTTTTTCACCCAGTGATTTAAGAAACTTTCTAATCTACACACCTACCTTTCTTATCTATTTTTCATCTAACTTTATCATTTGTTTTCATGTATCACCATGAAAACATGATCATGAATTTCATGTTATATGAAATTCAGTGTTTTCTTGGATCTCAGAACTAAAAATTAAAAACAAGGGCACACAGTCTGTATTTCAGACTCCAACAACAGGTGTCTGCTAGGGAGGGCAGGAGCCTCCCTTGGAATGAAAAATGTAGAACCCCCTCCCTCCGAATTATGATAATCCTGAAATCAAGGGGCTCTCAGGCAGAGATCTGGGGATAGGAATAACAGTTCTTTACTAGTATGTATAACCAGGCAAACAAACAACAATAACTACAGCATTAGCAAGAACACAGAACCAGGGACCCCGTGAGAGCTTTCTCGGCTGAGACTGGAAGGGATGGAGGAGAGGCTTTGCTTCACAAACCCCTTCGGGCGGGCAGTCCCGGTGCTCCTGCAGGGCTCTGAGGAACAGTCGGCTGGAACAGAAGGGATGAGCTGAGATCCTGGGCTGGTGGCTGAGGTGTATCAGCAGCTCCGCGGTGGTGGCTGGCACTGCCACACGTCCAGGCAGGACAGGGGGTGCAAGGCCCACCAACAAAGAGGGAAGAAGGAGAAGAAGCAGCAGCTCTGTCTGGGTGATAGCGAAATTCCCTTCTCCCCACTGCAACAGCTCCGTGCCCAAAGTGTTCTTCTCCCAAGCTGAAGAAAGCCCACCAAACTGTCCCCACCCTCCCTTTTTCCTGCCCCCTTCCCCCCTGGGCCCCGGCCGAACTCTTTGTCTTCTCTCAAGCACCCACCAAGTACCCACAGTTAGGTTGTCCCTGCAACTAATGGGTAAAAATTCCACAGGCAAGCCAGAACTAAAAAAAGACACCTAACTCCCAACATTACTGAAATATCTCCTTTAATTCATAAAAAAATTATGGGGGGGGGGGGGTGAAGTATTCAAACTGTAAATCCAAACAAAAGCATCCATTAGTAAAACCAAGCAAATGTTAAAATAACTGTAATCCCATAAAAAGCTTAAACAAAATAAAGAAATAAATGTAAAAAAAACTTTTTGCCCCCAAAGAAAAAAACCATAAACTTCTGTTCCCAAAAATAATCACAAAAACAAATTAAAGAAAACCTTTGCTTTTAAACAACTCATCCTTAAAATAATAGCCCATAAATTCATAACCCATAAACATGTTATAAATTTGTATTGTGATATTGGCTTTCGCAGATGAAACTTATATGTTAAATACTTTTTAGCTATGTATGTACTTTTTTCTTACTAACAAGTCTTAAGCTTAAAAGAATTTCCTAGGTACAAGGCAAGGAAACCCCAGAGGGCAAGGACAGTGGGGCCCAAGCTGTTTTCAGGAGAACAATAGAGTCCAAACTGTTATCAGCCAAAGATATGAAGCCCAGATACCCTCAGAAGAAGGATGACGGGGCCAGACTCTTATCAACAAGTGACCATTTGCAAGAGAAAGGAAACCAAACTCCAAAATAATGCTCATCAGCAAGAATAATGATGACCAGCAAAAATAGTGCTGACCAGCAGAAAAATAAGTTGTGCAAAAGCATGATCCAAGAAGGCAGAACCAGGGAGGGGACACACTTTGAATATGCATTAACCCCTCACAGCAGGGGGGGATAAAAAGAGTGTTCCTGAGATACCAGGGGTGTTCCTGGCAACTCGCCAGGGCACCCGGCCGTTTTAACCCTTTGCTTTATTCCTTTTGTCTCCTAATTGTCTTTTTATTTATATGAAATTCTTTTTATAATTTATTAAGTGAATCTCGTTTTTAAGAAATACAACTCTAAGAGGGCTATGGAAATGGGAAAAAAATGTCATAATGACAGAATTTTTCCTGGATGGCTGCTATTCGTAAAAATAAAAAACCCCAAGGAAAGTATTTCTTGTAAAAAAATCTCCATAATATAACAAAAAAGAACTCTCCCTACAAAAACTAATAAAAAACCTATTATATAATTGGTACTGTTTTAACATCCCAAGTTTTATCTCTACATTGTCAGCTAAAAAAAAAAAAGTTAGGCAAGGGGAGGAAAAGTTTCTAAAAGTTTTATTCTAGTTTCTTGTTCTTGTAATCCTGTTAATAAAATTTCTTTATTCCTTTTAAGTTTTAAACCTGTTATAAACTTCTCCTAATCCATATCTCACAACAAAAAATAAGTACCCTAGTAATTTTAACCAACACTAAAACTCACCACATTATTTAGTACATTAACTGAAAAACTCAACAAATCTCAACCATTCTACTTCCTGAAAGGTTCTCAGTACTCAAATTCAAGACTCAGCCAAGATTTGTGACTAAAACACAGATCGAGGGATAAATTCAAAGCAATTTTCCCAATGGGTCCCCTTAGAGACTGAAATGCTGCAACACTGGTCAGGGAAATACCCTTTAGAGGCGCTGCTGACAGAGAGGGAAATGATGTGACAATGTTTCTGTGTCACGGTGCTAGTCTGAGGGTGAATTTATGATGCTTGTATCCCCAATCATCTGTTCTGTTTATGCTGGGTATTAAGTTCTGCACCTTTAAGACTGGTTCCAAGAGCGAAGTGGGGGGAAAGAAGAGTGCAGTTTGTTTTCAGAAACTGCACTCGCTCCTCCACATTCCTTCTCATAGACTGTGTTTTCTGCAGCACAGACAATGGGAGAAAGCTCTCTTTTGCTTTTAGTTAGCTTTCAGCTAGGTGAGAGAGAGAAGTTTCCCGGACTGTGGCTTTTCTTTTTCTTGGAACTGATCAGCCCTGCTCTGGACTGAAAACCCTGAAAAACACCAGGAGCTCACACCTGTGGCCCACCAGGGCCCCAGACACGACATTTTCTAGGGCAGGAAGGACTGATAAGAGATTGAGCGAGCTGAGCTACACCCCATGAAAAGGACTTTCTGAATTTACCATCTCTTCAGAACAGCAAGAGGTTTTATTGTTTAATATTATTCAATTTTTATGCTTGTGAATACTTTGCTTGTTAAATAAACAGGGTTTTTTCCTACTTTTCTCCAAGGAAATCTTTTCCTGAGCCACTTGGGGGAGGGGCCGCTTGAATCTGCTTTCTAGAGGAGCTCCTTTGGAAGTTTCTTCCCAAATTTGCCCTAAACCAGGACAAATACTGGGATCAAAACAAATCCCCCAAGATAAGCTGAAAACATGCAGCCCCTGAGCATGAGCATCTTTTTAAACAGCTGAAAATATAAGTGGAGCCAGGTTAAAAAGAGTTTATTGCCTGTTCTGCTGGAAAAACCTTTGCTGCTTGTTTTTAGGTCCAGTGGGATATAGATACCTGGATGCTGGTATGGCAGCTCAGTTGATTAATGAATTAATTTCTCATATTCTCTGTTGGGGCTGAGCTGTTGCCATCACAGTCCTGAGAGAAAGGGAGAAACAAGCCCCTACAAAACAGGAACATCTGCCGGGAGCAGATAAAGGAACAAGTGGCCAAGCCCCAGGCACCAGGAGCATGGGGGAGGGGGGATGACCACATTGATCCTGATTTATCACACCGTGGCAGAGTAACTACCCAGCTTGCTGGGCACCAGCGAGCTGAGTTTCTTAGATCTGCGGATCAGATTAGTCTGAGAGGTGCAAGAGAGACATAAATCCAGCTGTGGAGAAAGTGTTTTATTAAAGTTGTTTTTTTTGTTTTTTTTTTTAAATTAACAGCAAATTATCTTGAAATGGCTGATGGAGGAGCCAGGATGGGAGCTGGGTAATGTTATATCATCAACCATGTATCAATATATCATATTAATACCAACATTGTGTCATCAACCATATATCAATATATATTAATATATCAATATGATATCCATATTACTCCATAATATAATATATTATCCAATACATCAGATTGATATGGGTATTATATCATATATAAATACCATTAACTAACTTATTACACACCAAGGCAGTTGTGATGAGTCTTTTGGACTTCATACCTGGGTCTATCTCCAGCCAGGGCTATCAAGCCTGAATGCAGCACATAAATTCCTGGTTAGGGCTTGACTGAAGTATTTAATGGATCCATGTGAACGCATCTGATTATTTTGGTTAGAAAATGAAAATGTGCTTGGAGAAAGTCAAAATCCTTTACTATCAGAAAGGAAATGTCAAATTATTTAATTTCACATAACACTTAGTTTTTGACTTGTAGTGATATGTCCCCTTTTTGCCCCATCAAGACATTTATAAAAGATGTGCAGTTTGGGGCTGTCATAAATACATATTGTGATATTGGCTTTATGCAAGTATTAAGACAAATGTTATATGTTATATGTTAAAATAGCTTTTGCTATGTCTTTTCTTTTTTCTCCTGCTAGTAGCTAAAAAGTTTTTAGGCATAGGTCAAGAAGAATTTTGGACGTTAGGGCTATGTCCTGTCTGTACAAAGCAAGATAACCTCCAGTGAACAGATGATGGGGCCCAGGCTGCTATCAACACTGACCGCCTGTAGAAGAAAGAACTCCAGCCCAAATAAAAAGATGATAAAGAGAAATCAAACTCTAAGAGCGCATGCTCTAAAAAGGTGGACCCAAGGAGTGACCATGCAAAACAGTTCCTGGAAAAGTTTTAATATGCATAAATCCATGTAGCAGGAATGGTATATGTTGTGAATTCATGTTGTAAATATTGGCTTTTCACAATTATTCTGATAAATATATATATTATATGCTTTCACTATATTCTTTTCTCTCTTAGCAAGTTATAGGCTTAGATAGGAATTCTGAATGGTAAGGATATGTTTCATCTGGATAAGGCAAGATAAACAGGCAAGACAATGGGAGGATCAAGCTGTGGAAAACAGGCTATTATCAGCAGCAGGAAATGGAGAGCAAACTGTTATCAAAAAGCCGGTACCAGGACGCTGGCAGGGGGGAAGATATGAAGACCAGCTACCCTCAAAGGAAGGATGAGGGGCCTGGACTCTTATCGACCAGTGACCATTTCCAGAAGAAAGGAAACCAAACTCCAAAATAATGCTGACCAGCTAGAATAATGCTGACCAGCAAAAAATATGCTGACCAGCAGAAAACAAAAATATTGTGCAAAAGCATGATCTAAGAAGGCGGAACCAGGGAGGGGACATGCTTGAATATGCATTAACCCCTCACAGCAAGGATGGGATAAAAAGGGTATTCCCAAGATACCAGGTATGCTCTTGGCAGCTCGCCAAGGCACCCGGCCGTAACTCTTTGCTTTACTTTATGTCTCTTATTGTCTTTATTAAACCTTTTTAAAATTTTACAGGAGTGAACTTCGTTTTTCACAGTATATAAAGGGTGTTTCCAAAGCACCATGTGTGCCCTTGGCAAAGGGCCAAGCACCCGGCCGTTTTAACCCTTTGCTTTATTATCTTTGTCTCCTATTGTCTTTATGTTTATATTAAACCTTTTAAAATTTATTAGGCAAGTGAACCTTGTTTTTCACAGGGCTGAACAAATACCTTTTGCATATTTCTCTATGCTTCAGGAAATGAAGTGGCTCACCTGTACACCCTACTCCTTCTTTGCACTTCATTTCTCCCCAGCTTTCTACAATGGACATGTCCTGATTCTGGCCAGGAGAGGGTTAATTTTTGCAGTAGCCAGGAGGAACATGATCAGGACCCTGAGGCGATTCTATACCACCTCATGCCATATGCAGGGAGTAGACGGGGATGGGTCCCTTCCAAACGGGCCAGTGTCAGAGTGAATGGTCAGGGTAGCGCTTGGCTCCACATGGTGAGCACTTGTGTGTGAATCGTTCACCTATCAATAACACTCTGTTATTGATAACACTCTGTCATTAATATTGTTGTTACAGTTTGTTTCTTACTTCATTGCTGTTCCTAGTAAATTGTTCTTTTTCCAACCTGTGGTCTTTAACTTTTGTGCCCCCAATTCTCTTCATCCTGCTGCGAGTGAGCAAGCAGTACACATTAGACTGTTTCAGAGGGATCACTAAATAGGGAAATATCATTCCTAAACCACATCAGCCTTACTTTATCTACTCATTATATACCATGTACCTCATGCCCACACACACACACACACACAAAAGTATGGGAATCATTTCCATAGTCAATTACCATCCCCCTAAGATGTCTGTTGAGTTCATTTAGTCCAGGCCTATGGTTTCCATCTATCCAAGATGTCTTCCAGGGCAGGAAGGGCAGGTGTGCTGTTGGCTGGTTACAAGCTGTATCAGAAGCTCACATCTAGTGTATCCGGAGCAGTCCACATGAAGGACAGCAGAGGGGGTGTCATGGCACATCAAAGGCCTCCCCCAAAGGGGTCCCCAGACCCTGCACCAGAGCACTGCAACATGATGCAACAGATCCACAGTGTTGCAAGGGACAGTGTCAAACTTGCCCTCCCCAGGTGTCCTGGTTTGGGACAGATTTGGGAGGAAACTTCCCAAAAAGGTCTCCTCTAGAAAGCAGATTCAAGTGGCCCCTCCCCCCACCAGTTCAGGAGAAAAATCTCCTTAGAGAAAAGTGGAAAAACCTGTTTATTTAACAATCAAAGTATTCACAAACATGAAAAAATGAGTAATATTAAACAATGGAACCTCATGCTGTTCTGAAGAGATGGCAAGATCAGAGAGAGTCCTTTTGTAGTTCAGAGTCCTTTTCATGGGTGTAGGCTTGGCTTTCACTCAGTCTCTATCAGTCCCTCTGGAGCTGGAAAATTCTGTGTCCTGGGCCCCGGTGGGCCACAGGTGTGAGCTCCCAGTATTTTTCTGGGTTTTCAGTCTAGAGCAGGGCTGATCAGTTCCAAGAAAAAGAAAATACACAGTCCAGGGAACTTCTCTGTCTCAGCTAGCTAGAAAAAAATAACTAAAAGGAAAGGAGAGTTCTCTCCCGCCCACTGTCTGAGCTGCAGAAAACACGCACTGAGAGAAAGGAATTGTGGGGGAGTGAAAATAAAACTTCTGCACACACAAACTGTGTGCCACAGCTTCCCCCTCCCTTCGCTGTCCGATCTCTCTGGGCCTAGCTTAAAGCTTCAAGACCTGTTTCTGAGTAAAAAGATAGACAATGGGGATACCAGCATCATAAAGTCACCCCAGGACACCAGGGGAGGCATGTGGACATTCTCACCTGCCCCAAATGTAGAGTAATAATACATTGGATGCTATACTTTTCAGCGACATGAGCGGCAGGGAACCCTCACCACCAAGACCAGGAGAAGGGGGAGCAATGAGACATTGCTGAGACTCAGAATGGTGATGTTTCTACCTAACCCCTGTCCCTCCCTCCCTCCCTCCCTCCCTCCCTCCCTCCCATTCCTTCCTTCCTTCCTTCCTTCCGCCCGCCCGCCCGCCCCTGCCCTTGCCTCTTTCTTTCTCTTTGCCTCTTTCACTATTAAATAAAATAGATCAAATTTTTTGGCACCAACCTCTAACCTCATTTGGTTTTAATGAAGTTTTAAAGTATATTTCAAACCTTTCTGAGTGTGCTGGTTTTGCATTAATTGACATTTGGTGAGGAGGGAAGAAGCCACCCATGGAAATTATTTTTCTGAGAAAAGCTGCTAAGAGCTTCCTCCATGCCTTGCAAAAATGAATAGCTGCCTAGCTCTGAGAATTGACAACCTATTGTTGTAAGTGCATTTAAAAAATTATGGTATGTCCCAAGGGAAGAACTCACCCTTGGTTTTGTATAAGGTTAGTCCCTACCTAACCTTCCTTTCCCTTTCCCTATGTCATTGGCTGTAACCCCCTGTGTCCCCTGATCACCCCCTCCCCCTAGTTTAAGAGATAGCACCTGAGGCATCTGGGCCTCTTTCCACATAAAACAAACCTGGGACCACGTCTTGCAAGTCTGAGACTCCTTTGTCTAAAATACCTTAGGTTAATGTTGTATACATTTTGAGACCCCTTCCCACCTGTGTTCTGTGAAGAGCACATCTCCAAAGAGGGCAAGAATGGAAGGGTTCCTGAAATAATTACAATAGAGTGGCACCCAGCGTTTTGAGGCTGCAAAAAAAAGCCCACGTTGCAAGGCTGAAAATAGCCTGGGCCAGTCACTCCTTGAAACTTTTGAATGGTGTTTAAAATACAGCCAAAAAGCTTTCAAGAGGAATCGAAAATCCCTCAAGCACCAGTGGGATCAGTTCCAAGACAAATGTTGCTATATTTTATATATTAGTAAAGGTCTGTCTGCACAAACCAGCCTTTGAAATAAGTCGTGATATTAAAGGCTAAAGTCCTTGAAACCTTCCTGCAGAAGAGAGAGTAAAGCAAAACAATATCCTTGTGTACAGGAGAAAAAATGTAAACCTATGTGCATTAGCCAATGGTAACTTGCTTAGCCCGCGGACCCTGTATAACCCTATAAAAGGTGTGCTAAAGATAGAAATAAACGGCGTTCACATTTACTTCTGTGAAGAGTAGTGAAAAAGCTGGCGGTCTCTCAATTGACAAAGGTACTGTAATAAATTATTGTTGTATTAAAAATTCGGAGTGTATATAAGAAAGATATGTTTTGTAGGAACAAAACAAAATATAAAGCATAGAAAAGCCTCTCCTCAAAGTAGGATGAGGCTTTTCTCCAAGGAGTTGCTGATTGCCAGCAACGCCCAAGATAACTAACCCAAACCGGCCCATCAACCCAAACAAACACACAGGACACGGACCATCAGGAAAACAATGGAACTAGCTCGGGAAATTATCTACCTCCGGACCCAAGCAACGCCCTGCAGATTCCAGTGGGTACAGAAACTGATCAGTGAAAAAGACAAGTTCCAAAAAGAAAGACTTCGCCAGACTTAAACATTTCTGTGTTGAAAAAGCAATCAGGGGAGACAAAGGAGAAAACCCGGCCGAGATACCCATCGGCACCAGCCCGGATTCCACCACCCTGTCATGAAAAACCTAACATTGCAACACACACAGAAACTCCTTTACATATGAGGAGATTCTGGCCGGACAGTAGTTAATGTCTTTATTCTATGCCAGGAAATCCATTCACTGGACAATCAAGGACACTTGGTGAATGGAACCGGCCTGGAATTTTAGCCTGAGGACTTAAAAATCCTATAAAACCCCAAGCCTGAGAGCGCTCAGACGTGGACTTGGGAAACCTACACCTCGGGTGTAGGTCCTGTCCACCCAGCGCTGCGCTGATCATTTTTATTGTGGTTTTTCTCTCTGTTTTTTCCTATGTTGTTTATTAATAAATTTCTCTTTAATTTTATCCAAAAATTGCCTTTGCATTTATAACAGATTGGTGCCGTGACTCGGATCGGAAAACTGTGGGAGAACCTCGCTGTCCAGGAGGGTACCCCCGCTGATTTCAGCGGCCTGGGAAGCCGAGAACCTCCGCAGTTCACTCCGATATCCGAACCAAATTTAGGCTGAGGTAAAAACCACAATAAAAGAGGATACGGATCCAAGAAGAGCTCGGGAAAAAGCCATGGCTTGGTAGCTCATAAAAAGTCAGTCGTGCACGAAGACATCCTCGCAAGAAAATTGCTGTAAGTACTGCGAGGTTGAGCAGGGTGATTGGGCGAGCGTGTGTGAGACGTGATCTGATCACGGAGCGAGAGCGGACTCCAAAGCCGCGGTTCCATCCTCCCGCGAGGGAATTGGCCGGCCACGGAGGAAGCGAATCGGTGTGAGAGGGCTCTCTCTACGCGTTTGTAAAACCTGGGGCCAAAGGGGTGCTCTGGGGGACCGATCACAAAGGGCTGGAAGAGGAAGAGGACGTCCAGTAGAGCTCGGGAATGAGTAAACTCTTCTAGCAATCAGGGCCCAAGGAGAGGTCCGGAGGAGAGATCAAAGCGCTAAGAAAGACCCCGGTACAGCAAACCGCGAAGGTGAGTATTAGCAGACTTTTGTCTCTCAAAACACAAACACAACGCAGAGAAACAGGTAAGACTCCCTTTTTCACCATGGGACAGAGAAAGAGTAAAATACAAAAGCCGGTAGATAAGAAGAATCCTTCCATAGAAACGAAGGAATTGTTAGACATCCCACCAGAAAGTCCTTTTAGGTTGGTTGTTAAAATATTGAGAAAATTGCCCTGAGAGAAAAAGAAGTCCAAGGCAAAAAATGATCTACTATTGTGCCGAGGTTTGGGGTGGGCAGGAACTGAGACCCCATCTCATTTGGCCAATATTAGGAACGTTTGAAAGGTGGACGTGTAATGAATTGCTCTCTTATGTAGAGAGCAAGGTTTCCTCAGACTCTGAGGAGAAGGAATACGCCAAACTCTGGCTAAAGGCCAGAGTAGGGCTATTTCCAATGAAACTAAAAAGCGAAACAAAAACAGAAACCTGGGAGCCCCTTGATCATTTACCCCCTCCGTACCACGGGCCGGCAGGACCTCCCGTGGTGGATCAAGTGGTGCCATCAGCTCCCACGAGCTCGCCGGCACAACCAGGTGAAGCACACACATCGCAAACAGGGGAGCCGGCACCAGCAGTGGTTCCGGTGGCCCCCCCCTCTGGCTCCTCCTGTGGGGACCGCAGCCGCCGCCGCTTCTCCAGAATCCATGGTGGTGCAAGGTCGGGGATCTCCTTATCCCCCATTGCCCGTCCCGCTGCCACAGCCAGGTCCCTCAAATTTGACAGGGGGAATCCTTCATAATAACCTGGTGGCAACGGACTTTACATCAGTAATAAAGGACCAGACTCTCAAAAACCCCTATTCCCCCCCCCCGCAAGCAGGACTCGTTTTAAGTCTAGGCAGATAAGTGAAAAATGGGAAGAGAATGAGAGTAGGCACAGAATGTTCCCTCTCAGGGAAGTGCCTACTGCTCCGGGAGTGATTGGGTTTGTGAATGTACCCCTAAACTCAGGGGATGTGCGAGCGTTTAAGAAAGAGATGAGACGATTGTTAGATGACCCGTTTGAGGTAACTGAGAGGTTGGACTTTTTTTAGAAGTAGTAAGCAAGTTGGTATCAGGGATTGAGAACGGCGTAACCCACAGGGGATGCCAGGCAGAAAAATGGCCTAGCGTAAACCCGAGCTAGAACGGCCAGACAGAGGAAGGTAGGAGAAGCATAGTGAACAAAGAATAAGAGAAGCAGTCCCCCGAGGACAGAATATTAGCAAAGTATTTGAGGAATGCCAAAGAAAAGAGGAATCACCCACTGAGTGGTTAGAGAGATTAAGGAAAAGTCTGCAGATATATTCTGGGACTGATCCTAGCCCTTCAGTGGGGGAAGTTTTGCTCAAAAACCAATTTGGGGAAAAGTCATGGGAGGATATTAGAAAGAAATTAGAAAAGATTAAAAGGTAGCAAGAGAAAAGTCTCCAAGAGCTTCTAAGGGAAGCTCAAAAGATTTACATGAGGAGAGAGGATGAGAAACAGAAACTCCAGGCCAAAATACTAGTGGCCGCAGTAAAGGAGGCTCAGAAAACAAGAACAGGCACAGGGCAAATTTAAAACAGCGCCGAAAAAGCCGCAGGAATCTCAAAAGGACGGCTCCGCCCCGCGGAAGGATTCCCCAGAATGTTTTTACTGTAAGAAAGTAAGACACATTCAGCGGAACTGCCGTCAGAAATTAAAAGATAAACAAGTATTTCAAGAAGATTAGAGAAGTCTTGGGCTCTTTCAGATAGGAATAGTAACAGCAAAAGAACCCTTGATAAAATTAAAAGTAGGTCCCCATCACCAAGAAATAGAATTTTTGGTTGACACGGGAGCTGAGAGAAGCACCCTGCAGAAATTACCCAGGGGGTGCGTAGCAAATAAAGAAAAAGTAGTTGTAATTAGTGCTAAAGGAGATCCCTTCAAAGTTTCTGTAATAAAAGATGTGGAAATCGAATCTCAAAATAGAATATGCCTAGGAAATTTATTATTAGTAGAAGAAGCCGATTACAATTTATTAGGAAGAGATATGATTGTCGCATTGAGTATAAACATTGTTGTAAAGAATTCTGAATTAGTAATAAAGATATTCCATTTAACTCCAAGAGATGAAAGGGAGATTGATCCCAAAGTATGGCATTCAAAAAGGGAGGTGGGGAAATTAGATATTACCCCCATCAAAATTGAAATAGAAAACCCAGAGGATCCGATAAGGATCAAACAATATCCCATCCCAATAGAAGAGAGAAGAAGTTTAAAATTAGTAATTGAGGACCTCCTTAGAGGGGGTACCCTCGAACCCTGCATGTCCCAACATAACACCCCCATCCTGGCAGTAAAGAAAGCGGATGGGAGCTTCCGACTGGTTCAGGATCTCAGGGCAGTAAATGCTAGAACCCGAACCAGGTTTCCGGTGGTGGCAAATCCTTATACTTTACTTAACAGACTCTCACCTGAGGATGTATGGTACAGTGTAATTGATCTAAAAGATGCATTCTGGACTTGTCCTTTGGATGAAGGGAGTAGGAATTTCTTTGCCTTTCAGTGGGAGGATCCTGACACGAACAGAAATCAACAGTTAAGGTGGACGGTCCTCCCCCAGGGGTTTGTGGAATCACCAAATTTATTCGGACAGGCATTGGAGCAATTACTTACTGAATTCATTCCAGAGGAAGGGACAAAGCTCTTGCAATACGTAGATGATTTGCTAATTGCCGGAACCATGGAAGAACAGGTCAGAAAGAGTACAATATCGTTGCTGAATTTTTTGGGAAAAAAGGGTTTGAAAGTATCAAAATCCAAACTGCAGTTCACAGAGCCCGAGGTAAAATATCTGGGACATTGGATTTCTCAGGGAAAAAAGAGGTTAGACCCTGACAGAGTGGCCGGGATTCTAGTACTCCCAGCCCCAAAAACAAAAAGACAAATCAGGCAATTTTTAGGGCTCCTGGGATATTGCAGACAGTGGATTGAAGGATACAGCGAAAAAGTAAAATTTTTTTGTATGAAAGATTAAACACGGATAGATTGAAATGGACTACTCAGGATGAAAGCAAGTTTCAGGAATTGAAAACTGCACTCATAACTGCCCCTGTTCTAACCTTGCCAGACACTAGCAAAGAATTCCAGCTATTTGTCGATGTAAGTGGACAAACAGCCCAAGGAGTTCTGACCCAGGAGTGGGCAGAAAAGAAGAAGCCCATAGGATTTTTATCAAAAATCCTAGAGCCAGTCAGTCGAGGGTGGCCTACTTGCTTGCAAGCAATTGTTGCAGTAGCTCTGTTAGTTGAGGAAGCAAAAAAGATAACTTTTGGAGTCTCTCTAACAGTCTACACCCCACACGATGTAAGGAATATCTTACAACAAAAGGCCGAGAAATGGCTAACTGATTCAAGACTTCTGAAATACGAAGCCATGCTAATCAGTTCGCCAGGCCTCAAGTTAAGGACAACTACTGCCCAAAACCCGGCGCAGTTTTTCTTTGGGGAACCAACAGGTGAGCTACTTCATAATTGCATTGGAGCGGTAGAATTGCAAACTAAGGTAAGACCGGACCTGGAAGATCAAGAGTTAGAAGGGGGGGAGAAATGGTTCATTGATAGTTCATCAAAAATAGTAGAAGTAAAAAGAAAGTCAGGTTATGCCATCATAAATGGTATGACCGGACAGATCATTGAATCCGGTCCCTTGCAGGCATGCTGGTCGGCTCAAGCCTGTGAACTATTTGCGCTCTTAAGAGCCCTCAAAGGCCTGAAGGGAAAAAGGGGAAACAATTTAGCGGACAAAGAGGCGAAACGAGCTGCATTGCTGGCGGTAAGTATTCCTGAGATTAGTCCCAAGGAACCCCCAGAAGTATCCGTGCTTCCTTCGGAGAAGGAGCGAGAAGACTTCAAGAAGGTAGGTGGATATTTCAAAGAAAATAAATGATGGTTGCCAGACGGGAGGGAGCTAGTTCCAAAAAGTATAGCGAGAGGAATACTCCGGAGATTGCATGAACAAACCCACTGGGGAACCAGAGCACTGGCTGAACAATTTTTAAAATTTTTCGGATGTAAAGGAATTTTTGAACTTGCCAAGCAAGAGGTACAGGGGTGTGTGATATGCCAGAAAGTAAACCGTTCAAATTCAAAACAAACAAATTGGGGTGGCCGACCGCTTTCGTATAGACCATTTGAGAGAATCCAGGTGGATTTCACAGAATTACCGAAGATTGGAAGACAGATCAAGGTACTCACTTTACCTCAAAAATCATTAAACAACTGTCAGAAGCATTGGGAATCAGATAGCAATATCACACTCCCTGGCATCCTCAAAGCTCGGGACAGGTAGAAAGGATGAATCAAACATTAAAATCACAATTGTCAAAATTATACATTTTAAGTGTGCTTGCTGTAAGCAGATTTGGGTAGCTCATTGCATAAGGGGTAATAAACCGAGGGAATTGTGCTCTAGGTGCCACGAGAGAGAACTAGACCAGACAAACAGATTCCTGATACTTGCAACTCGAGCGGGCCTTTTAGAACTAGACTCTCCGGAGTGGTTCTTGTTTTATCAAAAAGGATTAGGGGGTCAGCTTGATTGCAAAGCAGAACCCTTGGAAATTGAGTGCCGTAAGACCGTGAAAGTACCTTGCAGATTTGAACCAGTTAAAGCATCTCGGTGGGCAACCTTCAAGCGGAGGTTTGCCATCAGGACATCAAGGGCCCCTGAAGACAGTCCTTGCTGCCGGGAAGATGGTTATCCCCGCCGTATACTTTTGTACGGGCGGAGGGAATGGCAGAGGGATGCAATTGTGGGGAATCCTGATGTCCCTGAGCCTAGTCATGTGCTCAATCAAGGAAATAGAGCCCGAGGTACCCCCAGGGGAGGGTCCCCAGGGGAAGTGTGAGCAGTGTCAGACTGTCACAAAAATCGAGCGCTTGACCGAGTGCCCTTTAGAACTACACGCAGGTATTTGTTGGTTAAACGGCACTCAGTTCAAATTGTGTAAATCAAAAGAGAAAATCTGGTGCTCGAATTCGAGAGCAAGTATCAAGGAAAAACCCATTCGGAACTTGGAAGAAATAGGGGTTGCAATGACCCACTTCCGAAACAAAAGAGAAATAAAGGGAACTCCCCCAATCGAAGTCTGTGAACAGTGTAATAAAACTGTCTGAATTGGGGGAAAGAAACACTCGACATTTCTAGCTTACCACCGAGTTAACCCTACCTGCTACAGTAAAGCAAACTTAAAACCATGCATGATGGGGGGAAAATTGTACTGGGAAGGGAAGAATGTGAAACACGAGGCAAAGCTGACATTCAATAATGAACCCATAATTTTGGAACTATTGAAGTCAGATGACGAGAACTCGTGTCTTCAATTTAACCCAGTGTTCTGTTTTTCAAAAAGATGAAGAAGGATTAGACCCAGAAAGTAAAATAAAAGAAAAAAATGATAATGAAAAAGAGTAAGAAAAGGATACTTTTCTTTAAAAGAAAGTGTGAAAGTAACGAATTTTTAAATGTGATAAATTATTAGGTGGGGGACTGTAATAAATTATTGTTGTATTAAAAATTCGGAGTGTATATAAGAAAGATATGTTTTGTAGGAACAAAACAAAATATAAAGCATAGAAAAGCCTCTCCTCAAAGTAGGATGAGGCTTTTCTCCAAGGAGTTGCTGATTGCCAGCAACGCCCAAGATAACTAACCCAAACCGGCCCATCAACCCAAACAAACACACAGGACACGGACCATCAGGAAAACAATGGAACTAGCTCGGGAAATTATCTACCTCCGGACCCAAGCAACGCCCTGCAGATTCCAGTGGGTACAGAAACTGATCAGTGAAAAAGACAAGTTCCAAAAAGAAAGACTTCGCCAGACTTAAACATTTCTGTGTTGAAAAAGCAATCAGGGGAGACAAAGGAGAAAACCCGGCCGAGATACCCATCGGCACCAGCCCGGATTCCACCACCCTGTCATGAAAAACCTAACATTGCAACACACACAGAAACTCCTTTACATATGAGGAGATTCTGGCCGGACAGTAGTTAATGTCTTTATTCTATGCCAGGAAATCCATTCACTGGACAATCAAGGACACTTGGTGAATGGAACCGGCCTGGAATTTTAGCCTGAGGACTTAAAAATCCTATAAAACCCCAAGCCTGAGAGCGCTCAGACGTGGACTTGGGAAACCTACACCTCGGGTGTAGGTCCTGTCCACCCAGCGCTGCGCTGATCATTTTTATTGTGGTTTTTCTCTCTGTTTTTTCCTATGTTGTTTATTAATAAATTTCTCTTTAATTTTATCCAAAAATTGCCTTTGCATTTATAACAGTACTTTTTCCACTGCCAGAAACAAGAGAACAGGGTAAGCAAACTCCGGCACCAGGCTGGGGCGGAGGGGGCAGTGGGATTCCCCCGGGCTGATGCCGTGACAAGCCGCACGTCACTGAGGTATCCCTCCACAGAGGTCGGGAGCAGAGTGACCGCCCTGAAGCCCTGAATTCGAGTGGCGGGGGGCCCCAGGACCTGTGCAGCGAATGGGACACCGCTTTCCATGCAGCGGCCGTGCCGGGATGGCCGGCGAACAAAGGACCGGCACTGCGTGCAGAGCGGGGGGAGGGGGTAGAAGTCCCCCTGTAACTCCGAGCCACGGGCAGCCAGCTGGGGAGTGGGGAAACTCCCCCTGCAGCCCCGGATTCCAGGGACGGCTGCGTGCAGCTAGTGGGGGAGGGGAAGGAATTCTCCCTGTAGCCCTGACCTCGTGTAGCCGGGGGGGGGGGGGGGGGTGGGGGTGTGAGCTCTCCCGTGGCTAAAGCTAGCTGCTGAGTCCAAGAGATTACTGTAACCCTTGTGGTGCCAGTTTGTTTACTGCGGTAGAAAAAAAATAGATTGTGTGCATAGCTGCTATATTATCACAATGGGATTGCAGTTTTCCACACATGAGAGGAGTTATACACAAAACATACAAGATTTTTTTAAAAAACACAAATGTAAGCATTTCAAAAAACAAGTTAAAACAGTTTGTATTATGGTTGTCTCATCAGAGTGCACAGCTTGAATTGTTACAAATAGATTCAGTAACTGCCTGGAACAAAACTGGAAATTTATTAACGTTGAAAATAGAAAAAGAAGACAAATCTGCTCTAAAATTTCTCCAGGTTTTTCTTTTAATTCGAAAACAATTGGTTAACAGAGAAATAAAAATAAAAGACAAACAGGCACTGCAGTCTTTACCAGATTCCCCTAACCCTTCTCCCAAAACCTCTGCTCCTCCGTTGAAAGAGGTACCTGGGACAATTCAAGAAAAACACGAAATGCAGCTTAACAATGCCAGTCCTGGGCCCATGTGTCTCCTTCAGCCACCCAGTTCTGATGGTTCTGCACAAACCATCAGGACTCCCTCCCTATATCCTTATCTTCCTAGTGTTAAAGAAAATTAACTGTTCTACCCTCAGGTGGCTGAGAGCCAAGATGGCACTGGCCATGTGTTACCTGGCCACATGGGGAATCCTCCATTGTACCCCCTTTGTCCTACCCACAATCTCTTCCACCCACTGGTTCCTGTCCACAACTCTTATCACAATCCCTTTCTTCCCTCTGACATTCCTTCCCCCTTGTCGTGGTTTTAAAGCAGTAACTAAAAAAATTACTTACTTCTTGCTGTGAGATATGGATTAGAACAAGAGCAAAACAGGTTTAAAACTTAAAAGGAAATAAAGAAAATTTATTAACAAAACTACAAGAATAAGAACACTAGAATAAATTTCCAGAAAACCCTTTTATCCCCCACTACCCAACCATTCTCTTGTACACGTGATAACATAGAGACAAAAAAACTTTGGAACTTTGGTGTTTAAAACAGTCCCAATTCCTGCTAGAGTCTTTTCATCAGCCTTTGTAGAGAAACAGAAGTTTTCTTTTGCTAATCTACGGAGTTTCTCATGAGAAAACTATTTCTGTTATAGTTTTCTATTTCTCTGATGCCAGATGCCCGGAAATCTGCCAACAGCTCACTCCTCCCATTTCACATCACTCTGAGGTGTGTATGGGCCATGAGTCTAGGGATGTCATTTTAAGGATGAGTTATTCAAAGGCAAAAGTCTTCTTCATCTGTCTCTGTGAGCTTCGCTGGAAAACAGTTTTCTCATTGCCCTCAAGGCCTCAAATCTTCGCTTCACTCTGTTCCAGCACCTCACTGTATCACAATTACTCTACTTTTTGCTCAAAATTCACACTTTGAACACTCTATTCCTCCCAATATACTCTGTCATGAATTAAAGGCGTTTTTTTCAGAACACTATTGTTCATCTCCATAGCTTTAACAGAAAAATATTTCAGCTTATAAAGCATCTCCTTATTCTCTCTCTTCCCCATCTAAAACTTAACTCTTTTCTTCACTGTCTTCTTCATGTTGATTGTCTCTCTCTCTCTCTGTCTCTCTGGATAAAAGGAGTAATCTGTATGTTTTATCCAGGTAGCAAAAGAATTAAAGTTTTGGAAAAGCTGCAGATGTTCATAGTGTCAGGTTTCAGTCCAGCAGCAGAAACCACAAACTAAACCAGGCTGGCCGGCTCCGTTTCTCCCCTCCCCCACCCCCCCCCATCCCGCCCTCTGCGGCCTTGTCCGGCCTGGAGGGGGGAGGAAGGAGGCTGAGACAGAGCCTTGTTACCTTGTCAGAGGCCGGAAACCCAAAGAGAGCGAGAGAGCTCTGGCTTTACATCTTAAGGCGGTGTTCACAAGTTGATCTCACTTTTCAATGGTCAAAACTGCTGTCAATTCTTAGAAATGACTGATAATTGGTCAGGAGAAAAGACTCCCATCAGCCACCAGCAGATTCAACTTCCTTAGCTCTCAAAGCTATCTTAAAGGTAAAGTCACCCCATGACACCCCTGTACCATAACCCAGCCCTGCCTGGCACCAGCCTACGACCCTGCCCCCTGATGTTGCAGTCCTACTCCCCATGCCTCCACCCCTGGTCTCCACAGGGGGAGTGGTGGTGAGAGAGAGAGCTATACCCCTTTCTCCTGTAGAAGGGCAGGGGGAGAGGTCTTTGGGCCCTGCCCCTGGAGGGGGGGCAGAATGGGCTCTCACTCAGCTCCTGCGGGGGAGGAGCTGGGCCACGCCACAGGCCCAGTGAGGGAACGGGGCCTCCAGGGCACAGCAAGGGTGGATGTGGGTGGGAAAACCCAGGGAATACTAGCCCTGGGGATGATGAAGATATGCTTACAGCTGCTCCTGTAGTATATACTAACAGCAGAGCAGCAATGCAAATACAACATCAGCCTTTCAGTTATCAAGTGATCAAAGAGTTATGCAAATTAAAAAAATAATTCGGTAAAGATAGTGAGGTTTTAAGAGGAATAATAAGAACTAGATTGAAATCACAAGATTTAATTCCTGCTGATCTTAAAGATTTATTCCGGTGTCTACTGACTCCCTCTGAGTTTGACCTTTGGGAAAGCTCATGGAAAAAATCTTTAACAGAACACCGAGCTGAACTTAAGCAAGGCAACCAAAATGCACGTGAGGCAGACAATAATGAAATAACTTTAGAGCATTTATGTCAAGAAGGAATTTGGGCTAATCCTGAAGATCAAGTGAGAGTATTAACAAAATTTATTGCAGATAAGATTTGTGATGTAGCAGAAAGAACTTTTAACAAATTACCAACAGGGGAAACTCAAGTTAGCTAAGTTAATATTAAACAGTTTCCATCAGAAAGTTTTTTGCAGTTTGTGGACCAACTTAGACTGCAGATACAGAGACAAGTAGAAGGACCAGTGGCTCAGATGGAACTAATTAAAGAGATGGCCCAAATGAATGCCAGTGAAGCCTGTCATAGAGTGATTTTGAGTCTGCCTATTAATCCTCCACCCACTATAGCAGACATGATTGGAGCCTGTGCAAAAAGGCAGATTTGTACAGTGTGCATGACAAGAAGCCAGGACCGATAAACCCAAGGACTGTGGCAGCTGCAACACCAGGAATGAACAAGCCACAGATGTCATCAGAACAGCTGCAGCACATCATCTGCTTCCAGTGCAAGAAGCCAGTACATTTCAAGAGGAATTGTCCTCAAAACGAGCAGCAAAAGGAACACCAGGAAGAAGCTATAGACAATCAACAAAAAAACTAGAAAAAAAGCGCTATCCGTCAAGCGTCAAGGCACAAAAGTGACAGACCTGAAACAAAAAAAGGCCTCTGTTTTAATTGGAAAGGGGGAGAAAGGGGAGTGGGGTGAGAGACGGCAGAAACATAATTGTGGGGAATGCATGCCGAATAAGATCTGGCAACTGCAAAAGCGGTTCAGACTTGTAACTGCTAAAGCTTTTTGTTTCAGTCCTAATAATTGGACAGTTGTTGGAGTGGACTTACAGGACAATTCACAAGACCTGGCTGGACTGGATAATAGGTATTTTGTTATTTGAGACAGCACACACACCAATAGAGATTGAGGTGGCTCCCATGACAATTAAGGGAGAACTGACACACCTCATTCTCTTGGCAAGATGTCCACAACCACCCTTCTATGTAGCCAAAGGGCAGATAATAGCCCAAGTGATCCCTGTTCCAACAGAAGTCCCAGTAGATGACAAAGCACCAGGAGTCTACTGGACAGAAGTGGTTGGTGAAGACAAACCCATTATGGGGTGTAACCTGACATATAAATCAGAACATCTCCATGTAGAAGGGTTGATTGACACTGGGGCAGATGTGATTATCATACTTGAAAAGGTGTGGCCTTCACATTGGGAACTGCAACCCGTGGCAGGCAAAATACAGGGTGTTGGAGGGGTGAAACTGGCAAAAATCTCTAAAGCTATTGTCCAGATTGAAGGCCCGGAGGGTAGATTAGCTAGTGTCCGTCCTTTTGTCACTGATTACAAGTGCCCCCTGTGGGGAAGAGACACCATGTCTCAGTGGGAAGTGAAATTAACAATTCCTGAGACACGGCAGGATTTTTAGAAGATGCCACTGCAGAGCGTCCTATCCAAAAGGTATCTTGGCTAGATGATAATCCAATTTGGGTGAACCAGTGGCCCCTCAGCAAACAGAAACTCGGGGCGCTGGAAAAATTGGTGGAAAAATAATTGGCCAAGGGACACATAGTAGAAAGAACCAGCCCTTGGAATTCCCCAACATTTGTAATAAAAAAGCCAGGGAAAGATAAGTGGCGCCTCCTTCAGGATTTGAGAGAAATAAAAAAATAGAGGAGATGGGGTCTCTTCAACCAGGTATGCCATCCCTGACTATGTTACCACAAAACTGGCTATTAGCAGTGCTAGATATTAAAGACTGTTTTTTCCAAATTCCCCTGCGCCCAGAGGATACACCACGATTTGCCTTTTCCATTCCCACAATTAACTGAGACACCCCAATGAAACGGTACCACTGGACAGTACTACCTCAGGGGATGAAAGCGAGCCCTTTCATCTGGCAGTGGTATGTGGGGTCATTGCTGTCCCCAGTGCGTGCTGAAAAAAAGAGATGCCATCATTTTGCATTATATGGACGATGTGTTAGTGTGCTGTCCCAATAACAACATGCTACAAGACACTCTTGACCTTGTGGTTAAAGTTTTAACCTCTGCTGGATTCCAATTGCAGGAAGACAAAGTTCAAAGGATGCCACCTTGGTAATACTTGGGCCTGGAGATCACTAAACGAACTGTTGTTCCACAGAAATTGGAAATCATTAGCAATCCTAAAACTCTAGCAGATCTCCATTCCCTATGCGGGTCACTAAACTAGGTCTGACCTTGGTTAGGTCTCACTAATGAAGACCTGAGCCCTCTGCTCAATTTATTGAAAGGGAAGAGAGAGCTGCTGTCTCCCAGGGAGCTGACTCCAGAGGCAAAAAGTGCAATTGAAAAGGCACAAAGGGCCTTGACAGAAAGACAGGCACATCGCTTCAAACCGGAGCTGCCTTTCAAATTTATTGTCCTAGGGAAATTGCCACATCTACATGGGTTAATATTCCAGTGGGCTGAGGGGCAGAGAGATCCACTCTTAATACTAGAATGGGTCTTCCTCTCCCATCAACGACCCAAAACTATCACCAAGCCACAAGAGCTGATGGCTCAGCTGATTCAAAAGGCCAGGGTAAGGCTGCGAGAACTGCCAGGTGGTGACTTGGTGTATTCACCTTCAGGTCAGACTCTCTGGAGAAGGCAAACACTCCCCTGAGAAACTGACCAAAGAGATGTTTGAGCCCCTTCTGCAGAGTAATGCTAATCTTCAGTTTGCTCTGGACAGCTACAGTGGGCAAATATCGGTCCATGCACTTTCAAAAAAATTGTTTCATGAGGAAATCCACCTCATTCCTTGCAAGAAAAGGAGCCGAAGGCCACTCAAAGCTCTCACAGTGTTCACTGATGCATCTGGAACCTCTCACAAGTCAGTGATGACTTGGAGAAATCCTCAGACTCAGTTTTGGGAAGCTGGAAAAGGCCGGTAGGCTACTTTTCCAAACAACTTGACAACGTGAGTGCTGGATGGCATTCATGCCTGCAGGCAGTTGCAGCCATTGTGATGCTGATAGAAGAAGCTAGAAAACTCACATGGGTAGATGTTGCCCTGAAAATTAAACCTTCTGATCTTTTTTTCCTAATTTCTAGCCACTTTCCCGGGAAAGTAACTATAAACATAGATGTTTATACATTCTTTTAAGGAAACGTCTTTTGATGGATGTTTCTCGTGACCAGTGTGATTGGGAAGGTAGTAACCTAACTATCTAATCCCTGGTCATTGTCGAAAATCTATAGATACTGGAGTCACGAAAATAAGATTGTTCTTTTTCCTTATCATACATGGAGCCATGTCCGTGTAAATCATTTCGTGTCCTACAGTGACAGGTAGACACATAGATGTCTATGTACCACATATGGAAACCACTGTTTTAGAACAAAAGGGGGGCCATTGGCTATCCCCAAGTCAAAAGATGAAATTCCAGGTAATTCTAATGGAACAGGATGATGTAGCATTAAAAACAACTAACCTATTGAATCCAGCTTTATTTTTAGGTACAACAGTTGAAGAAGGCCTATTGGAGCATGATTGTGTGGAAGTAATAGAACACATCTGTTCGGCTAGAGCAGATCTGAAAGGCGTCCCATTAGAACAGCCAGACTGGGAGCAGAACTGGTTGCCCTAACCAGGGTGTTAGAGTTGAGTGAAGGGAAAAAGGTAAATATATGGACTGATTCAAAATACACTTTTGGAGTGGTGCATGTACACGGAGTACTGTGGAGAGAAAGATGACTGCTGTCTTCTCAAGGTACTCATATGAAACATCAAGATACAGTCTTGCAATTAATAAAAGCAGTACGAAGACCTGAACAAGTGGCAATCATGTACTGTAGAGCACACCAATCAGGAAGCTCAAAAATTTATGAAGGAAATCAAAAGGCAGACTGGACAGCCCGACAAGCTGCTTGAGAAGTGCAAACTGCAATGGCATTGATATCTTTAAAAACTAATGTATCTCAATTCAATTAGTCTCCGAAACTAAAATATTCAACAGAAGATAAGAGATTGGGACTTTTGCTAAATGCACAAAATAATTCAGAAGGGTGGTATGTAACTACACAAGGACAAATAGTGGTACCCCCCTTGATAATGAGAGAAATGTTACAAATTAAACATAACAAATGTCATTGGGGTGCAGAGGCATTGGTGAGATTGTTAAAGCAAAATTTAAGCTCAGTATGAATGTTAACAATGGCAAAATCAGTAATGTCAAAATGTGAAATTTGCTTAAAGACCAACCCAGTGGCTAGACGACAGGCACAACTAGGAAGAATTTGGGTAGGAATAGAACCAGGAGATTATTGGCAGGTAGATTGTGTAGAATTACCAAGAACTCGAGGATACAAATATCTGTTAGTGAGGGTTGACACATTTTCTGGATGGTCAGAAGCCCTTCCCTGTCCCACAAACCAAGCAAAGGAAACCGATAAGTGGTTACTACAAGAAATCATTCCAAGTTTTGGGGTGCCTCTAGGAATATCATCAAATAAGGGCTTACATTTCATAGCCACAGTGGTAAGAGAGGTAAGCAGGTTACTGGGAATAGCTTGGGATCTCCATACCCCATGGAGACCTCAATCAAGTGGACAAGTAGAGAGGATGAATCAGACATTGAAGAGGTAAATCAGTAAAATATGCCAAGAGGCCAAACTGCAGTGGCCACAGGCTTTACGCATAGCACTGTTGAGGATTTGGATAAAGCCTAGCAGTGGGATGTCAGTCAGTCCTTATGTGATATTGCATGGGAAACCATATTAATCTCCTGAACCTAATCCAAATGTACATGTCATGCGGAAGCAATAAGTATATAATTATGTTCTGTCTCTCAGAAAAATTAGCACGGCTTCGGAGTGCCCTCGTGTGGAATAGGCCGCTAACTCTTGAGAATCCAGTTCATGACATACACCTGGGAGATGAAGTGTACATTAAGACCTGGAAGGAGGAACCATTAAAAGAAAGGCGGGATGGACTCTATCAGGTATTGTTGACCACCTTTACAGCAGTCAAAGTAGCTGGAGTAGATCCCTGGATACATTACATCAGAGTGAAGAAGGTTTTTCCTGAACTATGGATTGTGCAAACCGTAGGACCAATGAAGCTGCAGATAAAACGTGTTTAACTGCTTCAAATGTCTGGATTGTTAGTGACGGTAACAGTGATCATTTTACGGCCACTAGTGCCATTGGTAAGAATTAATGTTACTTTGGGATGTGAAATGCAAAAGGATCAGCTGACAACTCTTCATTTTAGAATGAAGAGGGATGTGCAGCTAGAAACACAAGTGATAAAAGTCTAACACATTTCAGACAGAAAATGTAATGATTGGATTAGTTAAAGATTTTGCCAATATGCAGAACACCAGCAGAATAACTGCTTGTCTGCCAATACCAAAAGCAGCAGGAGATCCAATAAATTGGGGAATCCTAACATCAAAATTACTCGAAATAGAAAAGAACAAAACAAATGCATGTAAGCAGGTACCAGAGACGAGACAAGTAATTAAAGATACCTGGAAAATAGTGGGAGAATGGATGAAACCTTTGAAGAAACAAGATTGTATTTTAAGCCAAGGCAAAGTGGGGCAAATCATAGATTGGGACCTTTCCATGACTTCAAATGATGATGAGGAAAGGTGGAAATGTATCTTGCCAAAATATGAAAGGGTTAGAGAAAATGTTTCAGATACTGTTCTTGTATGGAGGTGTGAAGGGAAAGAGGGGAAAGATCAAACTGAGGCTTGGGACAGTGCATGGTCAATGAGTGTGCTTCAAAAATCCCAAGATATGGCAGATACCCCCTGGTGCATTACGTGGGAAGATTCTGAAAACGAAACAGATTCAGGGGTGTGGAACATTGCAACCAGTAGTAGAATGGAGGCAGACAAAGTGAATTGGTGGGTACGTAACAAAACTTATGACTGTACTTCTGATGATGAGGAAATAAAACAAATGCCACCACTGGTAGTAGCTCTGCGAGTTGGATGTGCCTGCAGAGGTATAAAAAACACAAACAAGGTGAAATAAATAATAAAATAGGACAAGTGATCCAAAAAGTGGTATGTTGTAGAAGTACAATTCAGAGTCCAGGTCAATTTGTATGGGCAGCAAGCGATGGCACCTGGACAACACATCTGCCTGTAGATGGAAAGGTAAAAGAAATTACTTTAGGCCTCCCCACCTTATGCCCAATTTGGAAAAAGTCCCCATTTAAGGGAAAACATGAACTTCTGCAAATAAGGACAAGACGGGAAGCTCAGGGAAATGAAAATTGAAATTAAGAAAATTGGTAGGAACCATCTAGTACTGTAAAATTTGGGTGGGCCCTGGAATCCTTGTTTGGTCCAATAGCAAATTACAACAATAAGAAAATGTTGTACAAACTTACAGGTCAGGTAGAAAGATTGGAAAGAGTCACCAAGGAAGGATTTAGAGAACTAAATGTACAATTACAAGCCACAACTAAAATGACTTTGCAAAACAGATTGGCTTTGAATTTGTTACTTTTAAAGGAACATGGAGTATGCAGATACCTAAAGGGACAAATTGATCATTGCTGCATCCACATCCCAAATGTAACTGCAGATGTAGAACACGACATTAATCAGTTGAAACAAATAGAGAATGAGGCACAGAAAGAATGGGAAGGTCTGACCACAAGTTGGTTGGATAAAATCTTTGAAGGGTTAGGATGGAATGTGAGCTCATGGATCAAATCTATTATTTAGAGTTTGATAATCTTACTGATTGTGTTCTTAGTAATTTGGTTAATCTATGCTGTTCTGAAAGGAGAGATAAAGAAAAGAGTATCCTGGAACCAGAAGTTAATAAAGGCACTGACATGGGACAGAGATCCACATCCGCATTCATCATCTCCAGGTCCTCCAGTCTGCAACAACACTTATGACAACTGTGGATTTGAAGATGAACATCAAGTATAAACTCAGAAGCTAAAGGACTGTATATAGTGAGAGCATTACACTTATTGTAGAAAAGTGAAATACTTTCAAAGGGGGGAAATGTTAGTACAGGGTTAAATGTTTCTGAAAATCATGTATAACTAGGCCAAAAGAATGATTGGTATTTGGGATAGTTTAGCAAGCTAGAATGTTTATAGTAACGGGGATCAGTATTTGGAGTTTCTAAGATACGTATAAATAAGATTCATACATGTTCGTACAAGCTCGGGCTAAGCTCTAATGAAGCAATATCGATAAGGTTGATATAGTGATTAGTGATTAGTGCTATAGCTGAAATTGTATAAATATGTGCACTTTGAACAAAGACGACAGAACTAGATTTGGGTTGCTAATGCCCCTAGTTCCGGCGTGCTTTAATAAAGCACCTGCATATAATCTATCTGTGATTATGTGTGTTCTCGAACACTAACAGTATTAGTTTTACCTAAATCCTACATACAAAGCATTATGTTTACATATATAGTTCTATCTGTTCTATTTAGAAATGTAAGCTATGTTCTTACTAAATTTTCATTATGTCTGGAGCTAAATTGAATCTGTCAAGGGTATCATAACTGAACTTTGAACTAGGTATTAGGGCTTTTCACTAGCTAACACAAACTCATAAGGCACTTAAGCTATATTTTTACCTACTTAAAATTAAAACCTACACTTCATATCTATGTGGTTTAATATATTTTAATTCTTTTCTCTCTCTGAGGGACTAAGAGAGGCTTATATTTTACATTCCAGCATTTTCTTTATACCTTTTAAGTACTGAGCCTGCTTTGCCCTCCTCCTAATTCATATCTCACAGCAGGAAATGAGTAAATAATTCTACCAGGTGCACTGGCGATTTTAGCCAGCGCTAAACCCACTACACTGAGTCCCATCCATTTTATTTACAGAGACTTAGTTTTCCTTGCTCTTCTGTGTTAATTCGGATCATAACAGTTATGACATACTGTTGATATATTTTATATATTAGTAAAGGCCTGTATGCACAAACCAGCCTTTGAAATAAGTCGTGATATTAAAGGCTAAAGTCCTTGAAACCTTCATGCAGAAGAGAGAGTAAAGCAAAACAATATCCTTGTGTACAGGAGAAAAAATGTAAACTGTGTGTGTTAGCCAATAGTAGCTTGCTCTGCCCGCGGACCCTGTAGAACCCTATAAAAGGTGTGCTAAAGATAGAAATAAACGGCATTCATGATTACTTCTGTGAAGGCTGGTGAATAAGCTGGCAGTCTCTCAATAACATACAGTGGCAGTGTAATTCAGCAACCAATAGTATACTTTCTTAATTAAAGACAATTATACAGGGCAGAGACCCCAAAATTAGTTATTTTTCCTTTAGTTTTAACCAATCCCCTTTCACCAATAGACACAAATGTGAGAAGATATAGGTGAAAAAATATCAGTTTACTAAAAAGGAAAACAACAACAACCAAGATAACATCAATAACAGCTGGATATGAATGTGCTGAATCCTGTGGCCTGCCCAGGAACAAAGAAAACAAGATGACCAAGAAGTCCCTCATCCCAAGATGGCTGTCACCATAGAGACCACGTGGAGCAGAAGAAAAAGACAATATGGCAAAGTCCCTTTTGGCTCAACCTTCCTCCTGGAACAAGAGAAACTGTGAAGGTAGGAGCTTAAGAAGCGGTTCTGGTGGCAGATGGGGAGTGCTGGCATGGGTCAGCTCTGTACCTCTGGTATCAGTTTCCATGCTACTTCTCTATGACTGCAGAGGTGTGTGGGTGTCTAAGGTCAGTCCTGCCACATGCTCCCTCCTCCTGACACCTGCTGGATTCAGTATCTGTGCTGCTGTCTTGAGACACTGCTCCAATTGGGCAGTGAGCAGGGGAGGGGGGGGAAGGAAATGGACTTGCCAGGCACCAAAACCTGCAGCCCTAGCTTCAGTTCCAGAGCTGTCACTTAAGCATGATTTGGCTTGGGAATGGCCATGCTGCCTCTCCTCAGGTCACTTGTCCTCCAGAAGCATCTTGGAAAGGCTTGGAAATGGGAAAGAACCCGCAGGTTGTGCAGTGCCAGGGTCTGCTGATCCCTTCATTTCAGCAAGCCAGAGAAAATGGACCCCTTTCTATTGCAGTTGAGGACATGACATGACACTCTGAGGTTCATGTGGCAATAGCAAAACTTTATTGTTCACCACTTGCTTTTATATGGTTGACCCCGATTGGCTAGAATCTTGGTGCCACCCAGTTCACTGACCAATAGCTGCCTGCGTACATGCTCATCAGGGATTGGCTCGTGTCCGTTCTCTGCAGCCAAATCCCTTCGCCTCTCAGTGCCCTGTCTCCAAAAGATGTTTCCTTTCTTTCACAGGTATAGGCTGATGGAGTTAAGGTCAGGGTTACTTGTACCTGTGAAGCTTTCAAGCCAGCTGTTAGCCATCACAGTTCCCCCTTTTTGTTTTTCAACTACAAAGGTAGTCTGTCATCCTCTGAGGGGCCCTTCACAGACAGGATGACAAACAAGGCATGAGTGAAACAATTATGAAAACACAAAGGTGATGATCCCAGTTTGAATTAGGGTCTTCACCCGATTTCACAAGCATAACCTTTCCAGCCATTGATCTAAAATCTTTCATACAACACACATCATCAAATATTTTACAAACATGTCCAGGAGCTAACAAAAAAAGATCAGTCACAGCACAATTTCACCGGGTGGCATGCCACAGGCTATTACATCTATAACTGAATCACTTGAACTTAAGCAAGTTTCATTTACCATTTTGTTACAAACAATTCAATTCAGAAACTATCAGAGGAAACATTTTGCTTTCTTGTTTCAGTTTGATCTTACAGGTCATGTCCAGGTGTATAATTAAAAGTTACACTTCCTTCTGCTAGTAATGTCTTTAAATTGTTTGACTCTTGAGGTTTAAGTGAAGTCATAGGTAAATTGTTGTTCCAAAGGTTCTGTATTTCCATACAGTGGGTGCAAAAAGGCTGTTCTGGTTACTGTTCTACGGCATCTGCTGTGGGACCATCAGGGAGGCGTTGTTGGTTGTGATCCAGAGCAGAGCATAGAGCAGGACACACACACTGAGCAGGTACCCATCAAATCCTGGCATCTGTGGAAATACAGGCATACCTGCGCCCCCAAGTGACAAGGTCCCAAGGACCTTACCATTTATTGGTAATGAGGTCCTTTACCAGTACCTTATCTTTTGGCAACTGGCATTCACTAGAGGACTGTAATGATAAAAAGTGATTTAAAATGACAGGATTTTGGGAATTTGTCAGTATTGTTAGATGATTTAAAGTGTACAGAGCTTTGGCCACCTGTTACAGCACATGCTGCAATGAACCCATGAGAGCAACCTGCGCCCTCGGGGCCTGGAGAACACCGCTAGAGATCACTGACGATAAAGGTGAAGGGACAGGTCCTCGTTTCGGTATCCAAAGACTGTTTATTCAAAGGATCCAAGGATGAGAACAGCCTCAAATGAATTCAGGGATAAGAACAGGATTGGACTAAGGGCACAGGGTTAAATACAGGGCAAAAGGGGCAGGTCTGAGGGTCAAGGTCCAATAGGGACAAGAGAAAGTGGTGCAGGGGAGTTGCTAAAGACCAGGAGAACCAATGGGATAACAAGGGTGGAGCAATGTGGCAAAACAGAGCCAATGGGGGTTAAGGGAAGGAAGAACATTCTAGGAAGGGTACATAAATGGTAAATGAGGGCTGAACAAGGGTGATATAAATTTTTACAAACCATTAGAATACCAGAACCCAAAAGGTATTAACATGTGGCTGTAAAGGCCTGTGGGAATACCATTTTCCTCACCCTAATCTAGAGGGGCATCTCTCCTCTCTTATGTCATCCCCTCCAGGGTTGAGGCATTTAGGGAACAGACTGTTGCTATATTTTATATATTAGTAAAGGCCTGTATGCACAAACCAGCCTTTGAACTAAGTCGTGATATTAAGGGCTAAAGTCCTTGAAACCTTCATGCAGAAGAGAGAGTAAAGTAAAACAATATCCTTGTGTGTAAGAGAAAAAATGTAAACTGTGTGTGTTAGCCAATAGTAGCTCGTTCTGCTCGCAGACCCTGTAGAACCCTATAAAAGTGTGCTAAAGATAGAAATAAACTGGCATTCACGATTACTTCTGTGAAGACTGGTGAACAGCTAGGGGGTCTTCTCAATATTTGGCGCTTCGACCAGAGACACCCTGCGGGCAGAAGGACTCTGGAGTCATTGGAGTGGATCTGGGCATTAATCGTCGAGGGCTTGGATCGGCACCAAATAGGCAGCCTGAGCGCGGTGAGACGCGGAGCGGTTAGACGTGGAAGTAGGGCTGCTGGGGGGGGGCTCAGAGGCAAGGGCGTAGTAGAAGGGTCGCAACCTTCCCCCTTGCGGGTGCTGTCAGCATGGATGTGGAATTTGTGGCAGTAAATAAACTGCTTCTCAGCATCCTCGTCAAACGAGGCGAAGCAGCCCAGGAAAGGGACCTGGATATGCTCATTATATGAACTAATTGTCTTGAGCATTTGCAGTGCTCACTGCTTCTTGCGGGGCAAGAACGGACTGATATATCGGCTCTGATATGGGAAACGGCAATTACGGAAAAGAGCAAGGACACTGTGTTTCTCGGTCGAACTTGGCAGATTGTAATTAATACCTTAAAAAACAGAAAAGTGAGATATGCTGAGGATGTGAGCCCTGTAATTCTACCTGCGTCACAGCGGCAGATGCCTTTACCTCCCACTGCTGGGCAAGCTCTCCTATCTATATTGCCCATGGAGAGAGGGAGGGAGAGTTAGGGAGAAAAAAAAAATAATGAGAAAAAAGTTCCACAGGGAACGCTGAAACAACGAACAGAATCTGTTCAGTTATGGAAGGATGTGATACATCCAGAACTATTTGCTTCATTTTTGGAGTCATTTTTAACATTGCTATCTTATTTAAGTTCCATCTTTACCACCCTGGAAGAAAAGAAGCCAAATTTAAATTGGTTTCCACCCGAACCAGGAAGATATGAGGGAGCGAGGTGAGCACAGAGAACAAAGCCACCCTGGGGGTAGAAGCAGCGCAAGAAAAGTTCCAAGGCCACTCTGAACAATTACAGAAACAACTGAGCAGAAACAGGTGGCTCAGACAGCCTCAAAGAGAGACAAACTAGTCAAAAAATCTCAAACTATATGGTATCTAGTTCAAAATTCATCCTTGTAATTAGAAGCTGATAAGCTGCCATGATTGCTGTTGTTAGCACCTGGCCGTGAGAGACTTTTCGTGTAAAATCGCCTGCTTTTGCAAAAGTATGCCTTTTTCCTCTATCAGCAAACAACAAGAGAGATTGAGAGAAAAACTGCATTTGTTAAAGTTAACTTTGTGAGGCTTTTTTTTTTCTTTCTCTCCGTTTTTCCTCGCTGCGAGAGTATGTGGAGAATGTGAAGAAAGATAAGAGCAGAGCTGCAGCAGCGGCGGGGCGGGCGGTTGACCCCCCCGCTCCCTCTCTGGGGGGGGGCACTGGGATGGTGCCTGGTTTGTTGCAGGGTCGTGATTTATTGGGTTTTCGGAGTGTTTTTGTATACCCTTTTAGAGTTAATTTTGTGTTTTAAGTAATTATGAGTTTATGCAATTGCAGTTTTTAGAGTTTTACTAGAGAAATTATTGTGGTTCTTTGAAGGTTTGAAAAAAAAAAAAAAAAAAAAAAAGGGGAAAAAAGTGCTTAACAGAAGTTGCCTTGCAATAATTGGTTTTAGAATCCAAGGTTAAAATATGGTGTGATTTACAGCTTCTAGGAAAACCTTCTTCCAATTAATGTTATCTACAGAAGAGATTTGTGGTTTAAAAAATAATTAGTCAAGAGAATTTTACTGTATAAGACAAAGTTAAGGTATATATTATCTATTTGCTTGTTTTTTCCACAATTTTAATAAGGGAATTTTAATGTAAGTTTTTTTGCTATATAAAACACATATAACTGCATATTTACCAATTTGGATTTTAGATTTTAGTTTAAAAAATTGGACTTAATGTTTTTGAAAAGTGCTACAAAAGCTGGATGGCAACTTGCCAAATTCCATGTTGTTGTGGTGGTTTTTCTCCAGAAAAACTGCACTTTAACATCCTAACCAATTTAAGCATATACTAGGCAAATTTCTATTATGAATAAGTATTTTTAGTAACATTTGCAGTTATTGTGGGTTATTTTCAAAGCTAGATGGCATAGAATTGTGATGTGTTTGCTACATCTTTATAATCTTTATAGTGAATTTATGTTATTGTTATATTGTGTTTAAAAGGTATATATTAAACTTTTAGTTGTTTTTTTGTAGTAACAGAATAAGAGTAAGTTATGTTTTTATTTAATATAGATTAAGTGTTAATAGAATTAAGGATAGTCAAGTTTTATAATGTTTAGGCTTGACTGTTTTTAAGTTAAGTTTCCTAACTTAGATATTCTTTTAAGGTTAAGTTTGTTATTTCCTTTTGTCATATATAATTATTGTGGAGTTTAGAACAGTTTGCTATGCTGTAAGCATCTCATAGCTGCTACTATTGAGAACCTTGTTTTAGAAATGAGTTAAGAGGCATCTTTCCAGTTTAAAGCCAGGCCCTGGCCAAGCCTTGACTTTACCTGGACAGAATGTTTGCCAACAGATCCAGATATTTTCTGTCCCAAATCAGTATTTGCGTCTCTTTTTGACTCAGCAATTTGACCCTATTAATATGACAGCTGGATCAATTTTGAAGTGGGCTTGGAGAGTCATTTTCCGGAGGTGATGATCCAATCCTTCACTGATTTTTGTTTCTGTTTGTTTGCTAACTATGGGATGCTAGTGCAATGTTTTAGTAATTAATAGTAGTTTTATATTATATATGTTATTAATAATGTTTAAGATTTAATTGATTTTTAACTAGTATAAGTTCTTATTAATTGTGTATATGGTTTTGTGTTAATGTTGAACAGAAATGCATCTCATTTTTATTTTTTTTTAAGAAAAACGGGGGAAATGGATGCCTTAAAAGCATTTAATTAGTGTAATTCATTAACTTCAAGGAGAGAAGTGTCTGTGTTTTGTTGGCAGGTTCAAAAAGGTCACCTGTCCATCTGACCAGACTGTCTGCCTCTGAACACACGAGATCCAGTGAACAGAGATGTCATCACACAGCCGTGGTACTTCAGACGTGGATCCGAAGTGGACCTGTCAGGAGACAGTTGTGTCTGAACACTATATAGACAGTTGCCAACAGAAATTTTATGTTGTTATTATGATGTTGTGTCTCTACCAATTTTTTAGGTATCCTTTGTTTTAAGATTTAGAAGGATCTGAAGAACAACTTGAACATCAAAGCCCTCAGTCACCGATCAACTGCCAGCTGACATCATGGGAGCAGTGAACGTTCCAGGACTGAATCGTGCTGGAGAAATTCTGTAGAAGATCTAAGAAGTGTAGAGACTCCATTTAATTGTATATAACGCAAATTGTAGTTGTGTGTTTACCCTTTCAGCAAATTGCTTTCACGCTTAGACTACATATATACCAGAGCACGTGTGTTAAAAATAGTTAGACAATAGTTTAAGTGTTTAGCTTGTGTAGTAATTGTTATGTTAGTATAAAGTATAAGTATTCCCTCTTCAAGAGGTAGTGTAAGCATCTTTGAAAGTTCATTTAACGATTGAAGTTCTAGCTATGAGTTTGCAAATATGGTGTCATTTACATGGTAAAATGCTTATGGTAATTGTGTTGTGTATAGTCGTGACCAGCTGTCTGCTAACTAACAACCAAAAGTGACAGAACATATGGGTCACTCTGGCACATTGAACTGGCCAAAGGTCAATGTGTTTGAGCCTAGCCACACCTGGAGATCCTTTCGCACCTGTCTCATAGGAGTCCCTGAATGGGATCCTCAAGCATTTAAAAGTTTAATTAGTAATGAGACTCAACTGAATCGATTGGCAGTGTTGCAAGAGTGCAGTCGCACTGCTGGCTTCACATTAAGACAACTTGAAGCCTGTTAGCAAGCAAAAATTACCAAAGTTCTTAATGTTACAACCCTCAGAAGAATTGGATTTGTTATGTTCCACCAATACCTCGGGTGGATGGATAATGTTTGAACCCCCGACAAAAAGTCATTCTAACAAAGTAATGCAGCACTGGGTTGCAGTCAACCCTATAGCTGATCTCGTTTCTACCATTGAAAGTAAAGCCTTTATTCGTGGTGCAATCTCACAGGACAATTACCAAAGCGATTACCTAGTTCCATATTCCTAATCTGTGGAGATAGAGCATGGAATTAGATTCCTGCTAATCCACATGGAAGACCCTGTTATCTTAGGAAACTCACTTTGTTCCACCCAAGCTTACATCAATTGTTGAATATAGCTAGCAAAATGAAGAACATCAAACAGTCAAGGCGAAGCCTGAATGAATTAAAGTTTAGCCACCCTAAAAAGGCTCGCTTGCTGGACTAGGAAAGAATTAAACTTAACATCCACAATGTTAAGTGAGCTTTCAGCCGATGTGAGTAGTGTATCATGCAGTACTATGAAATCAAGTTGCAATTGACCTTTTGCTCTTAGCACAAGGACATGGTTGTGGAGAGTTTGAAGGCATGTGCTGCTTGGATCTTACTGATCATTCAGCTTCCATCCATGAGCAACTACAACAGCTACAGGATGGGTTACATGCCCTGAAAGAAGATAGTGATCCCATTGGAAGTTGGTTCGCCAGCTGGGGCATCACTGAATGGTTGAAGTCTCTTATGCTAGAGGGGGGACGGACTTTACTTATAATGTTAATTGGGATGACAGTCTAAGTTGTATGTTATCCAAAGCCTGGTTTGTGCAAAAAGAGAAAGGGGGATTTGTTGCTATATTTTATATATTAGTAAAGGCCTGTATGCACAAACCAGCCTTTGAACTAAGTCGTGATATTAAGGGCTAAAGTCCTTGAAACCTTCATGCAGAAGAGAGAGTAAAGTAAAACAATATCCTTGTGTGTAAGAGAAAAAATGTAAACTGTGTGTGTTAGCCAATAGTAGCTCGTTCTGCTCGCAGACCCTGTAGAACCCTATAAAAGTGTGCTAAAGATAGAAATAAACTGGCATTCACGATTACTTCTGTGAAGACTGGTGAACAGCTCGGGGGTCTTCTCAATAACAGACCCCTGAGCCTCCACAGCCACCCTACTCTATGGGGTTTCACCACACATTCCCCCTTTCTGTTTTTCAAGGATACACTTTAAAGTGCCATGGGCACACTCAACAATGGCTTGTCTTGTAGGGTAATGAGGAATACCAGTGTGGTGCAACACACCCCAGAGTTGCAGAAATTGTTGAGTGTTCTGTGAGACATATGCAGGGCCATTATTAGTTTTTATAGTATGGGGAAGCCATAGGGCAGGAAAGGCTCATCGCCAGTGTGCAATGGCATCACAGCTTCTTTCTCCAGTGTGGACTGAGGCCCATATAACGAATAAAAAAGTATCTATTAAAACATGCACATATTTTAAGTGACCAAATTCCGAGATGTGTGTGACATCTGTCTGCCAAACTTGTAAGGCTTGCAGACCATGGGGGTTGACACCCATCTGCAGTGGCACAGTGTGGCCTTGACAATCAGCACAAGTGTTAAAAATATTGCGTGCCTCTGTATTTGATAACAGGAATTGTCGTTGTAGGGCTCAAACACCTTGGTGGAAAAAGGCATGGGATGCTCTTGTTTGTGCTAACATATCTGGTTGTGGCACTGTCCAGGCAGGGCTGGCTAACCAGTCACCTCAGGCATTACCTTCCGCTATAAAGCCTGGTAAATTTGTATGACTCCAAATATGCAATATATAACAGGGACAAGTTCTAGCTTGGATTGTATGCCACAAAGTTTTTAACAGCTCAAATAGTGCAGGATTAGCAATTTCTTTTAGTAATGCTTGGTCCAATCTTTGTGTGATGTCTGCAACATAGGCAGAATCGATAGCAATATTTAAGGGAATATGAGAAAAATGTTGGAAAGCTACGGCTACAGCACATAATTCAAGTAGCTGAGGCAATCGGCTATTGCGACCCTCTAGTGTTTGCCATCTATTGTCATCATTCCAGGTCACGATCGCTTTCCCTGTTTTCCCAGATCCATCAGTGAAAACTGTGAGACCTTTCAGGGGTGTGAAATTGCTTAGTGGTTTCAAAGACAACACAGTGGTCCCACTTGCAGCAGTTTGTGACTGGGTAAGTAATAGGTAATTTGCCCCATAAAGTTTTGTAAGGCACTTTGTAGCCCTGTGCTATTTGCAAAGCACCATTCAAAATATTCTTGTTGTACAGGTATAATTTTTGAGGGATCTTTAGCATTCAGCTGCAAGCACCTTTGAATGCATTTAATGATCAATTGTACAATCAGTTAAAAAATAGTAGGTGCTGTCTTTTTAGGTTGATGGGGCAAAAAGATCCATTCTAAAATGTGTAGTGGGTCAGACCACTGAGTGTCCCATTGACCAATGATACCTGTATGGTGTAAATCAACAATAACAACAAACACTGTAATACAAATGTCAGGACATATCCGATAAACTTGTCTGTTCATTATGGCCCGCTCTATTGTTTCAAGTGCGGTTTTTGCCTCTGGACTTAATTTCCTTGGAGAGGTCAACTCAGAGTCACCTTTGAGGATATTAAACAAGGGTGCTGATTGTGGAGTGGTTAACCTTAAATAAGATCATACATAGTTTATGATACCCAAGAGTTTTTGTGCATCATTTAAGGTTTGAACTTTGGTTGAAAATTGAATTGTTTGTGGTTGTATTGTTTGATCTAATATTTTAACTCCCAGGTACTTCCATGGGGGTTGCTGCTGCACCTTTTCTGGTGCAATTTGCAACCCAAACTCTTGCATTGCTCATATCATACTCGGCCAAATCTGCACAAGGCCTTCTTTAGTTGGGGTTGCTATCAAGATGTCATCCATATAATGATAACAGTATGCTCCTGGGAATTGTTCTCTCATTATTGAGTGTGCCTGTGCAACATAGCATTGACAAATTGTTGGGCTATTTTTCATGCCTTGTGGCAGCACTTTCCATTGATATCGCTTGACTGGTGCTGCATGATTGATGGAGGGCACTGTAAATGCAAACTTTGGGATGTCATCAGGATGTAAGGGAATACTGAAGAAACAGTCTTTCAAATCAACAATCAAAATGTCTCAGGTAGCAGGTATCATAGTTAGGGATGGCATTCCAGGCTGTAAGCACCCATACTTTCCATAACTGCATTAATTTTCCTTAAGTCATGGAGTAATCTCCATTTACCTGATTTCTTTTTAATTACAAACACAGGGGTGTTTCATGGACTTGTTGATGGCTCAATATGTCCTTGATTTAATTGTTCCTGAACAAGGAATTTAAGGGCGTTTAGTTTTTCTTTTTCAAGGTCTATGATTTTTATGGTAATCACTTGCTGCATCCAATTATCAATTCTTTTGAAGACCTCACCAAAGGAGCCTTCCTCAATGTGTCCTAATTTTTTGAATAGTTCTTCTGGGTCTGCTTTGCATGCCAGGCACGTGCACCGCCATGGGCGAGTGGGCCATGGTGGGCTGCTGTGGCCAGGAGGGTGCCCGCCCTGTGCTCCCCACAGTAGCCCTGCCCTTGCCCTGCTCCCCAGTCCCAATGCAGGGGCAGCTGCTTGGGGCCCCCCAGGGTGGAGGTTCTTGATCTGGCTTAGAGCTCCACGTCAGGCTCTGAGTCCAGACAGTAGCTGCTGTGCAGTGTTCCTTGGGCTTTTTGGCCTCTGGCTGTGAACACGGCATCCTGCCGTGTTCCATGGCCAGGGGCACTAGCAGGTCCCTGCTGGCACTTCTGGCGATGGGTGCTGCTTGGCTTCTGTCTTCTGTTTGCAGACCGAGGCTGTGAGTGGGCATGCCAAGTGGTGGCTGGGCTGTCGGCATAAGTTCATAATTGCTCCAATCAGCCACAGGCAGAGGAGGACCGAGTGGGTTTATGATAATACGGGGTGTGGAACAAAGCACTAATGACTCCAGAAGCCATGGCATGGGCAGCTCTGCAGGGTTAGAGAGCTCAGATGAAAGCCGCTCCCTTTCTGGTTTCTTGTCCACCCTCTCCTCTTGCAAACCCAACCCCTGACCACTCCCCCCGGCGCTCTGCCATTTTGGGATGTTTCAGTGGGTGGCGCCTCTGCTGCTGCTTTCACATTCCATTCGGCTTTTATCAGTTTTAATGTATCCAGCACCAACCTCCAGGTAGTCATAATACTCTTAGCAGTCTTGTTTCCTCGAGAGGCTGAATCAAAAATCAATTTACCAGCTTGTTCCCAGTTTCTAATACTAAAAGTGGCTTCTGTGGTAGTGTCTATTCCCTGGATCTTACACCATGACAGTAAGGTTTGCAGAGCCTGTTTGTCATATTTTATTCCCTGTTTACTTAAAAAGAGGGTCCATACCTTTACTACAGCTTTTTATTCTGTCAGGACTTGGGTCCCCATGTCCCCAGCGGATACTTTCTATTTACAGTGGTCTGGACTCTCTCAGCTCTACACACTGACTGCAGCTCTCCAAGCTGCCTCTCTTCTGGGCTCCATTTCCCTGCTCTCCATGGGGCTAGGCTATCACCATCACGTCGGGATCACCAATTGTTGCAGCTGAGACAAATATGACACGACACTCCGAGGTTCATGTGGCAATAGCAAAACTTTATTGTTCACCACTTGCTTTTATATGGTTGACCCCGATTGGCTAGAATCTTGGTGCCACCCAGTTCACTGACCAATAGCTGCCTGCATACATGCTCGTCAGGGATTGGCTCATGTCCGTTCTCTGCAGCCAAGTCCCTCTGCCTCTCAGTGCCCTCTCACCCAAAGATGTTTCCTTTCTTTCACAGGTATAGGCTGATGGAGTTAAGGTCAGGGTTACTTGTACCTGTGAAGCTTTCAGGCCAGATGTTAGCTGTCATACCTTTCCATTTGTGCCATGACTTTTTCCCTGCCAAAACCACACTCATGGCTGTGGCATGAATAGTATTTGAAAAGACAGCACTGAAAGATCCAGCCCTTGTCTCTGTACCCAAGACATATACAATTCAACATTATGGACTGTTCTCACCCAAAAATCAAATCCCCTTGAGGTACACATCATGCTTCCCCGCCCCTCTGTGTTACCCACCAAGTGCACCTAGGTCCTTCAGCAGAAACAATCCCATGGATGGATTTGTTTTTGCTTGAGGCAGGACTAATCCAAACTTTCTTCCCTAACACATTCCTCATATGCACCAAGGGGACTTTATTCCCTTCTGTGGTACATCGAGGTTTTGATTGGGCAGGGACAGCTTGATTGGTAGAACCTCTAGTGTTAATTAACCAGGTGGCATTTAGTAAATATAGATTCAAATATTTTAAGGTCCCACCACTCATTGCTCTCAGTGTGGATTTTTAATAGTCCATTGTACCGTTCAGTTTTCCCAGTGGCTGGTGCACAACAAGGAATATGATACACCCATTCAATATTGTACTCTCTGACCTAGGTGTCTATGAAACTATTTTTTAAATGAGTCCCATTGTCCGACTCAATTCTTTCTGGGGTGCCATGTTGCCACAGGACTTATTTCTCAAGGCCCAAGATGGTGTTCCAGGCAGTGATATGAGGCACAGGGTACGTCTCCAGCCATCCAGTTGTCGCTTCTTCCATTGTAAGCACATAGAACTTGCCTTGGTGGGTTTGCAGGAGTGTGATGTAGTCAATCTGTCAGGCCTCCCCATATTTATGCTTTAATCATCGTATCCCATACCAGAGAAGCTTTACCTGCTTGGCCTGCTTGATTGCAGTACGTTTCACAGTTATGGATAACTTGGGAGATAGTGTCCAGGGTTAAGTCTACCCCTCAATCGCATGTTGCATTTCTTTCCCAATGACCTGAGGCATCATGGTCCCACCAAGCCAGAAAAAATTCACCCTTGTGTTGCCAATCCATATCCGCCTAGGACACTTTAATCTTGGTGGTCCAATCCCCCGTCCGTTGTTGTGATGTTCTTCAGTAGCCTGACTGTTGGGTACTTGTGCATTTACATACTTGCTCAGTCAACTTCTCTACTCAGACAGTGATGTCTTGCCACAATTCAGCAGCCAAGATGGGTTTACCTCTGCACTGATAATTGATCTTTTTCCATCAGTCTAGCCACCCCCATAGAGCATTTTCCACCATCCCCAAGTCAGTGTACAGGTAGACAGCTGGCCATTTCTCTAGTTCAGCTATACCTAAAGGCTTCTGGACAGCTTTCAGATCTGCAACATGACTTGATCCACCTTGTCCCTCAATAGCTTCTGTGACTCGCCACGTAGGACTCCATATGTCAGCTTTCCATTTCTGATGTAGCCCTATAATACTGCAGGAACCATCAGTAAAGAGAGCGTATCACTTTTTGTGGAAGATCAGACAGCTACAGAAGCTGAGCTGGGTAGCACCACCAACCTCCTGGCCCTGGTACAGTGGAAGCCATGCGAGAGATAAACTCAAGGCAAGAACAAAAGTGAAGACATCATGTCTGGTCACTCTGACCAGCTCTGACTAAAGAAGATGCAACAAGGACATTACTGGCACAGAAGAATGTAACAAGAACTTGATAACCAAAAAGACCGTGTTACTAAGGGAACAGGGGCAAAGGCGTCCAAGCGGAAAATTTTGTATGGAAGTTAGAGAACTATAAACACTGGTGAACTAGTGTAATAAACTGCCTTTGCTTGCATAGCATGGTCCATGTCTCTCAATCCCCAACACTTTTCATTTTTTGGTAGCTGATTATATGGTAGGGCCTCCTCAGCATGTTACCTTCTCTTCTGATGATAGTTCAAAATTTTTTCCTTTGAGCAAGTTTGTGATGACTTCCAAGATGCCTGGGAGATTGGGGTTTCCTATTTGAACTCCCTGTGTGATCAGCGTGACCCACTTAATTCATGTGGCATCAGTGGTGTGATGTGTAGAAGGGACTTTTCCTTTGAACATGCAGCCCAGCACTGGCAGTCAGGGTGACAGGAGGAGAGGTGCTTAAGTGTCAATCACTTGTGAAGCACCTTGGACCCCTTCATAAGCTGCCAGAATCTCCTTTTAAATTGGGGTGTGTTGTGGTTTGAAACTGGCCCAACACCAGGCACCCACGAGAGTCGCTCGCTCACCTTCTGCAATAGCTGGGCAGCAGAGAGGGGAAAAAATTAACGAAGGTTACATGAGTGAGATAAGGACAGGGAGAAAAACACTTCAGGGGCAAAAACAGGCTCAGCTTAAGTTGCAAAGTGAATTTTTTACTAATAGAATCAGAGGAGGATAAGGAGAAGTAAAATAAGCCCTTAAAACACCTTCTTCCCCCAGCCCCTCCCTCCTTCCCACTGACAGAGCAGGGATACAGGGCATGGGGGTTTTGGTCAGTTTATCACCGAGATTTTCTTCCACTGCTCTGGAAGAGGAGTCCATCCCCTGTGAGACCATGGGGTCCCTCCCACAGGAGACAGTTCTCCGTGAACTTCTCCAGCGTGTGTTCACTCTCACAAGCAGCAGCCATACTGCACCTGCTGCAACATGAACTCCCCCCACGGGCAGACAGTCCTCCCAAAACTGCTGTGACAGGGGTCTCTCTTTTCACAGGGTGCAGTTCTCCAAGGACAGGCTGCTACAGCCTGGAAGCAGGGGCCTTCTCTCTCCACTGGGTCTTCCACTGGATCACAGCCTCCTCCAGGCATCCACCCACTCCGACATGGGCACCTCCCCCACGGGCTGCAGGTGGTTCTCTGCATCCCCATGGATATGATGCCTTAGGATTTAGCTGTTATATTTTTCAGATCCTGTACTGCTTTAGTGTATAACTCTAAAACTGCATAGCCTGTCAGCTACTGTTCTCCTGTTTTATTCAGATAAAACAATTCCTCTCTAGGCCTGAAACTCAAGGATACCTTACTGTCTCAGGCACTGAAAAATATAAACAAAAGTGAGTTGGGGGGGAGCAAACTGGGGGTATATGGCTTCATTACCTGAAGCTGTAGTTGGAGGATTAACCCTGATATGTAAATGGACCAAATTTATAGCTGTATGAAAAACTCGTAACCATCATCCATCTTGGGCATAGCCTCTCAGAGGGTTCTGACTGCCCAAGGTGTACATATTGAAGGCCTTTAATAAATACTTGCTTTTATTCTCTTAATCTTGTCTAGCCTCTTAGGTAGCCACTCCAAGGCATCAGATCCATGGGCTGCAGGGGGACAGCCTGCTTTAGCATGGTCCTCACCACGGTCTGCAGAGGAGTCTCGGCTCTGGCGCCTGGAGCACCTCCTCCCCCTCCTTCTCCACTGATCTCAGTGTCATCGTGTTGTTTTCCCTCATGTTCTTACCTCCTCTTTTCTGGCTACACGCAAAAACCCTGTGACTTTGGTTTGATTTTCTTCTTAAACATGTCATCACAGAGGCATTACCAACCTCTCTCATTGGCCCAGTTTTGGCCAGCAACATGTCCATCTTCAGAGCCATCAAGGATTGGCTCTGCTGGACATAGTGGGAAGCTTCCAGCAGCTTCTCACAGGAGCTATCTTGTAGCCCTCCTGCTACCAAAAACCAGGCCATGCTAAACCAATTCAGGGTATAAAAGGCCTCAGATCCTTTGTATCCCTGACTCCAGAACCCCAAGGGTCATCCTCAAGTCTCCATGAGTACTTTTTGCCAGAGACTCCTGGAAGGATCATTATCCCTGGCTGCTATGTAGAACACATTTTTCACATCTTGTCCTGTCATGACTGGCCCAGGACTACTGTATGAACAATCTCTTTTTTTAATTGTTCAAAAGTTTGTTGTTGTTCAGGACCCTGCTTGAAATCATTCTTCTTCTGGGGCACATGATAGAGGCTTTACAATCTGAGTGTAATCTAGAATATGCATCCTCCAAAAACTCACAGCGCCTAGGAAACCCTGTGTTTCCTTCTTGCTGGTTGGTGGGAACATAGCTGCTATTTTGTTGAACATATTCATTGGAATTTGATGATGTCCATCTTGCCATTTTACTCCTAAAAACTGAATTTCCTGGGCAGGTCCATTGACTTTGCTTTATGGCAAATCCAGCCTTCAGGAGAACCTGCATTATCATCTCCACTTTCTCCAAAACTTCCTCTGCTGTGTTGCTCCATACGATGATGTCATCAATGTATTGCAAATGTTCTGGAGCCTCACCCTTTTACAGTGCAGTCTGCATCAGTTCATGGCAAATCATGGGGTTGTGTTTCCATCCCTGTGGCAGTCAGTTCCAGGTGTGCTGCATGCACCTCCAGGTAGAAAGGAAACTGTGGCCTGATCTCCGCTACTAAAGGAATGGAGAAAAACGCATTAGCAATGTCGATGGTAGAAGCACTTTGCTGCCTTGGACTCCAGTTCGTTCTTGAGTTTCAGCATGTCTGGCACAGCAGCACTCAGTGGTGATCTGACTTTGTTCAGACCACCATAGTCCGCTGTCAGTCTCTACTCTCCACTGGACTTATGCACAGGCCATATAGGACTATGAAAGGGTGAGGAAGTCTTGCTGACCACTCCCCTGGCTCTTCAGTTCACAGATCATTTATATGGATGCTGCTGGGGTTTAGGATTTTCCCTTTTGTTTCTTTCTCTCAGGAAATTTTTCTCCCATATGATGCTAAGAGACAATAATGACTGGGTACTTAACAGAGACAAGAAAGTTGCCACAGCTCAGGGGAAGGGTGTGGCTTGCTACTCTCTTAGCTGGAGGGTTTCTCTTGCAGGGGCAGAGATACTGTGGGATTTGGGCTGGGGAAAAGGGCGCTGGGTGCAGCTCCTAGCTCTCTTGTTCTCTCAGCATTCAGAGGAGAAACAGGCTGCCATTGCTGCAGGGAGATTTTGTCACCACTGCTGGGTTCCATCTCCTGCCGCCTTCTACTGTGAGTGAAGCTCTGCTTGTGGTAGCAGCCATTGCACTGGAACCTTATTAACACCCTACCTCACTAAGAAAAGGACTTTCACCATCTGCTTGAGTGCATCAGGGGAAACCCTGGGACCCTGAGCCCTTTTCCACTCCAAGAGAGCCTCTCCCAACTGTGTTCGGGAGCCAGGCTGCTGCTGCCCAGCCCCCACTGTTTCTTTGCCACTGCTCCAGGTTTTTGCTACGCTGTAGCCCCACACTCCTCACCTCTTGGGATGTTCCATGGTTCCAGCTACAGCTGCAGAGTTTCTGATAAATCTTGTCTATCACTCTGGGATTTTGCTCATCCCTGCCATTCAGCTTGCTGCTTCTGAGGTTCCTGTTACAGCTCCTTTTGCTATTTGGAGGGGCACTGGGATCGGTTGCCCCTGGGGGTTTGTAAAGGAAGCCCCTTTTCCATCTCTTTCACCAGCTGTATCTGCCATTACCACGTGAGAGAGATGGCCAAACTCGTGCCACAGCTCCCCCTGCAGCCGCAGGGGAATCATTGCACTTGCCCTGCCTAGCCAGGGAGCCACCTGCTAGCTGTGACTGTAACTACACCAAAGGGGAAAGTACCTGCAGCTGAAAGAAGGCTGCTACTGGGTTTTTGGTTTTGTTTGTTGTTGCTGCCATTGTTGTTGTTTGTTTGCCTTGTTATCCATATACATACTAGTAAAAATCTTTTATTCTTTTTCCCATATTTTTGCCTGAAAGCCCCTTAATTTCAGAGTTATAATAATTTGGAGGCAAGAGAGTCATATTCTCCATTTCAAGGGAGGTTCTGGCCTCCCTTGGCAGACACCTGTCTTTCAAACCAAGACAGATGGCCATCACGGAGTCCCAGTTAGTGTGGTATTGCTGATGGTGCACTGTTGTCGTAGTAATCAGTACCTGTTGTTCTTTGAGACTCATCATCCCCACAGCAGAAGGGTCCTCTGAGATACCAGGAAAGGTATTCAGCTGTCTAATTTCCTCTGTCTCCACAGCAGCTATCCCAAAATCCCAATTATGCCCTTTTGGGTCCTTGAAATAGCCTCCCCTGAGGCAATCTATGCCAAGGATGAACGGGGCCTTTGGGCCAGTCACAATGGGGTATTTCTGCAACTCATTCCCAGTCAGGCTCACTTGAGCTTCCAGTATAGTCAGTTGTTGGGATCCCTCTGTCACCTCAGAAATAGACATAGATTCTTCCCCTATATATCTTGATGGCATCAGGGTACATTGTGTGCTGATGTCAACTAAAGCCTTATACTCTTGTGGGTCTGATGTGCCAGGCCATCGGATCCATACAGTCCAATAGATCCGATTGTCCCTTTCCTCCACCTGTCCAGAGGCAGGGCCCTACTAGTTCTGGTTATAGTACTCATTGCTCAATTTTTAAATATGAACTGGAGGTCCCTTCAAGAGGATCAGAAGTAACATCAGCCCTTCTATTCTGTCTGAGGACTTGCCCACAGGATACTGGAGCAGCATTTATCCTTGAGGGGTTACCTTCGATGTTTGTTTTCCCTTTCAATCACATCTCTGTTCTGCTAGGGCAAATATGGGTTTTCCATCCCACTTCATGTCTTCTCTATGGTCATGCAGGTAAAACTACAGGGTACCTCATGGTGTGGATCCTCTCCTTTGAGCAGGGAGGCACTTGTTTCTAATAACCAAGATTCTGGTCCGTAGTGGCAGGGCATGGGACATTTCCTCTTTAAATTGTTTGAGGTCCTCTTTAAATTGCTGGTGGTCCTTAGACAGTCTTTCCACAGCCAGGGTGCTAGTTGGTAGGATGCCCTTCCTATAGCTGGAGTTGGGTAGTCACCTGAAGCACTGTTTGTTCTCCTTTCATTGACATCAATGCCAATGAATTGGCATATGGCAATGGCATGCTCCATGCAAACTTCCTCCACATGGATTGTGTACACTGGACTTCATCTGGATCTATAAATGGATGCCCTAAAGAACCTAGAAATGAAACAACACACTTTCGAGATAATATCAGTATAGGAGGTAATATAAAGGCTGGTGTTTATTTGAGGCCTCCAAGGGGCAGATATGGAAAATGCCTAAATGCCCATCCCCGCATGGGGTAAAGACAGTTTTATAAGTTTAGCAAATTAGCATAAATGACAAAAATACTCAATTAGAGACATAAGTGGTGAGGTTATTCCTCCTGATTCAACCCCTTCTTAAATCCTCCCCCCTCAGGTAGAAACTAAATGTTATGAAAATGTGTCTTGAAGAGCTGGGTTTAACCTTGGTTCCCAGGAAGAACCAAGATAGGACTGGGGCCTTGGGCCCTCCACTTGGAGTCTGGGATGTGTTTTGTCTTTCTGCCTATCAGGGTAGGGAAAAGTACTGGGGCTAGCTAGGAACTATATAACTGTACAACAGTAGAGCTAGAATATATATGTAAAGAATATAGAGAATATAAAAAAGCAAAAAACATTCTGGCAACAAGAGGACTACTCATTATTTGAATCCTCATAGAATACCCCCAGCACAGCTAATTCTCTCAGGTGCTGGATACCTTTCTGCATGGTGTTCCACTTGCCTGGGTACACTGGTAGATCATCCTTGGAAGGATACCTTTCCCTTATGCTTGACAGGAATCACTTTCAGAGGCTAAGAATTTCTGTCTTCTTCCCAATTCCCACATACTAGGACAGGGATCCTGTCGTTCTAATTGGGAACGGCAGGAAGAACGACACGGACTCTCAAGGGAGTCAGAACAAGAGAGAATCTCTAGTTTATTGCTTCAGTCATGTTATATAGACTAGTTCATAGAAAGTACAGAAAGGAAACTCTTATTGGTTAGTAAAGTGCTACATTACCATCATTGGTCAGTGGGGTTCACCACCCCCCTGACCCTCTCCTGCAAGGAAAACACGGGAACAGACAAACAGCACCTGCAGGCTGTTTTCTGTCTTTGAGGATTGTTTTGAATCCTCCCATGAAATTCCCAGGCTAGCTTCTCAGGCAGGGCTGGCAGGCCATGGGGCCTGCAGCTTGCTCTAAAGCTAGCCTCCACAGGATCCCAGCTGCTTGGCTTCACTGCCCTCTAATTTCCAATCGTGGGTCTACTTCCTCATCACCTGTAGAGAATATTTCAGCGGAACAAGGGCATGATATTTTAATAAAAGCCTGTCTGCACAAGCCAGCTTTCAATCTAGGCGACAATATTAAAGGCAGTGTCCTTGAAACTCTCCTGGAACAGCGAGAATAAAAAAAAATAATGGTATTGTGTACTGGAAAAAGAATGTAAAACAATATGTATTAACCAATAGTAGCTTGCTAAGCTCATGGACCCTGTCGGATCCTATAAAAGTGTGCTAAAGATAGAAATTAATGACATTCTCTATACTTCTGTGAAGACTCAGTGAATAGTCTGAGTGGTTTTCCAATACCTGGTGCTCTGAACAGGAACTCTTTGCGAGCAGAGGGAGTTTGGCAGGTCTGAGCAGCGGGAAGACATGGAAGTGGATCAGATCTGGGTGGTGGGTTCGCATGTGGTGAGACATGGAAACGAGCCTAAGCTGGGGAAAACCAGGATGGAGGGGCCTGGGATGAAGACCAAAGTTACGTATGCTTTGGCACCCAGGGAGAAGGAGTCGCAACCCTTCCCCCGCCTGCAGGGCTGCTAGCATGGACGTTGAATTTGCGGCAGCACGGATACTGCTTCTAAGCATTATCGTTAAACGAGGAGAGGCAGTCAAGGATAAAGACCTTGAAAAGCTCGTTTTATGGGCTAGAGACAATAGGCGCGGGTGCCTTCAGGTCCTGTTGCTGCTTTTTGCAGCAGAAGAATGGAAAGATATAGGAGATCAGTTGTGGGGAAAAGCTATCACGGGGAAAAGCAAAGACGCTCTATCTCTCGGTCCCGAGAGGGACATGTTGCAGTTACCTCCTGCCACGTCAATCAGCCGTCTGGGTGCTTTCTTTGGAGTTGGGCACGTTCAGCCAGTGAAGGAGCTCATGGGGAAGCAATGTAGCTCCGTCTCAGAACTTTTAAAATAACCAGGAAAGTGCTGGGGCGGGTGGGTCCACGCCAGGGGAGCCCAGGCCGGAAGTTACCCCACCAAATGTGGCTGTAGAAATGATGGCGTCTCTGGAAGGAGATGGTGCCAGCCCCAGCCAGGCGGAGCCTCGAACATCAGCGTAAATAAGAGCCCCAGAGTGCAAGCTGCCATCTACTGTTCAGTGGGGAAAACTGCGAGACGTCCCTCTCCTCCCAGACGATGACTTGTCGATGCATTCAGAAGATGGGGGACCACCAGCAGGAGAAGAATCAGTAAATTGTAATGATGCATCGAAAAAAGATCTATTAGAGTGGCAACAACAAATAGAGAAACTTGTGCAACAACTGCAAGCTCATATTGAGCAGTCATTAAGTACAAGTGGAGCTCAGCGTCATCAAGAGAAAGCAGCTGTGCAGCAAACGCTGAGACAGCAAGCAGAATCTCTTCAGCAACGGCAGGATATGATACGTCCTGAACCATCTGCTCCACCTTTGGAGACACTTTTAACACTACAGTCTTATTTAAGTTCCAACTCTACTACCCTGGAAGAAGAGAAGCCAGATTTAGATTGGTTTCCACTGAACCAAGGGGGCATGGGGGGAGCACTGAAGCCTGCGCAGAGAACAAAGGCACCCCCATGGCACAGGCACTGCAGAAAAAGCACCGGGATAGTACCCAGTTTGTTAAAAAGTCATGATTCATTGTTTTCTTAAAATGTCTTTATATACCCTTTTGGAGTTAATTTTGTGTCTTAAGTAATTATGAGTTTAGGTAGTTGCAGTTTTTTAGAGTTTTACTAGAGAAATTATTACGATTCTTTAAAAAATTAAAAAAAACCTTTTTTAAAAATGTTTGAAATAAATATCAACAGAAGTAAAAAGTTACCTTTCAATAATTAATTTTAAAACCTAATGTTAAAATATTGAATGATTTATAGCTACTAATAAAATGACCTTTTAATTAATGTTATTTACAGAAGATATTTATGGTTTAAAAAATAATTAATTAGGAGAACTTCACTGTACAAGACAAAGTTAAGTTAACCATATATTACCCATTTGTTTGTTTTTTCCACAATTTTAATAAGGTAATTTCAATGTGAGTCTTTTTGCTATAAAAAACATGTATAACAGCATATATACCAATTTGGACTTCAGATTTTAATTAAAGATTGGACTTAATGTTTTTGAAAAGTGCTACAAAAGCTGAATGGCAACTTGCCAAATCCTGTGTTGTTGTGGTTTCTCTCTAGTAAAACTGCACTTTAAAAATCCTAACCAATTTAAGCATATACCAAGCAATTCCTACTATGAATAAGTATTTTCAGTAACATCTGCAGTTATTATGAGTTATTTTCAAAACCAGATGACATGGAATTGTGATGTGCTTGTTGCATCCTTATAATCTCTATGGTGAATCCATGTTACTGTTATATTGTGTTCAAAAAGTATATACCAAACTTTCAGTTGCCCTTTTTGTAATAATAGAGTAAGATTAAGTTATGCTTCCATTTGATATAGATTAAGTGTTAATAGAATTAAGCAAAGTTAAGTTTCCCTATGTTTAAGTTTGGGTGTTTTTAAGTTAAGTTTTATAACTTTGGTATTCTTTTAAGGTTAAGTTTTGTTATTTCCTTCTGTCATAATTAATATTTACCAGGTTTAAATATTGCTTAATTTAGATTGTTTCACGTTTTGTTGAAGACACTTGCTTAAACTGCAAAGTATAGTTATTTTCCTAGAGAGATAAAGATGACTATGACTAAAACAGCTGTAATAGAACATTGATGAACACCTGCTTGTGGATAGAGGGTAATGCAGTCTGTGACACCCTTGATTTCATTGGGAGTTCTATTGTTTGTTGCAATCTGCAGTTTTTGTTTTTTATAGGTAACACAAAAGAATAGTGACTGTTATTTGCTAGGAAATTTAGAAGTTTTTTACCTTATTTCATTTTTGGTCATTAAGACATGAATGTTCTAAAAATATTATCTTGATTTCCTCAAACACTTACTGCTGACATATTCATTGTATAATGTAAATTTATGGATTTTATGATGTGTATTATTTATAGAGTGTCACTGTTGTATTTACAGCCAGCTTCTTATATATTTTAACATATCTTTGTGTAATTACCTTTTAGACACGTGTCATTTGAGATCTTCTTGTTTTTTAACTACAGATGCATCTTGGTAAACAAGTTATATAGCTGTTCCTATACAGAGTTTTTTTGTTTTTTAGTCCTTTCCTTGTTTAAGAAGACTTGCTTTTGCCTACTCTAGTGTAGCTTTCTTATTTTTCAGTGCTTCCAGAATTCCAAGAAAATGTATCATTGCTGAAAGTCAGCTGCCACGAAACTTCAGATTAAACCAACTGCTAAATGGTTTAATTAGTCTGTTACCTAAGAGTTCTGATCATTTGCTTTGTACAAATGCATTTTAACATTTTGCTGTGCTTTAAGCATCTCATAGATGCTATTATTAAGAACCATGTTTTGAAAATGAGTTAAGAAACATCTTTCCAGTTTAAAGCCTAAGGCCCTGGCCAAGCCTTGACTTTACCTGGATAGAATGTTTGCCAACAGATCCAGATGTTTTCTGCACCAAATCAGTATTTGAGTCACTTTTGACTTGGCAATTTGACCCTATTAATATGACAGCTGGATCAGTTTTGAAGTGGGCTTGGAGAATCATTTCCAGAGGTGGTTATCCAATCCTTCACTGATTTTGTTGTTTGTTTGTAGACTATGGGATGCTGGTGCAGTGTTTTAGTAGTTAATAGTAATTTTATATCACATATTAATAATGTTTGTTGTCTGACTGATTTCTAACTGCTATAGGTTTTTTATTCATTGTGTGTATGGTTTTGTGTTGATATTGATGTACATGATGGAAGTACATCTCATTTTTAAAAACAAAAGGAATTGATGCCCTAAAAGCATTTGATTAGTGTAATATGTGCATTAGAAATTTAGATCACAATTCATTTTAAATAATGAAATATTTACATCAAAAATTTAGAAAGATCATATAATCTGAATTTACAATTAATTGTACCACAGCTATGCCAAAATAGTTCATTAACTTCAAGGGGAGAAGTGCCTATGTTTTGTTGACAGGTTCAAAAAGGTCACCTATTCATCTGACCAGACTGTCTGCCTCTGAAAATGATGAGAACCAGTAAACGGAGAAGTCATCATACAGCCTTAGTACTCCAAACAAGATCAGAAGTGGAGCTGCCAGGACACAGTTGTGTCTGAAAACTACACAGACAGTTTGCCAACAGAAATTTTATGTTGTCATCATGATGATATGTCTACCAATTTTTTTTCAGTTGTTCTCTGTTTTAAGATTTGAAAGAATGTGTTGTATTAGTCTTTCTAAACACTCAGTCTCTATCCATGAACAAATAAAACAGCTGCAAAACAGGTTACACGCCCTGAAAGAAGCTGATGACCCCATTAGAAGTTAGTTAACCAGTTAAAGTATTACTAAGTAGTTAAAATATCTTATATTAGAAGAGAAATGCATTTTTCTTATAGTATTAATAGAGATAGTTATTGTAAGCTGTATGTTATCCTGTATCCATAGAAGTGTAGAACGAATCACATCCAAAGCCTGGCTTGTGCAAAAAGAGAAAGGGGGAATTGTAGTGAATATTTTAACAGAAGGAGGGCATGATATTTTAGTAAAAGCCTGTCTGCACAAGCCAGCTTTCAATCCAGGCGACAATATTAAAGGCACTGTCCTTGAAACTCTCCTGGAACAGCGAGAATAAAAAAAAATAATGGTATTGTGTACTGGAAAAAGAATGTAAAACAATATGTATTAACCAATAGTAGCTTGCTAAGCCCGTGGACCCTGTCGGATCCTATAAAAGTGTGCTAAAGATAGAAATTAATGACGTTCTCTGTACTTCTGTGAAGACTCAGTGAATAGTCTGAGTGGTTTTCCAATAATCACCTCTCACTAAGAAAACTGATTTGGTCTTGGATTTCTTCTTTTGTATGGGGGCAACTGCTACCAGCACAGGTTGTTCCTCTGGTTCAGCTGCAGTTTGAGTGGCCACTGTGCCTGTTGGTCAGCTTTCCTCCTCCCCCTGAGTGTGCTGTCTAGTGTCAAACCTTTTCCAGTAAAGAGTACCCTGGGTCAAACACATTGCAATAACTTTGCACCTCTTGAACTGCCACAGCCTTTTCCTTGCAAATATTCTGTCATTTTATCAGAGTCCTGTAGATGTTCAGGGGTGAACTTCCAAACCATTAGAGCAGAGAATTTCTCCAAAAACTGGTCCATTTTCCCCCACTTTCCATGCCACTCACGACTGTCTGCCCTTGCTGCAGATCTCTGAATGACCTTCCTAGAAATCTTTTTTGTAACTCTAAACATGGTGTTGACTGTTCTGAGGAGACCTGGTAGACTAAGCAACAAGAACATGCTTTCCTTAACATCCAAAGGGAATTCAAAATTCTCAAAAGCTGTTGTAACATGCCTGAAGGAGGAAAAGGAGGTGAAATACTGGAGAAAATCACCCTCCCTTGTTCTCCCTACAGACTGGGTACAATTATTAATGAATTTCTCAGAGATAGTGCAGGAGAGGGCCGGAGAGCAACACTGAATACACATCCCAAATAGCACTCATTGCCCTTGATGTTATGTCATAAGCTGATATCACACAGTACAGCAACAGAGCAATTCCAATCCCTCTCCCTGCTCTGAAAAGGATCATCATGAGGAGCCAAATGTTGAATATTGTGATAGATTGGCATTTAAGAAAACAAAGAGAAACACCTAAAAAAGTTAAAACTACTGGAGGCTGGTGGGAGTTTTTCTCCCAGCCAACTACTGGCCATTTCTAAGAATTGACAGCAGTTTTGACCATTGAAAAGTGAGATTAACCTGTGAACACCACCTTAAGACCTAAGCCTGAGAATTTCTTTGTCTCTTTGTTTTCTGGCTGTGAAAGGTAACTGAGCTTTAGCTGGCTTCCCGTCCCCTGCCCAGGCCATGCGGCCCGGGCAGGGGCTGGGCTGGGCCTGCTGCAGCTCCCGGCCTGAAGATGGGGCCTGTGAGGCTTGCCCTGGGCTCTGGCCGGGCCAGGCCGGTCCCTGGCTCGGCTGCAGTTCTTGCCGTGACGGAATTCACCAGAGACTGTCGAGTAAAGAAAGAAAAAAGCTCTTGACCTGTGGCAGGCTGAGACAGTGACCACACTCTCCAGAGCAGCCATGAAGAATCTTCCATCGCAGACAGCTCCAGCTGCTGCTCCGGCAGAGATCACAGAACTATCTACAAAGCTTGGGCAAGATTTTAACCTTTTCATTACTCAGATGAGACTTGCAGATTAATCCTTTTTTTCCAGAGAAAGAAAAAAAGAGTAATCAACATGTAAAGAGACTTTATAAACTATTAGAGAAAGTAAAGAAAATAATTAAGCTTCAGAAGAGGTAGAGAATAAGGAGATGCTTTAATTAAGCTGAAATATTTTTCTGTTAAAGTTATGGAGATGAATAGTGTCCTGAAAAAACTCCTTTAATTCATGACAGAGTATATTGGGAGGAATAGAGTGTTCAAAGTGTGGATTTTGAGCAAAAGGTGGAATAATTGTGATACAGTGAGGTGCTGGAACAGAGTGAGGAGAAGTAATAGTTGAAGATTTGAGGCCTTGAGAGGAAATGAGAAAACTTCTGTTTCCAGGGAAGCTCACAGAGACAGATGAAGAGAACTTTTGCCTTTGAATAACTCATCCTTAAAAATAACATCCCTAGACTCATGGCCCATAACACACCTCAGAGTGATGTGAAATGGGAGAAAAAAATCTGATGACAGATTTCCGGGCAGCTGGCATCAGAGAAATAGAAAGCTATAACAGAAATAGTTTTCTTGTGAAAAACTCCATAGATTAGCAGAAGAAAGCTTCTGTTTCTCTACAAAGACTGATGAAAAGACTCTAGCAGGAATTGGGACTGTTTTAAACACCAAAGTTCCAAAGTTTTTTGTCTCTATGTTGTCATGTAAACAAAAGAATGGCTGGGTAGTGGGGAAAAAAAGGGTTTTCTGGAAGTTTTATTTTAGTTTTCTTATTCTTGTAGTTTTGTTAATAAACTTTCCTTATTCCTTTTAAGTTTTAAGCCTGTTTTGCTCTTGTTCTAATCCATATCTCGCTGCAAGAAATAAGTAAGTTTTCTAGTAATTTTTTAGTTACTGCTTTAAAACCATGACATTTATTTGGTGCATTAGCCAGGAAACGGAATTGACAAATCTAAACCACTACAAATATACTGGAGTATATACAGTGTTAGGTACCACAATCATGTGAACAAACCAAGCAACGTTGTGACCATTGGCTCTGTACCTAATACAACAAATGCTTAGATCAAATTTGGTTCCAACCCACTCTGGGCAAATCTGTTGTTATCTCAACCCTTTGAGCACCATATTGGGCACCAAATAAGGCTGTCATGGTTTAGGAATGGTATTCCCCAATTTAGTGTTCCCATTGAAACACTCCAAACCAGTGCCACTCACTCACTCCCTCCTCTCCCCATATGGCAGGCTGGAGAGGAGAATTGGAAGCACAAAAGGTAAAGATTACAAGTTAAGAACAGTATATTACAAACAGCAATGATGTAAGAAACAAACTGTAACAACAACAATATTAATAACAGAGTGTAAAAGATAGGTGAATGATTCACATGCAAATGCTTACCATATTGAACCCAGCGCTACCCTGACCATTCACTCTGACACCAGCCCAACTGGAAGGGACCCATCTACTCCACTCCCTGTGTATGGCATGAGGTGGTATAAAATAACCTCAGGGCCCTGGCCACGCTCCTCCTGGCTACTGCAAAAATTAACCCTGTCCTGGCCAGAACCAGGACAGAACATCATTCTGTCATCATACCGTGACCAGCTACATGTTCCTGATAAGCACTTTGAGAGTCTCTGTAAATATGAGGCATATTATTTATCCTCCATTCATGCTATGAAGAGCTGAATATGAAGCCATTAATTATTGCACACGATGCTGCAGTATAAGTCAGTCTATTGGGTCTGGTGGTAGGGGTGGAAATGCTGGGGCAAGAGAAGAAAGTAAGTTTGAAGAGTCCTTCATAACCTGTCGCTCTATTGGGAATGGCGAGAAGAATGACACAGACTCTCTCGTGGAGTCGAACTGGAGAAGTTTCTCCTTCGTTTATTACCTCAGGTCTTTTTTATAGACCGATATGTGAAAAGTACAGAAAAGAAAACTCTTATTGGTTAGTAAACTAACACATCACCATCATTGGTCAGTGGGGTTCACCACCCCTCAACTTTCTCTTGCAAGAAAACAAGGAACAGACAAACAGCACCTGCAAGGCTGCTTTCTATCTCTGAGGATTGTTTTAATTCCTCTGTTGTATTTTAGGGCCTGGCGATGCGGAAGAATTCGGGATGTTACGGAAAGTTATCCGACCCCCTTCTGTTAGGATAGCTAGGCCTCTAGCAATTAGCCAATAGCACTTAGGTGTGACGTATGTAGATGGGAGTAACACAGTGACCCCAGACTATAAAATGTTAAGTTTCCCTGCAATAAATCGCCATATTCGCCATCCATCACATTGATGCAGTGGGATATGGACCGCGCGGCTGAGGATAGCCGCCCGTGCTGGTTCCAACCAGGGTACCAGCCTTGCTTGACCCCGACATATGGTGCCAGAAACCCGGGAGGAAGAAAAGTGGGACAAGAAGAAAGCAAGGATACCCTGAGTCAAGGAACAGCGGTCAAGATAGTGAGTCTATTCTTGACGGGAGAGCCTGGGCCCAGAAGGATGATGAAATCATCGAAAAAGGTTAGATTGTAAGTTGTAAATTAATTAAGTTGTAAACCTAATTTGCTTGTTATTACAAGGCTTTGGGTTGTTGAAGTCGTAAATCGGCTTGTAAGGTTTATCCACCCTAAGGTGTGGGACAGATGTACTAAAATGCTTGCCAAAGAGATTTGGGGAACAACAAGGAACTGTATGCTGGATACCCTGAAATTCAGGGTTAGAGCTTTTACAGCCCCCAGACGGGAGAAGCTCAACTGAGCTGGGAGGGGGGCCGGGAGTCCCCTCGGTCCCTAAATTCTTATCTGCTCTCAGAGAAACAGCAAAGAGCAGAAGATTTTTGGAAAAAGTTAATAGAAATAGCCAGAGGTGTGGCAGAAAAAATAAGAAGAAAGCATCCCCCCAAAGACATAAGGATGGCACAGAAAAAGAAGTTGTAGCGCGGGAAAAATATCTCTAACAAAGAAAGAAGAACGTGGTCGGGGGATGGGAAAGAAAAAGAATATGAAGAAGAAAGATAAGGAATGTGAAAGAGATAAGACGCAGGAGGCACAGGGATTGGAATGCAGGAGAGGAGAGAGGGGGGAGCAGAAGGTGGAAGGAAAGGTGGGATGGAGGCGGAGTGGAACCAGGGGGGAGGGAACAGCCTGCCCACGGGGGTGGTAGCGAGGCCGGGGCCCAAGAAAAGGCATGGCAAACAGGAAGTAACCGACCAGTTTTGACTCTAACCGAGACACGAGCGGTTCACACACACACACACACACACCCCCCCCACTCCCTCTCTGAGAAGCGGCGGGACAATACCGAGTTTGTTACAAAGCCATAATTTACTGAGTTTTTAAAAGGTGTTTATGTACCCTTTTGGAGTTAATTTTGTGTTTTAAGTAATTATGAGTTTATGCAGTTGGAGTTTTCAGAGTTTTTCTCAGATTTAAAAAGTAGCCCGGCACGGCCCAGTTCAGGAAAACACACGGCAGTATGCTGTCGCCATGGCAACCACCGGTGAAACAAGTAACAGTTACTTCAATGAAACAGCGGAAAGTAAAACAACAAAACAAAAGAAGAACAACAGAAAGCTGGACATTTTTGAGAAGGATAAGAAAAAGAGAGAGTTTTAATTAGACAATTTAAAAATTAGAAGCTTTGTAAATTGCTTATAAATTAGCAAATTGTTGTAATTAAAATTGAGATTTAAAAATAAGTTTTTATTGAATGAAGTGCCTTTAAAAATAGATTAAAAGGTTTAAATGTTGTATTTCTGTATCCCAAGAAACTTAAAAGATTCTTGTTTTTTTTCAGTAATTTCAAAATTATGTTAATCATATATTACCAATTTGCTGGGTTTTTGACAATTTTAATAAGGTAATTTTAATGTGAGTTCTTTTGTTATATAAAACACATATAACTGCATATATATTAATTTGGATTTTGGATTTTGGATTTTAGTTTAAAAATTGGACTTGATGTTTTTGAGAAGTGCTGCAAAAGCTAAATGACAACTTACCCAATCCTGTGTTGTGGCTTTTTTTTAGAAAGGCTGCACTTTGGAGTCTTAGCTAATTTGAGCATATACTAGGCAAATTCTTGTTGTGAATGAGTGTTTTTAGCAACATTTGCAGTTATTGTGGGTTATTCTCAAAGCTAGATGACATAGAATTGTGGTATATTTGTTACATTCTTATAATTTTTATAGTGAATCCATGTTACCATTAGCTTAAATGTTTTTAAGTTAATTTGTATAACTTGCATATTCTCTTAAAGTTAAGTTTATTATTTCCTTTTGTTATAAATAATTATTGTTAAGTTTAAATGTTGTTTAATTTGAATTGTTTTATGTTTTATTGGAAACACTTGTTTAAATTGCAAAATATAATTGTTTTCCTAGAGATATGAAGATAGCCACAACTGAAACAGATGAACACCTGCTTGTGGATAGAAGTAAATACAGTTTGTGACACCCTAGACTTTATTAAGAGTTCCATTGAGTTGTTGCAATTTTTGCAGTTTTGTTTGCTATAACTTTTTTATTTTTTAGTGTTTCCAGAATTTTAAAAAGATGTACCATTGCTGAAGATCAGCTGCCATTGAAGAGGCTTCAAATTAAACCAACTGCTGAATGATTTAATTAGTCTGGTACCTAAGGCTTCTGATTATTTGCTTTGTACAAATGCATTTTAACAGTTTGCTGTACTGTAAGCATCTCATAGCTGTTTCTATTGAAAATCTTGTTTTAAAAATATATTAAGAGACATCTTTCCAGTTTAAAGTCTAAGGCCCTGGCCAAGTCTTAACTTTACCTGGACAGAATGTTTGCTAGCAGATCCAGATGTTTTCTGTCCTAAATCAGTATTTGAGTTGCTTTTTAACTCAACAATTTGACCCTATTAATATGACAGCTGGATCAATTTTAAAGTGAGCTTGGAGAATCATTTCCGGAGATGATAATCCAATCCTTCACTGATGATTTTTGGTTTTGTTTGTTTATTAACTATGGGATGCTGGTGCAGTGTTTTAATAATTAACAGTACCTTCATATTAATTGATTTTTAACTGTTATAGGTTCTTACTAATTGTATATAAGGTTTTGTGTTAATGTTGAACAGAAATACATCTCATTTTTAATTTTTAGAAAACGGGGGAAATTGATTCCCTAAAAGCAATTTGATTAGTGTATTTCATTAACTTCAAGGAGAGAAGTGTCTGTGTTTTGTTGGCAGATTCAGAAAAGTCACCTGTCCATCTGACCAGACTGTCTGCCTATGAACACACAAGATCCAGTGAACAGAGATGTCATCACACAGCCTTAGTACTCCAGATATGGATCGGAGGTGGACCTGCCAGGACACAGTTGTGTCTGAACACTAACAGACAGTTGCCAACAGAAATTTTATATTGTTATTATGATATGGTGTTTCTATTAATTTTTCAGTTATCCTCTGTTTTAAGATTTAAAAAGATGTGAGGAACAACTTGAACATCAAAGCCCTCAGTCACCGATCAGCTGCCAGCTGACATCACAGGAGCAGTGAACATTCCAGGACTGAATCGTGTTGGAGAAATTCTGTAGAAGATTTGGGAGGTGTAGAGAGTCCATCTAACTATATATAAAGCAAATTGTAATTGTGTGTTTATCCTTTTAGCAAATTGTTTTCACGTTTAGACTACATATATATAGAGCATGTGTGTTAAAGTAGTTAGATAATAGTTTAAGATAAAGTGTTTAGCCTGTGTAGTAATTGTTATGTTAGTATAAAATATAAGCATTTTTCTTTAAGAGGTAGTGTAAGTATCTTTGAAGGTTAATTTAACGTTAAAGTTTTAGCTGTAAGTTTGTAAGCATGGTGTCATTTACATGGTAAACTGTTTATAGTAATTGTGCTGTTTATAGTCATAACACCTGAAGCAGTGAGCCCCAACCTTGTGGTACAAGCTAAAAACCCATGATCTAATAGTTTAGCCCTTGCATTTATACCAAAGCTTTAACTCCTCTGCTGACTTTTGTGTATTAGCTGTTATCATCCCCAGGGTCCTATACCACTCCAAAGAAGAAGTGGACCAGTACCTTGAGCGAGCAGGCTGCCTTCAGAAAAGAGAGCTGTTGACAGGACTGTCAATAGCAATGCTGCTTGGCTTGGGAGCAACTGGAGCAGCCACGGGTGTCTCCGCTCTGATAACCCAGAGTCAGAGTCTCTCTCAGCTACAGATGACTGTAGATGAAGATCTACAGAAAATTGAGAAATCCATATCCTTTCTAGAAAAGTCAGTCTCCTCACTCTCTGAAGTTGTTTTACAAAACAAGTGAAGCCTCGACCTTCTGTTCATGCAGCAAAGAGGCCTCTGCATCACCCTGAAAGAAGAATGCTGCTTCTACGCTGACCACACTGGAGTAGTGAGAGACACCATGGCAGAGCTACGAGACAGGCTGTCTCAGCGAAAGACAGAGAGAGAAGCTCAGCAAAACTGGTTCCAGTCCTGGTTCGATCAATCTCTATGGCTAACCACCCTAGTGTCTATCCTGATTAGACCAGTTGTGATGATTTCACTTGTGTTAATCTTTGAACTCAATTTTATATTATCCATTTTCAATACTTTTATATTTTAGCAAATTAATTATTCATAGAGAGAGGGGAATATGTTGTAGTTTAGGGCCTGGCAATGCGGAAGAATTCGGGATGTTACGGAAAGTTATCCGACCCCCCTCTGTTAGGATAGCTAGGCCTCTAGCAATTAGCCAATAGCACTTAGGTGTGACGTATGTAGATGGGAGTAACACAGTGACCCCAGACTATAAAATGTTAAGTTTCCCTGCAATAAATCGCCATATTCGCCATCCATCACATTGATGCAGTGGGATATGGACCGTGCGGCTGAGGATAGCCGCCCGTGCTGGTTCCAACCAGGGTACCAGCCTTGCTTGACCCCGACATTCCTCCTTATGAATTCCCAGGCCACTTTCCCAGGCAAGACTGAGAAAGCTATGTGGCCTGGGAATTTCCACAGGCATCATGCTCTCTGCTTCAGAGTTAGCATCCACAGTAATGCACCATCCTCAATTTTTGGATAACACTCTGCTGCTCCCTGGCCATTGCTCCCGGACTTTATTTTGGATTTCTTAGCATCACTCAGACAAATGGGAGAAGACACAAGAGTTACTTGGCATAGGAAGAGAGAGATGCATGGGGGGTTTAGAGCTCCCTCTAGCCCCTTGCTGTTAAATCTGAGACTAATGCAGACTACAATTTTTCTCCTCCTGATGTATAATTACTTTGGAAATAAATGAATCAGGAAAAAAATCTAGACCAGGTACAGGCAGTGGACAGATAGTTGTGCTGCCCAAAGGCTTTGCAGGGGATAGCGGAGAAGGAGCAAGCACAGGGGGAGATGCTGAGTTTGATATGCACCCAGAGCAGTGAGAGAAGCAAAACCAACCAGTGACTTTCCAGAATTATCTTTGGTTATGATAAATATTCATTTTAATTATTTTATTTTGCTTCTTATTTCCCACTTGCTGTGTTGCCCAAAAGCCAACTTAAGGTACAGGCAGCTAGGCACAGAATCCAAGGGATATCACAGACAAATGAAACAAGAGCTTAATATGCCCCACAGATGGCATGGGTGTGTGAGGGAATAGTCAAACAGAAACACATATTAAGGATAGAAATTCATGGTTTCAACTCTACATGTTCTGTCTTCAGAGAGGCAGAAAGATGGAGGCCCATGTGACACCCTCCCCAGAAAGCAAACTGTGGCACTACTGTAAAGCATACTTCCCCCAGCAGATCCTGGGCAGCTGAGGACAGTCCTGTTTCCCCATCATGCACCATTGTCATAGAATCACCTAGGCTGGAAAAGACCTCCAAGATAATCAAGTTCAACTGTTAGGCTCATGGACCATTTATCAGAGCTACTACTTTTCCCCCCCCCCACCTCCCCCCCAGTTTTATTGTCAGTGATGGTTTTGGAATAAGCAGTCAACCAATGCTGCATATTCCAATAAACAAGTTACTCAGAATAATTAGCACATACACAAATTATTTCAGTCTGTGTTGCAATCAGAAACCAGGACCGAACCCTTCAGTCAGCTGATGAAACCAATAGCCTACTCAGGGAACATGACTTGGTATCTCTGGTACTGAAATAGACCCTCCACTGTAAGACCCTCTGAATTCTCTTAATGACATGGGGATGCTGACACAAGCAACCCACTCATTTCACGGATACGCCCTGGAGTGAGATACCGTAATTACACATACAGCTCATGAAATGGGAATGAAGAGCAACTTGACAATGCCCTCAGTGCCATGTTATCTATGGTAACCATTAAAGATGTGCACAGACAAAATTGCAGGTACACTTCTGTTCTCCTCTCATCAACTGAGTTCAAAAGGTTGATAGCAGCTCAGCTCCTGTCCAAATGCATGCTAAGACCAGGCAGGGTGATGCTGCAGGTATCTAACCAACTAATTATATCACATTACCTGCAACATGTTGAGAAGCAGACTCCGAAATTTGGTTCCTTCCACCATGAAGAGGGCCATTTTGTCACAGAGCTTGGCTGCTGTGGAAGAAAAGCTGCGGTCTGTCACTGCTTTCTGGTAGATGGTCTTGACTATCTCCCCCAGCATTTCCTCAGAATTGGTAGAGTTCTGGGCCTCCTCCATGAATGTGGTAAGCTTGGAGTCAACGTCACTGTTGTTGTTCCTCATGCTATTGAGAATTTCAATTAATTTGTCCATTTTATTCTTTTCAGGATTGGTGGTTTCCACCATGACTTCGTCCTGGTCCATGAAAAGGGAAAGACAAAGCGTCTGTTACACAAGGAAAAAACAGACATATCAGCCCTTGTCCTTCCACAAACAGAAAAGGGGGAAGGGGATTGGAGAAACATAAATAGACATAATAAAAACAAAGTTTTTTTTAGCAACACAATAGTATAATCTCAGCATTGAAAACCACAAGTGAATGAATCCTGTCCCAGAAATGCTGTTTGTCCATTTCCCATGGCATTCAATCCCAAAGTCTTCCCCCTCAGCTCAGGTAGATTTCCTCAAGGGTCCTGAGCCAGGATGTCAGTCTGACTACCCTTGACTGCCTTTGACATCTTGGAGTGGTTTCTCTGTGTGTCTGTGACATGGTGATAATGGAATTTATTTATTTTTTGTCTCTATTTTGAAAGTGCACCAATGTTTGTAAAATGCTCAGATAACAATCATATGAAAATGTCTGCTTTTTAATATACTCATGAGGGGAAGAGGAGGGGCAGACACTGACCTCTTCTGTGTAGTGAGCAGTGACAGGACCTGAGGAAATGGCCTGAAGTTGTGTCAGAGGAAGTTCAGGTTGGATATTAGAGAAAGGTTCTTCACCCAGAGGGTGGTTGGGCACTGGAACAGGGTCCCAAGGAAAATGGTCACAGCATCAAGTCTAACAGAGTTCAAGAAGCATTTAGACAATACTCTCAGGCACGTGGTGTGACTCTTGGGGTGTCCTGCACAGGGACAGGAGTTGGACTCAATGATCTTTGTAGGACCTTCCAAGTCAGCCTATTCTGTGATTTATTTAATGATTTAAATTGAGATTAAAGATGTCACATGATCCCAACATTTGAAAAACTCTTAAAACATGCTATAATACAAAACTGCAACAATTTTTTGGACAACCCCAATGCCAAACAGCAGTTGGAGTTGACCAAGACTCCCATCAGGAGGCCAGTTGTATTGACAATGCACACTCACCACCCAAGATTGGGTGCTTATGTGATGTGTTTCTTATAAGATTATAAATTCACAGGGACAGCATTAAAATGAATCATCTGAAAGTCTCTTCTATACTCCTATTGCTTTAAGGAACATAAAAATAACTAACAAAATCTCTTCCTTCCCCTCATGCCACATACATAAATAGTAAATGCTCATGCATTCAAAGGTACACATTTCCAACATGTATTCCCATGGAGTTATATATGTTCAGGTTAGTTTTGTTACTTATTTTGGAAATCTCATTGGAGATACCCTTACAGATTCATTTTCTTGTCTGACAAAAAATTTTCAAGAGAAAGAATCTGAGTTTCACAGGGGGCAAATGGAAATATCTACAAATTCTTCAGAAACCTCATGTTGAATATTGTTTCAAAAAAGTAATTCTTCTGTCACTTGCATACAATAGTTTTGTTATTGTTAAGTTATTGTAAGGAAATGGAAAAGATAAGGTCATTTCAATTCATTGCTGAGATAAATGGATATCAATACTGAAGTAGCTGACTACAGTTATTCAGAACTCAAAAATCAAAGCTTGGGATTTAGCTCTGCAATTGTAGAGAGACAAATTGCCTTTTTTAGACCTCTTTGCAAAGTCGATGAGCTCTGCAGACTGAAAGGGAGTCAGTTGGAAGGTGTACCCACATTAGCTCACGTGTGAACCAGCTTTCCCAAAGAGTGTGCAGGAAAAGAGCTCCCAGTCTTTGAAGAACTCAAGCTGGTAACAACCGCAGCCAAGTCAAGCTAAGAGACTTAATTGAGTCAATAAAAAGCCTCTTGAAGAAGCATGAAGACACTTTGAGCAAAGTGTTGACACTGGGAGATTAAGATGCATTGATGGAAAGGTTTCTTGAGCCCATCCCACCCTTTGTATGGAAAATGGCCAACAGCCAGACTCTTGGAAAAAGGGAAACTCAACATTTCCCTAAGAAATAATACCTTTTCTTTTAGTCTCCTTCGCAGCCTGTCTTTGGAAGACTGAAGCAAATTGATCTTGGGTCTTTCCCCAATGTGTTCATGAATACTGTCTTTCTGCTTGATCTCTGACTCTTGGATGTACTGCTGAGACTGCTTCTCCATAGCCTCCAGGCCTCGATGCATCTCCAAGGGAATGTGACCTGCACAGATGGCGGTGTCCTTGATTTTCAAGTTCTCAGTCTCTTTGGCATTTCTGTGTGTTTCTTTGTCATTGGACAAGTGCTTCTGGTTGTGATGCCATCTCCGGTTCTGACTGTAGCCATGGTGGCCTGTCCTACTTGAGGAGTGAGGGGCCTGGCCTCCTTGGTAGAGTTTCTGGTGGTCTCTGTTGTGTTTGGTGCCACCTTGCTGATGATCTGCATGCTGCTGAGACTTGTTCCCACCAGGAAGTCTCTGCTGTCTCCTAGAAAGTCAAAGAAGGTCATTAGTTCACCCTTTTCTGCATGGTCCTTTTTGGTCAACACATCTGTCCCACCAAACAGACTGATACTTGGTGGGTAGGCTCTGTGGGTCTCCCTACTACAGGAGGGAAGCCAATTTCTTGACATCTAGCACAATCTCACACCTCAGTCTTTTAGCAACAGGGATATTTCAGCTGAAAGTTTTCATGAACAGTTAGATAACATTACTTTGGTTACCAGGAAAATCTCTCCTAGGTTTCTGTGTTTTCTGTGTTGCTTCTATACTGAACTAGGGAATATCTGGTTAGTCCCAGCTGAGCAAGGGAAAGTCAGGAAAACAAGAAATATCAGGAGATATTTTTTTCTGAAGACCTAAGAACATCCTGATACATCTGGCCTACAGCATCATTTGCTCCACTTGCCTGCCATCTCTGCTGTACTAACATGGCATACTGCTGCATGGGTTTGCAGTGAACCATTTAAAGTGTATTGGGAATTTCTAAGTGGAAAAAAATAAGCTAAAAAGTAAATTGCCAAGTAAATGAGATGCCCACACTAAATGGTTTTGTTTGTCATTTTGTAGATAGTTGACCCTGGCTGGATGCCAGCCACCTACCAAAGCCTCTCTATCAGTCCCTTCCAAAACTGGACAGGGGATAGAAAATATAACAAAGGGTTCATGAGCTGAGATAAGGATCGGGAGAGATCACTCAGTAAATACCGTCACAGGCAAAACAAGCTCAAAGATAGTAACTGAATTTATTACTAACAAAATAAAAGCAGGATAATGAGAAATAAAATCAGACCTTAAAAAAACACCTTCCCCCCCCCCCCCCCCTTCCCAGCTCTACCTCCACCCTCAGCAGTGCAGGGAGACAGGGAATGGGGGTTATGGTCAGTTCATCATGAGGTGTTATTTCCCCCGCTGCTCAGAAAAAGGACTCCTTTTCCTGCTCCAACATGGGATCTCTCCCACTGGAGATAGTTCTCCATGAACTTCTCCAATGAGTCCATCCCATGGGCAACAGTTTTTCACAAACTGCTGCACTGTGAGTCACTCTTCAAGAGGGTGCAGTCTTTCAAGGACAGGTTGCTCCATCATGGGGTCCTCTCTCCCCAGGCATCCCACAGGGTCACAGCCTCCTCTCAGTCAGCCACCTATTCCAGTGTGAGTGTCCTCCTATCCTGGGGTGACTTTATGATACTGGTATCCCCAATCGTCTGGTTTATGTTATATATTAAGTTCTGCACCTTTAAGACTGGCTCTGAGAGCGAAGGAGGGGGGGAAGAAGAAGCGCGCAGTTTGTGTTAAAGCAAAACATCACTCCCCCACATCCCGCTCCTGGACTGTGGTGTCTGCAGAACGGACACACTGCAGGACAGAGCTTCTCTCTGGCTTTTAGTTAGTTTTAGCTAGCTGAGGCAGAGGAGTTCCCTGGACCTTTTTTTCCCTTTTTCCTGGATCTGTGCAAACCTGCTCTGGACTGAACACCCAGACAAACCCCAGGAGCTCACACCTGTGGCCCACCGGGGCCTGGGCCTCGGACCTTTCCAGCACTGAAAGGACTGATAAGAACCTGAGTGATCTGAGCTACACCACATGAAAAGGACTTTTCTTCCTGGATTTGCCATCCCGTCGAACAGCGAGATGTTTTATTATTTAATATTATTCAATTTCTGTTAAATAAACAGCTTTTTCCACTTCTCTCCAAGGAAATTTTTTTCCTTTCCCGGACCAGTTGGGGGGGGAGGGGTCATTTGAATTTTTTCTTTCCCTGGGGAAACCCCCATTTGGAGTTTTTCTCCCAAATTTGCCCTAAACTAGGACACCTCCACAGGCTGCAGGTGGATTTCTGCATCGCCGTGGATCTCCATGGGCTGCAGGGGGACAGCCACTTCACCATCGTCTTCACCACGGGCTGCAGAGGAATCTCAGCTCCAGTGCCTGGAGCACCTCTTCTCCCTCCTTCTCCCCTGACCTTGGTGTCTGCAGAGTTGGTCCTCTTACATGTTCTTTCCCTGTTCTTCTCTGGTCACAATTACAACTGCACCATAACTTTTTTTCCTTCTTCTCCTTAAATATGTCATCACAGAGGCATTGCCACCATTTCTAATTGTCCTAGACTTGACCAGTGGCACTTACATCTTTGGAGATAAAAGGGATTGGCTCTGGCAGACATGGAGGAAACTTCTGGTAGCTTCTCACAGAAGCCATCCCTGTAGCTCAACCTGTCCGCTCCGCCCCCCCTACCAAAGCTTGGCCATGCAAACCCAATACACCTTTCTTTAGGCATGTCCTTTATCATTGCTACACCAGGACAGGACACATGCATGGATGAAGAACCTGAGGATCATGCTTGGCTCTGGCAACATGGGGAGGCAGAACCATTATCTCCAGATAGCAGCCTGTGGAGGAAGGCCAGTCCTCCAAAAGGCCTCCTCCTTGGAGATCTGTTCCTTAAGATAAAACTACTTAGTCATGGTGACTAAGTATGGATGCTAACTATGAAGCAGGGAGCACAGTGCCTGTGGAATAGCAGGCTGCATAACTTTCTCAGTCTCACCTGAGAAAGTGGCCTGGAAAATCATAAGGAGGAATTAAAACAATCCTCAGAGATAGAAGACAGCCTTGCAGGTGCTGTTTTTAAGTTTCTTGTTTTCTTACAAGAGAAGGTCGAGGGGTAGTGTACACCACTGACTAATGATGGTGATGTGTTAGTTTACTAACCAATAAGAGTTTACTGTACTTTCACGTATCGGTCTATAAAAGAAGATCTGAGGTAATAAAACAGAAAAGGAAGAACTCTCCTGTTCAACTCACAAGAGAGTCTGTGTCATTCTTCTCGCCATTCCCAATAGAGCAACAACTAAGCTGTGGACCCTGACGTTCAGTGCAGCCGACGGACGACATGCCACCTGCTTCCTCCACAGAGGGGTAAGCAAATATCTCCCGCGCTCTCCTGGAGGGAGCTGGTCTTTCAGACCACGGGATAGCAGGGGCCTGCCCGTGAGGGGGCCTGGAATGACTTATCTTGATGAAACTAGAGCTTAAAGTCCCAGGTTAAGCCACTGCATTTGCATCATTGCATTTGCAGGCCGTCAAGATAGACAGTTCTCACGATGAGGAGCCAAAGTTCAACTGATGATCAACTTGTCTTCTCTGAGTGGCAGAATGCCTTGCCACGCAGGGGACTCGATATTTCCGAAGATGCTATGTGCGCTTTGTTCCAGTGGGCAAAAGCGCAGGGTTTTAGTGTGACTGTCAATAATGCCTTTGATCTCAAAGTTTGGCTGTCGGTGGGAGACCGCATATGGTCTGAGTTAACTGAAGGAGATACCAGCGTGTGCAGCCTGGCGGCCACCTGGGGTGTGCTTTTTAAAGCGTTGGAGCAGTGACAGTCTGGGGACCGTGATGCCGGGATGGAGGATTCGGATGCCAGGGGTGCCTCTTCTGTATATGAAGAGAGGCTGGAGGGTGGGACCAAGGACGAGCAGCGTAGCGCTCCCTCAGCTCTGCCTGGACCCTCGGAGGACTTTGGCCCTGGGCAGAAACAGTCTGTGCCCACAAAATCTCCCTCTCCCCGAGAGTTCAAGTATCCGTCACCTGCAGAGTTGGGCGCGCAAGCTTCATCAACAGAGAGGCGGCAGGTGAACTGGGACCACCCGTCTCCGTCTGTGCCCTCCGCAGCGCCTTCACCGGCACCGCCAGCGCCGCCGCAAGCGGGCACGGGAGGGCCTTCACTGTCGATGGTGTCCTTCGACCCTCCCGCACTCCCTGCGCCCCGCTCTCCTGCACCGCGAGGGATAGCACAGCATTCCCCGCAGCAGCCCTCTGGCGCGGCAGGGGGAGATGGGCTTTCAGACCCACCACTCCCATCCGTGGGGCCCGCGCATGTGCCAGTGTTGCCATGGCAACCACCGCTGGACACAGCAACAGCAGCTGAGCAGGAGTTTCAGCAAATAGCAGGAACTGCAACTTTACAATGGAGTCAGCTTTGCTCAAAACCTGCAAACTTCAAACCGCTCAGCAACACAGCTGCAGAACCTTACAAACAACAGCCTGACGAAGCAACCATGTCTACACCGCAGATAGCTTCACTGGTTACTTCACTGACTACAGAAAGTCAAAAAGCTTTTGACCACAGCCATGTGAACTCTACAAGTCCTTCAGAAACAATTTTCACGACAATAGAATAATAATACAAATCATATTTGAGGTGACAATGCAATGGTCAACAAAAAAAAAGGGATTTTACTTAGGCAATGAAAAATTAAAAGAATTGTAAGTTGTATTGTTAGCTAATCTGTAAATTATTTATAAATATTGCATAATAGAATTAAGTAAAGTTTCATTAGGTTTAGATCTGAGTGTTAATCTCTACCAGGTTTGAAATTTGAATTCTCATGTTTTGTTAAAAAACACTTGTCTAAATTGCAAAATATACATATAGGTAGTGCATATTTGATATCTGCTGGGTTTGTTTTATAAATAACATGAGAAATGGTGATAGTCATTCATCCCAAGAAATTTGGGGGATTTTTGCTTTGTTTTAGTATTCTCAATGCATGAATATTTTGAAAGTAGTAGAAGCTTGGAAAAAGAATTATCAAATCTAAATTTTAACTGACTAACAACAATGAAGTTTAACTGGTTCGTTAATTTAAAAAAGAAAGTATGCTTGTGTTTTATTATCAGCAGGTCCAAGCAGTCACATTAAACTCCATCGCCTTCAAGGAGTGATTCAAAAAGACATCTGGTGATGTTGAAGAACATCTTCAGCTGATGGACTTTTCTCTGAGTTTCATTTATTTGGACTCTAAGCCAAAAATTATTAATTTTCAAAAAGTATGTAATGGTAAGCTATTGTTGAATGCCCTCATGGTACCCTAAAGTGTGTTCTGGAAAAACAAAAAACGGGAATGACTGGAGAAACTCCACACAGTCGGTTGGAGAAAGCTCTATATACAATCTATCATCTCACAGTGGAAAAGAATTCTGATAATCCTATCATTTTGAATCATTTTCTTTCGTTGCAGTCCTCAGGCGAGACACACCTGCCTCGAGCAAAAGTTTGGGTAAGAGACCTAACCACTTACAAGTGGCAAGGCCCGTGTGAGCTCATCACTTGGGGTCGTGGGTATGCATGTGTTTCCACAGATGCTGCGATACGGTGGATAGCTGTGAGGTGCATTCGCCCTGATCTGCGACACCAAGGGCAGAAAGCAGCCAACAGGCGACCCTTGGATGATGATCAAGATACTGATCATCATTCAGATGGTCCTTCTACAAGCAGAGAGTGAGCATTCTTCCCTGACGACAAGTTAGACTGTCAGTTTTGAGCAGACTAACAATGTTTTATTTGCTGTGTGTGTTAGTTCACTGAACTAGTTGTATTAGAGTCAACCATCAGGTCCTTGCAAGGAAAACAATCCTTAGACATCAAAGATTCAGTAATATAAACCAGAAAATCTCCCTGATCATTCTAAATCAGTGTCCATTCAAAGTTCTGTTGATAACTGAATGGAAACCTCTTGTGCTGTGTTTGTTCTCTTTCCTGCAAGGGCCCAGCAGGAGATTACAAACACTGCTTTTTAATTTTAAAAGGAAAAGGGGGAATTATGGATGCTAACTATGAAGCAGGGAGCACAGTGCCTGTGGAATAGCAGGCTGCATAACTTTCTCAGTCTTGCCTGAGAAAGTGGCCTGGGAAATCATAAGGAAGAATTAAAACAATCCTCAGAGATAGAAGACAGCCTTGCAGGTGCTGTTTTTAAGTTTCTTGTTTTCTTGCAAGAGAAGGTCGAGGGGTGGTGGACACCACTGACTAATGATGGTGATGTGTTAGTTTACTAACCAATAAGAGTTTTACTTTTCTGTACTTTCACTAATCGGTCTATAAAAGACGATCTGAGGTAATAAACCAGAAAAGGAAGAACTCTCCTGTTCAACTCACAAGAGAGTCTGTGTCATTCTTCTCGCCATTCCCAATAGAGCGACAACTAAGCTGTGGACCCCTTTCTGCTTTGGGACCAGGGCACTCCACAACATACACCCACATTGGCTTGAGTTGATGGTAACAACCTCGTGCTTGTTCAAGGGCAGGAATGTAGGTTGTCTTGGTTTTAGAAGACAGGTGTTTGCTAGGGAGAGCAGGAGCCTCCCTTGGGATGAAAGAATGTAGACCCCCTCCCTCCGAATTATTATAATTTTGAAATCAAGGGGCTTTCAGGCAGAGATCTGGGGATAGGAATAACAGTTCTTTACTAGTATAACCGGGTAAACAAACAAACAATAACTACAGCAATAACAAGAAAACAGAACCAGGGACCCCGGGACAGCTTTCTCGGCTGAGACGGGATGGAGGAGAGGCTTTGTTTTCACAAACCCCTCGGGCAGTCAGTCCCGGTGCTCCTGCAGGGCTCCGAGGAAACAGTCAGCTGGGACAGCAGGGACGAGCTGCGATCCTGGGCTGGTGGATGAGGTGTATCAGCAGCTCCACGGCGATGCCTGGCAGGACAGCGGGTGCGAGGCCACCAACCAAGAGGGGAGAAGGAGAAGAAGCAGCTCCGCGACCCAGCGCACGAACGTCCTTCTTTTCCGAAGCCCAGGAAAAAAGCCAGCTAAAAACTGTCCCCACCCTCCTTTTTCTGCCCCCTTCCCCGCCACCCTGGGCCCGGCTACTCTTTGTCTTTGTGAGCACCCTTAAGTACCGGTAGTTAGGTTTCCCAGCACATAATGGGTAAAAATTCCCACCTAACCCTCAACACTATCCACCCCGAATTTTTTCCCATACCAAAATGTTACATCAAATATTAAACCTTTAAATTATACACTAACACATACTACTTTAACTATATACATATGTACATGCAGATACAGATACAAGCACAGTGTCATGGGTAGTTCACCCTAAAACCAGGTCCCCTTGAGGTATGCACCGGGTCTCTCCATCTTTTTGCATCACCCACCAAGTGCAACCCGGTCCTTGAGCAAAGACAACCCCACGGATTGGATTGTCTTTGCTGGAGGCAGAATTAACCCAAACAGTTTTTCCCAGCATACCTCTCATATGTACCACTGGAACCTTATCTCCATCTGTCGTTCTAAAGGGCTCAGATTGGGCAGGGCCTGCTCGGTTAGTGGAACCTCGGGTGTTCACTAACCATGTGGCTTTTGCTAAATTAATCTCCCAGTTCTTGAAAGTTCCCCCGCCCAGTGCCTTCAAGCTGGTTTTAAGCAGGCCATTGCACCGTTCAACTTTTCCAGCAGCGGGTGCATGGTAGGGGATATGATACACCCACTCAATGCCATGTTCCCTAGCCCAGCTGTTTATAAGGCTGTTCTTGAAATGAGTCCCATTGTCTGACTCAATCCTCTCAGGGGTGCCATGCCTCCAAAGGACCTGCTTTTCAAGTCCCAGGATGGTGTTCCGGGCAGTGGCATGAGGCACAGGGTAGGTTTCCAACCATCCAGTGGTGGCTTCTACCATGGTGAGCACGTAGCGCTTGCCTTGGCGGGTTTGGGGCAGTGTGATGTAGTCAATCTGCCAGGCCTCCCCATACTTGTATCTGGACCACCGCCCACCGTACCAGAGGGGCTTCAACCGCTTGGCCTGCTTGATCGTGGCACACGTCTCACAGTCATGGATAACCTGAGAAATACTGTCCATGGTTAGATCCACCCCTCGGTCTCGTGCCCACTTATAGGTGGCATCTCTACCCTGATGACCTGAGGCGTCATGAGCCCATCGAGCTAGGAACAACTCTCCCTTGTGTTGCCAATCTAAGTCTGTCTTTGACACCTCTATCTTTGCAGCCTGATCCACCTGCTCATTGTTTCGGTGCTCTTCATTAGCCCTACTCTTGGGGACATGGGCATCTACATGACGGACCTTCACAGACAGTTTCTCTACCCTGGTGGCGATGTCTTTCCACTCATCAGCAGCCCAGATTGGCTTTCCTCTGCGTTGCCAGTTGGCCTTTTTCCACCTTTCCAACCATCCCCACAGAGCGTTGGCTACCATCCATGAATCTGTGTAGAGGTAGAGCTTTGGCCACCTCTCTCTTTCAGCAATGTCCAGGGCCAGTTGAACAGCTTTGAGTTCAGCAAGTTGGCTTGATCCACCTTCTCCTTCAGTGGCCTCTGCGACCTGTCGTGTGGGGCTCCATACGGCTGCTTTCCACTTCCGGTTCATCCCTACGATGCGACAGGAACCATCAGTGAACAGAGCGTAGCGTGTTTCTTCTGCTGGAAGCTGGTTATACGGTGGAGCTTCTTCAGCCCGTGTCACTTGTTCCTGCTCCTCTTCATCAGTGAGACCAAAGTTTTCACCTTCAGGCCAGTTTGTAATTATCTCCAAAATCCCAGGGCGATTTGGGTTTCCAATACGGGCGCGCTGCGTGATGAGGGCGATCCACTTGCTCCATGTAGCGTCGGTGGCATGGTGAGTAGCAGGAACTTTTCCTTTAAACATCCACCCCAGCACTGGCAGTCGGGGTGCCAGGAGGAGTTGTGCTTCTGTGCCAATCACTTCTGAGGCGGCTTGAACTCCTTCATAGGCAGCTAAGATTTCCTTCTCTGTAGGAGTGTAGTTGGCTTCGGACCCTCTGTAGCTTCGGCTCCAGAATCCCAGTGGTCGGCCTCGAGTCTCCCCAGGCACTTTCTGCCAAAGGCTCCAGGACAAACCATTGTTCCCAGCTGCAGAGTAGAGCACGTTCTTCACGTCTGGTCCTGTCCTGACTGGGCCAAGGGCTACTGCATGAGCAATCTCCTGTTTGATCTGAGCAAAGGCTTGCTGCTGTTCAGGGCCCCAGTGGAAATCATTCTTTTTTCGGGTAACCAGGTAGAGAGGGCTCACGATCTGGCTGTACTCAGGAATGTGCATCCTCCAAAAACCTATGGCACCTAGGAAAGCTTGTGTTTCCTTCTTGTTGGCTGGTGGAGACATTGCAGTGATCTTATTGACGACCTCAGTGGGAATCTGACGCCGCCCATCTTGCCACTTTACTCCCAGGAACTGGATCTCTCGAGCAGGTCCTTTGACTTTGTTCTTCTTGATGGCAAAGCCGGCTTCTAGCAGAATCTGGATGATCTTTTCTCCTTTCTCAAATACTTCCACTGCTGTGTTCCCCCAGACAATGATGTCATCAATGTACTGCAGATGTTCTGGAGCCTCACCCTTTTCCAGTGCAGCCTGGATCAGTCCATGGCAGATGGTGGGGCTGTGCTTCCACCCCTGGGGCAGTCGGTTCCAGGTGTACTGCACTCCCCTCCACGTGAAGGCAAACTGAGGCCTGCATTCTGCTGCCAAGGGAATGGAGAAAAATGCATTAGCAATGTCGATAGTGGCGTACCACTTCGCTGCTTTGGACTCCAGCTCGTACTGGAGCTCCAGCATGTCCGGCACGGCAGCGCTCAGCAGTGGAGTCACTTCATTCAATGCACGATAGTCCACAGTCAATCTCCATTCTCTGTCAGACTTGCGCACAGGCCAGATGGGGCTGTTGAAGGGTGAGTGGGTTTTGCTGACCACCCCTTGGCTCTCCAGTTCTCGGATCATCTTGTGGATGGGGATCACAGCATCTCGATTTGTCCTATACTGTCGGCGGTGCACCGTCGAGGTGGCAATTGGCACTCGCTGTTCTTCCACCTTCAGGAGTCCTACTGCAGATGGGTTCTCTGATAGTCCAGGCAAGGTGTTCAATTGCTTAATGTCCTCTGCCTCCACAGCAGCTATTCCAAAAGCCCACCTGAGTCCCTTTGGGTCTTTGTAATAGCCATTTCGAAGGAAGTCCATGCCCAGAATACACGGGGCCTCTGGGCCAGTCACAATGGGATGTTTCTGCCACTCCTTCCCAGTCAGGCTCACCTCAGCTTCCAACAGAGTCAACTGCTGCGATCCCCCCGTCACCCCAGCAATGGAAACAGGTTCTGCCCCCACATGTCCTGATGGCATTAGGGTACACTGTGCACCAGTATCAACTAAAGCTTCGTATTTTTGTGGCTCTGATGTGCCAGGCCATCGGATCCACACCGTCCAAAAGACCCGGTTTTCCCGTGCCTCTTCCTGGCTAGAGGCAGGGCCCCTCTAGCACTGGTCATCCTCTCCTCCCTGGGCATACATGCTAGAGGTTCCTTCAAGGGGATCATCCTCTTTTCTGTAATATCTGGCAGTTTCATCACGGGAGGTTGAGGCTACCTTCACTTTAGTGGAACCTTTCTGGTTACTGGTTCCCTGCCTGAGTTGACGCATTCGTGCTGCCAGGGCAGAAGTGGGTTTCCCATCCCACTTTCCCATGTCTTCCCCATGGTCACGTAGAAAGAACCACAGCTCAGTTCGTGAGGTGTACCCTCTCTCTCTAGCTGGGGGACGTGGGGCTTGGAGTTTTGGGCTTGTGACCCGCACTGGTGCCATATGGGAACTGCTCTTCCTCATCTCTTCCCTCATTTCCCTCATCTCCTCTTTGAGTTCCTTAATCACAGCAGAAATCTTAGCCTGATGTGGGCCATGGACCATACTGTCATAATTTCTAAGCCTGGTGGCAACAGAACCCACCGTCTCTCGGCCGTTATTGGCATTAATCGTTGCAATATAGGTGGTGTAGTCACGTGGCCCTAGATTTGCCAGACTCCACAACATCTGCCCAGTGCACCTGACTTTGTCGGGGTCATTATCATGCTGTCCACCCCTTCCAAAAAGGACCTCTAATATCGCCACCTCTCTCAGCTGTTGAATCCCTTCCTCAATGGTTTTCCATTCCCTTCTATGATAGTGCTCCTCCATTCTCTCTCTATGGACAAACCTTTCTCTTACACTCATCAAAAGCCGCTCCCAGAGGGAAAGGGGCCCTTGCTCCCTGACGAATATCTGATTCACACCTGAGTCCTGCGTCAAGGGTCCCACATTCCTTGCCTCACCACCATCCAGCTGCACGCCTGTACCCATAAGGTCCCAGACCCGAAGTAACCAGGTGGTATAAGGCTCACGCCCCCGCCTCACAATGTCTTTTTGTAACTTACGGAGACTGTCATATGTCAGAGACTCAGTGATGATTTCAACTTCTGGCTCCCCTGTGGGTTGTGAGGACCCTCCTTTCTTATCCTTATCAACAGGGTGCTGTGACTTCATCTTAGACTTCCTCGTTTCCACAGGGGCAACAGCTGCTGGCTGTGACTGCCCTTGTGGTTCATCTGGAACCTGGATGGTTGTAACATCTGTGGGTTCCACTGCTGCACCATCAGACTCTCCCTCTTTGGGGCAGGGGGAGGGTTTCCCAGCAGCTGAGGAAATGCACTCCTTTAGCATCTGGCCCATCTCACGTATCTCCTTCACCAGCACCCCCACCCACCCTGGGTGGTTCATTTCTGAGGTGGGCTGTGGGGCAGGGGCAGGCTCTGGAGCAGCACTCCCTGTCTCTGGGGCAGGGGCAGGCTCTGGGGCAGCACTCCCTGTCTCTGGGGCAGGGGCAGGCTCTGGAGCAGCACTCCCTGTCTCTGGGGCTGTGCCAGGCTCTGGAGCAGCACCTCCGGTCTCTTTCCCTTTGTCTCTGAAGGCTAGGTAGAACAGGCCTATCAGCAACACCAGCCACTGTATGATGTCATTAGCATCCAGAGAAGATTTTAGCCCTTTGAAAACTGGCGGGGTAGGCCCAAGGAACTGGGTGAAAGGTTGGGAGAAAATTTCCCCAGCTGTCTTTTTCTCCCAGTAGGTACCATTATTAAAGTAACCTGAAAACCATCCAGTTAGTGTGTGACAGCTCTGAATCCATGAGCCCGCCGTCCAGAGGACGTTAAACATCCATGAATTCCTCACCTTATCAACCCACAAAACAAGCTGGATAATAGCCACAGTAGCCTTAGTTATAGGACCCATATTTAGGTAAGGTGCAGCAAATGGGAGAAATATAGCTGTGACCACATGGCCCACAAACCTGGGTAAGCTAAACAACATGGTTCTACCTAACAAGGTTTCTAAATCCAGCACACAAAAGTTAGGTTATTTAAGAACTGTTATTCCTTTTTTGCCCTTTTTCTCTCAGTGCCCCACGATGGGCGGCCAAAATCTGTCTTGGTTTTAGAAGACAGGTGTTTGCTAGGGAGAGCAGGAGCCTCCCTTGGGATGAAAGAATGTAGACCCCCTCCCTCCGAATTATTATAATTTTGAAATCAAGGGGCTTTCAGGCAGAGATCTGGGGATAGGAATAACAGTTCTTTACTAGTATAACCGGGTAAACAAACAAACAATAACTACAGCAATAACAAGAAAACAGAACCAGGGACCCCGGGACAGCTTTCTCGGCTGAGACGGGATGGAGGAGAGGCTTTGTTTTCACAAACCCCTCGGGCAGTCAGTCCCGGTGCTCCTGCAGGGCTCCGAGGAAACAGTCAGCTGGGACAGCAGGGACGAGCTGCGATCCTGGGCTGGTGGATGAGGTGTATCAGCAGCTCCACGGCGATGCCTGGCAGGACAGCGGGTGCGAGGCCACCAACCAAGAGGGGAGAAGGAGAAGAAGCAGCTCCGCGACCCAGCGCACGAACGTCCTTCTTTTCCGAAGCCCAGGAAAAAAGCCAGCTAAAAACTGTCCCCACCCTCCTTTTTCTGCCCCCTTCCCCGCCACCCTGGGCCCGGCTACTCTTTGTCTTTGTGAGCACCCTTAAGTACCGGTAGTTAGGTTTCCCAGCACATAATGGGTAAAAATTCCCACCTAACCCTCAACATAGGTGCAAAGATGGCAGCTTGGGGTGACATGCCAAGCTTAGGAAACCAGACCATGTAGGAACCCAGAGGCACTTTTCAACCCAGGCTTTTAGGTTGTGATGCTGAAAGCAGGAACAGCTGAAGCTTGAATCACACAGCAACATCTCCAGGAAAAGCAAGAATTCACCCCATAAAAAATGCTGCAGTTACTGGGAATTCCTTCTTCTGTCCCTCTCTGTTCAACCATTGGTGTAAGGACACAGTGCCTTGTGGGGAACCCTACTTGAGCTACAAAAAAAGGTATCTAGATAGCACAATAGTCTCTAACATCCTGACTCCATTTAACATTAATTATTTTCACTTCAAAGGCCAAATTCCAATTCAGCTCAAAACTCACCCTGACTTCAGTGGGACCAGGGATTTGGCCATTGGTCAATGTGGAAACTAGAGAGACACTGAGACACAAAAAAACCTGCAGAAGTATTAAAAACTAAAGGGAGACAGCCATGGTTATCAAGCTGGAAATAGGATGGTATTGTTTCTGCTATAATTTCTCCACCAATTTTTAAATTTAATTAACTGAGATACCTTTCAATACAATTTATATCTGACAAATGTCTGCTCTGTCAGAGGAGCTTATGTAAACAAATCTAAGGCTTTAGCTGTCAGTGATTACCAGTCTACATGCTCAGAAATACAGGATTCCTGCAAATTTTTTACTACATCATTTCCTCCCAAGGAAAGGGGCTGGAAGGCACAAGGGTGGGGAAAATAACTCCAGACACATGGATAGCTGTGGTCTAAAACACAATTGGTCTGTTCCATCAGCCCTGCTCATAGCCCCCTGTTCTAGTTTAAAAGTAAACCGGCAGGAGAACTGAACCCCACTCAACTACCTCAAGAGAGATTACAGGTCAGAGTTACAACCCACTGAAGAGATTACAATGAATACAATAATACAAAGAAAACTGGTTTTAACGCACAAAGGCACAGCATAACCTGGCAACCTGCAGCTCAGAGTGATGGTTACAGTCTTGTCAAAGTAATGGTCACAGTCCCATTGAAGTTCTGGTCCTGTTCTGGATCCATTGAGTGGTACCAGAAGTCCCCAAACCCAAAGATTATATATGCTCAGGTTCAGGTGAGGATTGCTCAGTACCTCCCCCAGGGTGGGGAGTTTCACAATGGAATGATATAATACTGCAAGTCATGGGATATTTTGGGAGACTTTGATGGTCTAAGTCATTGCAGCTGCCTATTCTGCTAGTGCCATTGTCTTTGTTATAAATCCATATTGTGATATTGGCTTTTCACAAGTATTAAGATGAATGTTATATGTTATATGCTTTTGCTATGTCTTTTTTTTTTCTCCTGCTAGCAAGTTTTAGGCATAGGTCAAGAAGATTTTTGGACGTTAGGGCTAGGTCCTGTCTGTACAAAGCAAGATAAACTCCAGTGAACAGATGATAGGGCCCAGGCTGCTGTCAACACTGACCACCTGTAGAAGAAGGAACCCCAGCCCAAATAAAAAGATGATAAAAAGAAATTAAACTTCTAGGGCGCATGCTCTAAAAAGGCAAACCCAGGGCGTGGCCATGCAAAATACTTCTTGGAAAAGTTTGAATATGCATTAAACCCCTACAGCAGAATAGGATAAAAAGAGTGTTCCAAAGATACCAGGTGTGCTCTTGGCAGAGCACCAGGACACCCAGCCATTACTCTTTGCTTTATTTTCTGTCTCTTAATGTCTTTATTAAACCTTTTAAAATTTATCAGGTGAGTGAACCTCGTTTTTCACATCTTGAAGATGGTTCATAATGATAAGGTATTCCATGATCATTTGTGCTCAAAAATTGACATTTTATCTTTAAGATTTCACAGCCGTGGGGTTGAGGCACTGCCCAGGCAGTCTTTCTTGCCCTTGTGGTGTAGGATCGAAGATATCATGTGAAGGGAAGCGGCAGCAGGTACAGTGCTACAGTGAGCAGTCAGCAGTGTGGTGGCCACGGCAGCATCTGTGTGCGTAGCTCTGGGATTTTCGTTGCACTGCAGTCTCGGCACAGCAAGGTGCCCTGTTTTTACTTGCTCTCTTGCCATTTGGGATTCCAGAGCCGATGCATGGGGTGTCGTCTGAGTCCAGGGCCACCCCTGCTGGTTCCCTTTCTGCACGGTAGCTCAACATCACGACTAAGCCCTGCCCACCTCCCTAGTGTGTGCTGGCTGCCGTAGGTGGTGTCAAAGACCGATTGCCATTTGAGTGAAACCCTGAGGGAGTCGTCCTTTCTCCCCATTCTCTCCGAGCTGCCATTGACTGCCTGGAGAGGTTTCAGGCTCGCATTGGAGCACCCTCTGAAGCCACAGGAGAGTCACTGCAGCCTCTCTGCCTTGCCTGAGCCACCAGTGTCCTCTACCGGTTGTAGTCATAACTACACCAAAGGGGAAACTGCCTAAAGGGTGGGGAATCTCTGTTATTGTTTCTTTTGCTTGTTTGTTCTGACTTGTTATATCTTTCTCTCTCTCTAAATATATATATTCTAGTAAAGAACTAATATACCTTTTCCCATATTTTTCCCTGGAAGCCCTGTAATTTTGAAGTTATAATGATTTGGAAGGAGGGGTCATCTTTCCTTGGCAGACATATGCCTTTTAAACAAAGACAACTATTGAGTCCATTATGGCTCATTAGCAGAGATGACCCCTCAGGCTGGGTGTGAATGTGCTGGTGCTTCTCAGGAGGGAGTTATCACAGCAGAGTCATTTTTGTGAAGAAAAAAACGGACTAGTCTGCCTCAAAGGGTTTGCTTCTTTTCCTAATCTCATTTAACATCCAGCTTGTAGCCTGAGGTGTCAGGTGTGCACTGGGCAGCTACTGCAAACAATCCATCATTAACAGTTTATCAGGAATGATGTAGAGGGGGTAGAATACACAGTTTGGTTACATCCACATAGTGCTAAATTGGTGCCCTACTCCTGTAACTAGGACACCCCTCAAGGGAGACAAGTCCTCCGAGAAGCCCTACCATTTGTCTAGCGTGTGAAAAGCTTGAAGACGATGTGGGGTTACATTCTCCTGGTGGTAATATGGAGATTTGGTCAGGCAGTTCTTAAAATTACTGAGAAGTAAGGAGCTACATTAGAGTAGAAGTCTGATGAGGAGCAGCTGAGGGAGCTGGGGCTATTCAGCCTGGAGAAAAGGAGGCTCAAAGGAGACCTCACTCTCTACAACTACCTGAAAGGAGGTTGTAGCTAGGTGGGGTTCTGTCTCTTTTCCCAAGCTACAAGCAACATAACAAGAGGAAATGGCCTCAAGTTGAGTCAGGTAAGGTTTAGATTTGATATTATGGAAAATGTCTTCCCAAAGGGCTGTCAAGCATCGGAACAGGCTGCCCAAGGCATGGGTGGAGTCACCATCCTTGGATGGATTTAAAAGGTGTGTAGATGCAGCACTTAGGGACATAGTTTAGCAGTGGGCTTGGCAGTGCTGGGTTAATGGTTGGACTCAATGTTCTTAAAGGTGTTTTCCAGCCTAAATGATTCTGTGATTCTATACATCCCCAGTGACATTTGAGACTTTTACCCCATGATTCTGAGCATCCCATATGGCCAAACAGACTGAGATCCTGTGCATATGCTCAGGGACTGGGTGCTCTGGACATGCTGGTTCTTAACATTGAAGAACCTTCCTGGACACCACTCTTGCCCTCAATCCCAAGCAACTCTCCCATGGGACAAAACTCTCCAAGGCATACTATGTGCCTTGAAGGGAAGGGATTCTGGTTTTGTCCTGGTTTTTTTCAGAGCCTAATACCTGGTGGGCATGGCTGGGGCCACCCAGCATTTAATAACTTACATGGGCTTACAGCCACTCAGGCAAGAGGTTGAGAATGAAGAGCATTGCCATGGCCAAGGGATCCATCCCTTGGACATGGGATCTGGGCATCCTTCTGCATCCCCTTCATTATTCTGGTGATTGAATTAAAACATTCCTCACTGCATTTGGCAGACAATAAATTTCTCTCCACTCTTCTGCCCAGGCAGGATCTCATCTATGTGCCAGGATCAGGCCCAAGAATATGATGCTAAGTCTTGGGAGAATCTCATTATCAGCTTTGCTATTAACATACCTGCAATTAAGTAGCAGTGGGCATTATAAGGAATAGATTAGGATCTGCTGCAGAAATGGACTCTATGGGACCTTCCACTCCCATAAAGACCCCAGATCCCTCTTATCTGCAACACCCCTCAAAGCTGGAGGAGCAGACCATCCCCGAGTCATGCAGCAACTGTACCTGCAAATGGAGTACTGGTGGGGCTGGCTGTATGGGATAAAGGGCCACCTTTCCCCACCTTATTTTTGAAAATTCCACTGCAGTTCTGCATTGAGGGAGGGAAATTATAAAAACCTCTTAGTCACCAATGAAAGAGATAAATTCACAGAGATGGATAGCAGCTGGGTTCTTCCCAACTACTAGCTAGCTCTCCAGAATACTCAGCCTGAAAAGGGAAAGGGCAGGAGGAAATTAAATCCTCTGGAACATACCCATAACAAACCAATTTCTCCAGGCACAGCCTTTCTGAACTAACCATATTCCAGACAGACCAGCTGCTCCACCTTATGCAATGCAGCTCCACGAATAACTGGACTGGTTGCCTCAAGCAGGCACTGCCAGAGGGGTTTGGGCAAGGTGCTGCTGAGGTAAAAAATGCCCATCATCACTGGGTCTGGGCATGTAAGGGACATTGTAGTCCAAACTGGAGGGCCTAAAGGACCCCAATTAAGAGCTGGTGAAATTTTATAACATCTGAAACTGGTCCTGGAGGTCTGGGGAATATTGTTATTAATATGAGGAAAAAGATCTGAATTTCTATTCTAGAGGCCTGGCTTCCCCCAAAAGTATTTTTCACCAAGCCTATCTCCATCAAAGGCACTCTGATGTTTTACATTCATCTATAATAGCAACTCAGAATTGTTTTGGTGCAGGGAATATCACAGTCCACACAATTTAATCAAAAACCTCAAACCCCCACAGAAATCAACAACGACCAGCTCCAAGGATGAAGAACATAGGACTTGCATGTGTTTTTCCTTTGCTTCTCTCTTTAAAACTGGTTTAAATTGGCTCCAGTTTAATTTCTGTTTCCATTTTCCTCAGATGAGGAGGGAACAAGATGTTATGTTCACTTTTGAAAACAGAAATTAAGTTATTCATACTTCTTTTATGCCTTTCTGTCACTAAAAACTATCCTGATCACTAGACTGAGCCCATGCATCTGGGTGGACACAGCATTTTGGAAGCATAGAAAATCCACCTATTAAAATGGTGGTGATCAGGATTTAAAATCATATTTGAACAGCTGAGATGTGGTGTATGCTTTAGATGTTACTTGTACACATCCTTGAAAATATACAAACAACTCCAGAAGAAAAGCACAGACAACAAAACCAACACTGAGGAGTAGAGATGTTTCTGATGAGTCTCACAACATCTGGCTGCTGGGAAAATCCTTATGAAACCTTCACATGAGCTACCTATATGGGCACAATTCCTCGTCACCACCTTGGTCCTTGGGTACAGCTGCTGTTGACATCCCTCCTTTGGGTCTGGACAATGACATCTCTCTTGTTTCCTAGAGTTGATTTGGTTTAGCCTGTACAACATAATTAGACTCACAATAAACCAACAGGGTAGCATTGATTTTTACAGTGGCATATATTGTCCAAAGAGATTATAGATGCCCCATCCTTGGAAACATTCAAGGTCAGGCTGGACAAGTCTCTGAGTAACTTAATCTAGTTGAAGATGTCTCTTCTCACTTCAGGGCGGTTGAAGTGGATGACTGTCCTAGTTTAGGGCAAGTTAGGAAGGAAAACTCCAAATGGGGATTTCCCCAGGGAAATGCCCCTCCTCACTTTCTGGTCCGGGAAAAGAAAGAAAAAAAATTCTTTGGAGAGAAGTGGAAAAAGCTGTTTATTTAACAGAAATTGAGTAATATTAAATAATAAAACCTCTTGTTGTTCGATGGGATGGCAAATCTAGGAAGAAAAGTCCTTTTCATGTGTTGAACGGCTCACTCAGTTTCTTATCAGTCCCTCCGGCGCTGGAAAGTGCAGAGGCCCAGGCCCCGGTGGGCCACAGGCGTGAGCTCCCGGGGTTTGGCTGGGTGTTCGGTCCAGAGCAGGCTTGCACAGATCCAAGAAAATTGGAAAAAAAACAAAGGTCCAGGGAACTCCTCTGCCTCAGCTAGCTAAAACCAAAAGCCAGAGAGAAGCTCTGTCCCGCTGTCTGTCTGTGCTGCAGACACCACAGTCCAGGGGCGAGATGTGTGGGAGTGATGTTTTCTTTAACACAAACTGCACGCTTCGTCTTCCCCCTCTCTTGCTCTCAAAGCCAGTCTTAAAGGTGCAGAACTTAATATATAACATGTAGGGGCAGAATCTGTTTCTATTGCTGGTGTGACAGGGGGATCACAGGACTTTACTTTAGTGGAAGCTGATGTGAGCCTGACTGGAAATGAGTGGAAGAAGCACCCCATTGTGACTGGCCCAGAGGCCCCATGCATTTTAGGCATAGACTTCCTCCGAAGTGGGTATTTTAAGGACCCAAAGGGACTTAGGTGGGCATTTGGGATAGCAGCTGTAGAGACAGAGGGCATCAAGCAATTGAATACTTTGCCTGGACTGTCAGAGAACCCATCTGCAGTAGGACTCCTGAAGGTGGAAGAACAGCGAGTGCCAATTGCCACCTCAACGGTGCACCGCCGACAGTATAGGACAAATCGAGATGCTGTGATCCCCATCCACAAGATGATCAGAGAACTAGAGAGCCAAGGGGTGGTCAGCAAAACCCACTCACCCTTCAACAGCCCCATCTGGCCTGTGCGTAAATCTGAAGGAGAATGGAGACTGACTGTGGACTATCGTGCATTGAATGAAGTGACTCCACCTCTGAGCGCTGCCGTGCCGGACATGCTGGAGCTCAGTACGAGCTGGAGTCCAAAGCAGCAAAGTGGTACGCCACTATTGACATTGCCAATGCATTTTTCTCCATTCCCCTGGCAGCAGAATGCAGGCCTCAGTTTGCCTTCACCTGGAGGGGAGTGCAGTACACCTGGAACCGACTGCCCCAGGGGTGGAAGCACAGCCCCACCATTTGCCATGGACTGATCCAAGCTGCCCTGGAAAAGGGTGATGCTCCAGAACATCTGCAGTACATTGATGACATCATTGTTTGGGGAAAGACGGCTGAAGAGGTCTTTGAGAAAGGAGAGAAAATCATCCAGGTTCTCCTGAAAGCCGGTTTTGCCATCAAGAAGAGCAAAGTTAAGGGACCAGCTCGTGAAATTCAGTTCTTGGGGGTAAAGTGGCAAGATGGACGGCGTCAGATTCCTACTGATGTCATCAACAAGATCACAGCAATGTCTCCACCAGCCAACAAGAAGGAAACGCAAGCTTTCCTAGGTGCCATAGGTTTTTGGAGGATGCACATTCCTGAGTACAGCCAGATCGTGAGCCCTCTTTACCTGGTCACCCGCAAAAAGAACACTTTCCAGTGGGGCCCTGAACAACAACAAGCCTTTGCTCAGATCAAACAGGAGATTGCTCATGCAGTAGCCCTTGGCCCAGTCAGAACAGGACCAGATGTGAAGAACGTGCTCTACTCTGCAGCCGGGAGCCATGGTCTGTCCTGGAGCCTTTGGCAGAAAGTGCCTGGGGAGACTCGAGGCCGACCACTGGGATTCTGGAGCCGAAGCTACAGAGGGTCCGAAGCCAACTACACTCGCACAGAGAAGGAAATCTTAGCTGCCTATGAAGGAGTTCAAGCCGCCTCAGAAGTGATTGGCACAGAAGCACAACTCCTCCTGGCACCCCGACTGCCAGTGCTGGGGTGCATGTTCAAAGCAAAGGTTCCCTCTACCCACCACGCCACCGACGCTACATGGAGCAAGTGGATCACCCTCATCACACAGCGCGCCCGTATTGGAAACCCAAATCGCCCTGGGATTTTGGAGATAATTACAAACTGGCCTGAAGGTGAAAACTTTGGTCTCACTGATGAAGAGGAGCAGGAACAAGTGACACGGGCTGAAGAAGCTCCACCGTACAACCAACTGCCAGCAGAAGAAACACGCTACGCTCTGTTCACTGATGGTTCCTGTCGCATCGTAGGGATGAACCGGAAGTGGAAAGCAGCCGTATGGAGCCCCACACGACAGGTTGCAGAGGCCACTGAAGGAGAAGGTGGATCAAGCCAACTTGCTGAACTCAAAGCTGTTCAACTGGCCCTGGACATTGCTGAAAGAGAGAAGTGGCCAAAACTCTACCTCTACACTGATTCATGGATGGTAGCCAATGCTCTGTGGGGATGGCTGGAAAAGTGGAAAAGGGCCAACTGGCAACGCAGAGGAAAGCCAGTCTGGGCTGCTGATGAGTGGAAAGACATCGCCACCAGAGTAGAGAAACTGTCTGTGAGGGTCCGTCATGTAGATGCCCATGTCCCCAGGAGTAGGGCTAATGAAGAGCACCGAAACAATGAGCAGGTGGATCAGGCTGCAAAGATAGAGGTGTCAAAGATAGACTTAGATTGGCAACACAAGGGAGAGTTGTTCCTAGCTCGATGGGCCCATGACGCCTCAGGTCATCAGGGTAGAGATGCCACCTATAAGTGGGCACGAGACCGAGGGGTGGACCTATCCATGGACAGTATTTCTCAGGTTATCCATGACTGTGAGACGTGTGCCACAATCAAGCAAGCCAAGCGGTTGAAGCCCCTCTGGTACGGTGGGCGCTGGTCCAGATACAAGTATGGAGAGGCCTGGCAGATTGACTACATCACACTGCCCCAAACCCGCCAAGGCAAGCGCTATGTGCTCACAATGGTAGAAGCCACCACAGGATGGTTGGAAACCTACCCTGTGCCTCATGCCACTGCCCGGAACAACATCCTGGAACTTGAAAAGCAGGTCCTTTGGAGGCATGGCACCCCTGAGAGAATTGAGTCAGACAATGGGACTCATTTCAAGAATAACCTTATAAACACCTGGGCTAGGGAACATGGCATTGAGTGGGTGTACCATATCCCCTACCATGCACCGGCTGCAGGCAAAGTGGAGAGGTACAATGGACTGTTAAAGACTACCTTGAAAGCGTTGGGTGGGGGATCTTTCAAAAATTGGGAGCAGCATCTAGCAAAAGCCACCTGGATAGTTAACACCTGAGGTTCCACCAACCGAGCAGGACCAGCCCAATCCAAGGCCCTACATATAGTAGACGGAGACAAAGTCCCAGCAGTACACCTCAGAGGTTTGTTAGGAAAGACAGTTTGGATCAATTCTACTTCGAGTGCAGACAAACCCATTCGTGGGGTTGTTTTTGCTCAGGGACCGGGTTGCACATGGTGGATAATGCGGAAAGATGGAACAACACAATGTGTACCTCAGGGAGATCTGATAGTTGGGTGAAGATCATGAATTAATTCCCTTGTCTGTATATAATGTATGTGTTGTAGAGTTAAAATATATATATATATTAATTTTGATAATAAGTTGACGATATGGGGATAAGGGGTGGAATGTCCTGGGGTGACTTTATGATACTGGTATCCCCAATCGTCTGGTTTATGTTATATATTAAGTTCTGCACCTTTAAGACTGGCTCTGAGAGCAAAAGAGGGGGAAGAAGAAGCTGCAGTTTGTGTTAAAGAAAAACATCACTCCCCCACATCTCGTGCCTGGACTGTGGTGTCTGCAGCACAGACAGACAGCGGGACAGAGCTTCTCTCTGGCTTTTAGTTAGTTTTAGCTAGCTGAGGCAGAGGAGTTCCCTGGACCTTTGTTTTTTCCCTTTTTTCCTGGATCGGTGCAAGCCTGCTCTGGACTGAACACCCAGCCAAACCCCGGAAGCTCACGCCTGTGGCCCACCGGGGCCTGAGCCTCGGCACTTTCCAGCGCCGGAGGGACTGATAAGAAACTGAGCAAGCCGTTCACCACATGAAAAGGACTTTTCTTCCTAGACTTGCCATCCCATCGAACAGCAAGAGGTTTTATTATTATTTAATATTACTCAATTTCTGTTAAATAAACAGCTTTTTCCACTTCTCTCCAAAGAATTTTTTTTCTTTCTTTTCCCGGACTAGAAAGTGAGGAGGGGCATTTCCCTGGGGAAATCCCCATTTAGAGTTTTCCTCCCTAATTTGCCCTAAACTAAGACAGTAACTTAAGAGAGAGGTTCAGAGAGAGAGGTTAAGAGGTAAGAGCTAAGAGAGCGAAGTTCTTGTTACAACCCAATATATCTTTTTCTATAGTGAATATTCTAATTCCCAGTAACCAATCACTACGAGATACACCCACTAAAGATTTTACATACAGTGTTGCATTTTAGGCTCTACAAGCTTTACAAGTTCTTTCCTTCCTTCTTGACCTTTGGGTTTTCTATCAGCAGAAGGACATTGTTTTATCAGCAGGGATTCTCCTTTAGCTGGCTAGGCTATTGTTCTTTGGTTATATAGTAAATAGCACTCAGTATCCTATGACTCAAAGCAGGCTTTCATTTCTACTTCAGTTCTAGCCTTCATATTTTCAGAATCTTCTGCCAAACAATCACATTCATAAGGTTTCCCTGTTTCACCCTCCCCAACGGAGAAAGAAGAATTCAGCCATTTCTGTGAGATGGTGACAGTGGGAAAAGCCAGAGCCAGACACCTGTGGGCTGTGGGACAGACCACAGACAGAGGAGCCGAGATTGAAACTGACTCCTGAAGTCACGTAAGCCTGCAAAAGGGAACTGAAAAATGGGAAACACAATTTCCAAGCCTGAGAGAGAAGTTTTGACTCTCTTGGAAAATATGATCAGAGACCACCCAATCCCTGTATCTATGTGTTGTGGTAAAGTTGTTAGAATGTTGTTAAGTGTTATAAATGCAAAGGCAATTTCGGGATAAAATCAAAAAGAGAAATTTATTAATAAACAACAAAGAACAAACAACGAGAAAAACCACAATAAAAATGGTCAGCGCAGCGCTGGGTGGACAGGGTCTACACCGGAGGTGTAGGGTTCCCAAATCCACGTCTGAGTGCTCTCAGGCTTGGGGTTTTATAGGGATTTTTGAGTCCTCAGGCTAAAATTCCAAGCAGGTTCCATTCACCAAGTGTCCTTGATTATCCGGTGAATGGATTTCCTGGCATGGAAAAATAGACCTAACTAGTGTCCGGACAGAGTCTCCTCATATGTAAAGAGACTCTGTATGTATTTTAATTTTGGTTATCAAGGCAAAAGTGGTGTGATCCGGGATCGGTGCCGATGGGTATCTCGGCAGAGTCTTTCCTTTTGTTTCCGTTGATTGCATCTCCAACACTGGTTTGATAGGTGGGGCGTTCAGGTCTAGGGACGACTACTCTTTCCGAGGCTTGTCTTTTGTCGACCTGATTGTTTCCCAACAGAGATCTGCAGGGACGTTGGTCAGGTCCGGAGATGGGTGTCTCCTCCGAGCTAGTTCTTTTGTTTTCCTGATGGCCCTCGTCCTGTCTATTTTCCGAGCTAATGTTCGTTATCTGGGTGTTGGCTGCAATCTGTTGCCTTTTGGAGGAAACTCCCGGCCAGACTTGGAGAAAGGTTTTTTTGTACATTTTGGATTTTATATTATTTCAACACACATACATATCTTATTTATACTTTTACGAATTTTTATTTACACATTAATTTATTACATTAAGTTAGTTTATGTTAGTAGTTGATAGCTTGAAATGTATCTTTTCCCCTACTTTAGTTGTGATTTCCCCCTCCCCCCCTTCTCTTTCTCCTATTGTTTACCTGAAGTCAGGTTACCATGGTTACTGAAGTTTTTCTCCTCAGCTCCACTGCGAGAGGCCAGATAGAGTGAAGATAAGACCCTGCTGGCATTTCCAGATGCTTGAAATTTCTTTAGCCCAGGAAAGCATGGGGTTGGGAGAAGAGAGACCTTCTTTCTAACATGGAAGTTTGTAACTCTGTTTTTCCTGTCCCAGAATGCCTCTGAGCTATGGAAGCTGAGAGGGCATTCTTACCTTCCCTTTCTTTCCCTCCTGTGTTGCCAGGAAACCAGCCTCCCCCCCCTCTCCCCCTCTGCGCCTCTGTGGAGTATACTCATACACCTTTGTGGGCATTTGAAGAAGTTGGTGTCTGTTATTTCTTATCTTGGTGTGTGTAACCTTGATTTGTAGAAAGTTTGTAAGATGTACTAGGTGAGAAAAATAATTGGTTCTCTCTCTGATGTTCCCTCCCTCTGATAAACCCTGTTAAAAGAGACCCCCCAGACCCCAAATCCTTTGTCTTTCGCCCCTTGGATTCCCCTTCACAGAAATAAACTGTGGAATGCAAACCAGGGAGAGAGTCCATCCCTGATTTCTTAACTGGCTTGATAGACTCGAATTCCTGAAGAAAATCAGTGAACCCCACAAACATATGCTGGCTCAAAACCAGAGTGAAGAGAAACCTCATCACTGAGCTAGCTGGGCCACTCTGGGGGTTTGAGTCACCATATGACATTAGGCACCTTGCTCAGCTGTTATTTCAGCCTGTCTAGTTTGAAGTCATTGAAGCCAATTGGAGTCAGTTGGCCACAAAAGTAGCTGGACATAATACTCAGTTGTGTCACCATGACCATAGGTATGGGGTTGGAAGTGAACTGCTGACGGGGGTCAGGAATTTTTTCGAACCCCAATTTCAAGGTTATGTTCCACCCACAGATGCTGGATCAGTGCCAGAAGGCAGGCATTGCAGCTCTGATTAAAACCATTGAGTTGTCAGCTCCAAAGCAGAAGTTCACTAATATAGTCCAAGGGGCTAAGGAACCTTATTTGCAGTTTGTTGAAAAACTCTGCATCTTTGGAGAAGCAGGTGGATGACCCTGACTTGAGAAGGCTACTGGTCACACAGTTGGCAAGAAGCAATGCCAATGATGACTGTAGGAGGGTGACAGAGGCCCTCCCAGGGGATCCATCTTTACCCCAGATTGTTCAGGGTTATGCTAATGTAGGCATCACAGATTATAAGATGGCTACCTTGGCCACTGCCTTACCATCATCCTCAAAAGGGTCAAAGGGTAAGCAGCAGAAACAGGTGACAGCAGAAGCCACAAAAAGCAGAGGAAACAGAAGCAGAAAGGGAAAAATCCCTTGTTTCTGTGCGGTCAGTGTGGAAAGCCAAACCATGCTGTGGAGGCTTGCATAGCAAAGCTAGATGCTAAAGCCCAACCTTTGCCAAATCTGGGAAACAGAAATCTGAGTGCTTTGGGGAAAAACGTGAAGACATAAGCCTTTCCCCGGGTCCTAAAGCTGGTGCAGGGTTACTCAGCTGGCTTGTGTCCAGTACCTGTGGCTCAGTCGGACTTGATATCTGCATAGCAGCAACAGTAGTCTTCAACTCTTGCAAACTGCATAAAGTTCCTTTGGATGCCTTTGGACCTTTGGAGGAAAGTAGAAGTGCTCTCCTAATGGGAACGTCAAGTGCCCCCCTCCAGGATATCATTGTGCATCTGGGACTTATTGATGCAGATTATTTGGGACAGATTTGTGCTATGGTTTCCACTCCCACCCCTCCTGTCACTATCCCCGAAAAAACACACATAGCTCAACTTGTGCCTTTCAAGTCCTCAGTTTCTAGGGCTGCAAACCAATGACGAGGGGATGGTTGCTTCTGATCAACTGGACCACCTCAGGTGCACTGGACTGTAACCTTGACTGACAAGCAGCCTGAGATGTGGTGTACCCTGTGCCTCCCTGGTGCCACCCTGCCAGGCATCCACCTACAAGGTCTGATCGACATGGGTGCTGACGCCACCATCCTGTCCTCTGCATTGCCTCCACAGTGGCCTCTGGATCCTGTGGAGCTGGCCATCACAGGATTGGGTGGAACAGCTCAATGCTTTGTCAGCCAGCAGCCCATGCTGATCACAAACTCAGAGGGACAGTGCTGTGGGTCGGACTTATGTCACCACAGCTATTGCTAACCTCTGAGGGCCTGTACTGGTGGGTTGGGGGACTCGGATCGGGACGGATTTTTGATGGGTGCCACTGCGACAAAGAGTGCACAGTGTTCCACGTCTCCTTTACGGGGTCAGGGGGACAAACCCATCTGGGAAACCCAGTTGATAGTAAAAGGTCTTAAAATCTTAGAAAATTCGGGGACTTAGGTTTGGAAAGCCCTAGGAAAAGCAGGCCCTGGGAAATGTTAGGCCTTGTGCTTGCTAAAGACCAGGTCAAGCTGCACTTGTGTAGTCAGTATATGATAAATCATAGAATTGTTAGATGTGATTAGATATAATTATTGTTTAGAGAACATGGGGAACCATGTTAGGGGGCTAAGGGGGGATCACGAGAAATTCATGCTTGGGTAAAAACAATGCATACAATGGAACAATGTAAGTTTAATAATTAATATGTAAGTTGCATAACGATAGAGTATAAAATATGTTCAACTTGAAAACCAAATGGGGTCAGATTTGGGTATGTGTACCCCTGACACCCAGAGCTCTTTAAATAAAGCACCTTCATATAACCATTCGTGGTTGTGTGTGATCCTGAACGCTAACATTTTGGCGACCCAGATGGGACCTTGTGAGTGCTGCTGAGCGAACTCGCGACCTGATCACGCTCCAGCCGGCACCGAGGGATTCTTGGGGAGCCCATCTGGCTGCGACCGTCTCCGCTGCTCACAACGTCCCCGGGAGAATAGGTAAGGTGCTTTACTTTGGTTTTGGTGCCTGCCACTTAGATGCGGCGAAAGCTGTGCGTGGTTGGGCTAAAGGAATTCCTCTTGGTAAAAGCCTAGGCACCATCGGTAAGACGACTGCGAAAGCGTTGCAGGTTCGGCATTTGTGGTATATTATAGTTATAGTTATAATATGGAGAAGCTTAAAGGGATTTTGGGCAGCAGTGCTCCCATACCGGGTACTTCTCCTTTGGCGTGCTTATTAGCACATTGGAAACAAGGTAATTTTGGGAAAGAATTACATAAGGTTAAGTTAATTTTGGTGAGATCTCCCCACAGAAAAAGACCCCAGCAACCCCGTCTCGTCTGTTGGTAACTATAACCCCTTTTGTCTTTCTTTACTTTGTTTTCCTTATCTCTCTCTCTCTCCTCTATCGCATAACCCTTGTTGTTGGCACTAAAATAAAGGTACATTATTGTTGTTATGATTTAAACTGAAATCCCTTTGTGTCCTTTTTGCACTCTGAGATCAAACGAATCTCTCACGAGTCCCACTCGCGTTAGCGAATCATGACATCTAAATTAGCATCACGGACAAGATTTCTGACAGACAGAAGGGGCTGCAGGTTTGTTGTGCAGTCTGTATTAGGGGAAAGACGTTTTGCTCCAGCCGCATCTAGCCCGACACTCCCAAAGAGTGAGCGGTGTCCAGAAAGCAAGGGGGGCGACTCGAATTTCCCGCAAACTGCACACGCCGAGGTGAAAAGCACCCCACACTCACTTGAGGGCTCTGTCTGCAGAATTTCACAAAAGATCTCTTAGTGCAAAAGGGCGGGAATGTTTTTTGTTGTTGTGTGTATGAATTTTGACTGCTTGGTGTAGCAAAGAGACAACCAGAATTTTAAACTGAAGGAGTGCCTCCCAAGCAGATTTGGTCTTTTTACCCATACAGGGAAGTAAAAAGTTGTGTGTGTGTGTGTATAATCTAAGTTTATACCTCCCTGTAGTAGTTTTTCCTTTGTAAAAAATGACTGAGAACAGCAGTGCAAAAGTTAAAACTGCATTTTATGCATGTTATGCTCTGTTAGCAAAACACAATGCCAGACCTTCTCCAGGAGGGAAAAGTTGGTGCTCAATAATTGGTTTAATTTGGAAAATGTGATTGATAGAGTATGTTCATTACAACATGAAACAAAATTTAAACTGGGCAAAAATAAAACTATACTTGGCTCAGTTTTAGGAGCTTGTATAAAGCAGCTATAGAAACTCACTGTAAGTAAAGAAGTGAGGAAAAAACTACAATAGACTCCCTCCAAAACCTAGTTAAAATTTTGCAAAAACAATTGGATGAAGAAAGAAGTAAGATCAATCTGTTGCGAGCAGCCCTCCATAATAAAATTCAAAAAATGCTGACTTGCTAAAAGAAACAAGAGAGGAAAACCCCTCTCATTAATCAAATTTACCCTCAAAAAGAGCTAACTTGGATAAAATTGTGGGGAACACTGCTGTCCTAGTTTGAAACCTCTAATTAAAAATATAATTTTTAATTAGATAATATAATTATATAACATAATTTTATAATATAATTATTATATAATATATTATATTATAATAGAATATAATATACTATTACTACTATATTATAATAGAACATAATCATATCAATGATAAGGATCTTGATCTGCATGTAACTACTAAAACAGAAATAAAAAAATAGAAAAAAAAAATAGAAAAAAGAGAAAAGAAAAAAGGGAGTACAGGCGTCTCCCTCACAAGTCAGAGACAGAATATGTATTCCGAGTGTCTCTCACTGGATGTGATCCAATTTGATTAGGAGAACAGGAATCCAGTGGGTACTGGGGACATGAAGTATTTTTAACAACAAGAGACATACATAACCCATGGTCCCTAACTCAGCACACAGCTTATTGGGCAGAGGGGCTTAACCCCTTGGAAAGGGGGGACTTTACTGCTATAGTTTGTACCCCAACCAACTACTGAAAAATATTCAGAAAGCTGCCTGCTTACAAATGATGCACAAAAGAAAATTAATTGTTGGTTATGAATCACCAATGTTGTTACCTGTGAAAACTGAAATTATGGACCTGTAAAAAATCCCAGAAGGAAAAATCAGAGAAAGCAAAGGGTGTTAGATACATTAGTTCTCTTAATGAAAGCCCAAAAAAAGAGAAAACAAATCTCTAATCACCAGTATTGGTGGTCACTAGAGATAAAGAAAGGGGTCTCCAAAACATAATGGATGGCTTATCACTTAAAAGTTGAGTAAAGTAGTCTCTAATTGGCACTGTCCCAGGTTCATTGTATCGAATGCCCCATTGTATAACCCAGCACACCTCCACAGGCTCTGGGCTGTGAGCCAAAGCAGTCTCCTTCTCAGCTTCTGGGAGTGGAGCCCAAACAGCTTTAGAATCAGGGAAACTGGTAACTCTGCCTCTCATGGGTGAGCACAGAGGGGGAAGTTAGTTGTATTCAAAATGTTTACTAGAAATAACAAAACTGGAGACATACTGATTACAGCAATAGTAAGTCCTAAATGTGCACCTATTGCTTCTGTAGTTAACAGTAGAGCCCAAATTTTTGTGTTGACCAATACAGACTAGTACAGGATTTGAGAGCAATAATAGGATAACTAAAGATATTTACCCAGTGGTAGCTAATCCTTGCACATTGTTAACATCCGTAAAAGAGAAATAGAAATTGTTTACTGTAATTGATTTAAAAGATGCCTTTTTCTGCATACCCCTTGACAAAGAAAGTAGGAAACTGTTTGCCTTTGAATGGGAAAATCCAGAAAATTGAAGGAAAACTCAGCTCACCTGAACACGACTCCTACAAAGATACAAGAACAGTCCAACAGTATTTGGAAGCCAGCTGGCTAAGGAGCTGGAGATTTGGACCGAGAATGGGCAAGTACCGAGAGAACAATACCTGCTGTTACAGTATGCTGATGATACACTGACAACTACAGAAGAGAAAACAACCTGCATAAAGGTAACAATTGAAAATTTTAAATCAGCTGGGAATGGGAGGATATAAGGTATCTAAAGCAAAGGTACAAATTCCCCAACAGACTGTGATTTACCTGGGGTGTAAAATCTCACAAGGGCAATAAAAGCTGGGTACTAATCGTATTCAAGCTATTTGTGCCATTCCAGAACCCTAGAACCTATATGAGATACAAGTTTTCCTTGGGATGACAGAGTGGTGCCGTGGATCATAGACTATGGACTAATTGCAAAACTCCTGTATGAAGCCAGAAGACGTAGCCATTTACCTGGGGCAAACCACAGAAGGAGGCCTTCCTCAAACTAAAGGAAGCATTGGCAACTGCTCCGGTGTTAAGACTGCCTGATTCATCCAAGGATTTTCACCTGTTTGTGCATGAAGGACTGCACCTAGCACTGAGAGTACTGACCCAATGTTTGGGAAGCTGGAAAAGGCCGGTAGGCTGCTTTTCCAAACAACTTGACAATGTGAGTGCTGGATGGCCTTCATGCCTGCGGGCAGCTGCAGCCACTGTGATGCTGATACAAGAAGCTAGGAAATTCACGATGAGTAGACACATAAATGTCTACATGCCACATATGGTAACCACTGTTTTAGAACAAAAGGGGGGCCATTGGCTATCTCCAAGCAAGATGATAAAACTCCAGGTAATCCTGACTGGGCAGGATGATGTCACACTAAAGACAACTAACCTCTTGAATCTAGCTTTGTTCCTAGGTACCACAACTGAAGAAGGCCGACTAGAGCATGACTGTGTAGAAGTAATAGAGGACACCTATTCAGCAAGAGAAGACCTGAAAGACATCCCACTAGAGCAACCAGAGTGAGAGCTATTCACAGATGGAAGCAGCTTCATGGAGAATAGGACCAGATACGCTGGATATGCGGTAACAACAGTCAGTACAGTACTGCAGGCAAAAGCATTATCACCAAATACATCTGCCCAGAGGGCAGAACTGGTTGCCTTAACCAGAACACTAGAACTGAGTAAAGGGAAATCGAAAACCAGACTGGACAGCCCGACAGATTGCTCAAGAAGTGGAAACAACAATGGCATTGATACCTTTAAAAGTTAATGTATCTCAATTTAATTTGCCTCCAAAACCAAAATATTCAATAAAAGATGAGAAATTGGGACATTTGCTAAATGCACAAAAGGATTCAGAAGAGTGGTATGTAACTGCACAAAGACAAATAGTATTAACCTCCTTGATAATGAGAGAAGTTCTACAAATTAAACAGAACTAATGTCATTGGGGTGCAGAGGCATTGGTAAAATTGCTAAAGCAAAAATTAATCTCTGTACAGATGCTAACAATGGCAAATTCAACTCAGTGGCTAGACACAGGCACAGCTAAGAAGGATTAAGATAGGAATAGAATCAAGATAACACTTGGCAAGAACCTTCTAGTAGAGTGAAAGTTGAGTGGGCCCTAGAGCAGATAGCAAACTATCAGAATAGAGAAACAGGTCAGGTAGATAGGCTAGCAAGAGTCACCCAGGAAAGATTTAAAGAACTAAACATACAATTACAATTTATTACTCCTGAAAGAGCATGGAGTGTGTGAGTTTTTTTTTAAAGGGACAGATTGGTCATTGTTGCGTCCACATGTAACAGAAGATGTAGAACGTGACATCAATCAGTTGCAACAAATAGAGCACGAAGCACGGGAAGAGCAAAAGGATTTGACCACAAGTTGGCTGGACAAAATCTTCAAAGGGTTAGGGTGGAATGTGAATTCATGGATTAAATCTATTATTGAGAATGTGATAATTTTACTAATTGTATTTTTAGCAATTTGGTTAGTTTACAGCATCTTAAAAAGAGAAATACAGAAGAAAACATCCTGGAACCAGAAGATAATAAAGGCACTGACGCGAGACCCACACCCACCATCTTCTGGTTCTCCATTTCGTGACAACATCCAGGACAACGTTTACATCAATCGAGGATTTGAAGAACACCAAGTATAAACTCAGAAACAAAAGACTGTATCAAGTGAAAACATTTGCACTTATGGTGAAGTGAAAATGCTTTCAAAGGGGGGAATGATAGTAAAAGGTCTTAAAATCTTAGAAAATTCGGGGACTTAGGTTTGGAAAGCCCTAGGAAAAGCAGGCCCTGGGAAATGTTAGGCCTTGTGCTTGCTAAAGACCAGGTCAAGCTGCACCTGTGTAGTCAGTATATGATAAATGATAGAATTGTTAGATGTGATTAGATATAATTATTGTTTAGAGAACATGGGGAACCATGTTAGGGGGCTAAGGGGGGATCACGAGAAATTCATGCTTGGGTAAAAACAATGCATACAATAGAACAATGTAAGTTTAATAATTAATATGTAAGTTGCATAACGATAGAGTATAAAATATGTTCAACTTGAAAACCAAATGGGGTCAGATTTGGGTATGTGTACCCCTGACACCCAGAGCTCTTTAAATAAAGCACCTTCATATAACCATTCGTGGTTGTGTGTGATCCTGAACGCTAATACAGCGGTCCCTCCAAAAAGAAAATGTAGTCGCCCTTCGAATTTCGCTTCAAGAGCAAGTTACGAGCTATACCAGTCTGCCAGATGTCATAGCAGAAAATCATGCCAGGGCTGACAAGTGGGCTAACCCTGCATGGGTAGCGCCTCAACCTGATGTACTAGTGCAAGCCAAAACATCGCATGAATTCTTTCATCAAAGCGCACATACATTGCAAAAGCTCTTTCAGTTGACTCCAACTGAGGCTAGTGACACTGTCAATTCTTGTGATGACTGTCATTTGCTTGCTCCGCCTTTACCAGCACGGGTAAACCCTAGAGGTCTCAAGGCCTTGGAAATTTGGCAAACGGATGTTACCCAAATTGCTGAATTTGGCAGGATCAAGTATGTGCATGTGTCTATTGACACTTTCTCCTCTGCAATGTGGGCTTCTGCCCATAGTAGAGAAAAAACTCACGATGTTATTGCTCAATGGAGTCAGGCTTTTTCCGTGTTAGGGATACCTTCTACTGTGAAGTGTGGCAGCGGCCTCAGGGGAGACAAAGAGTTACATTGTCCCACCCCAAACCCCTTGTGAAGGGCGGCCCAGGTGCTCTGATTGAGTTTGAGTCCCTGGGGGGTTCTCCCTTGGTGTGCTTCTACTGGTCCGACCCCAAACTCCACCCTCAAGGATGGAAACTCTCAGGGGTTCCGTCCCTCAAAAACCCCTGCTGTGCCTCTGTTCGGGACTCTCTGTTCTGGACCTGAGTTTGTTCCAATGCTGAATAAATGGTTTCATGAACGGGAGCCCGTCTCGTTGGTGTTTCATGCTGGTCCCCAGAATCCTGCTGCTTCCCTGGACGAGATCCTGAGGTTGCTGACTGCAACAGTGAAGACCGATAATGGTCCTGCTTACGCCTCACAGAAAGTGCGGCAGTTTATGCAGACGTCGGGTGTTTCACACAAATTTGTCCTTCCACATTCTCTGACTGGTCAAGCCATTGTTGAATGTGCTCATGGTACTTTAAAGCAGGTTCTTCAAAAACAAAAACAGGAAATGCAGGGTGAAACCCTACAAAGTTGATTAGCAAAAGCTTTGTACATGGTAAATCATTTTACGGTGCTGCAGAATTCAAATAACCCTGTTATCTTGAACCATCACCTTTCATTGCAGGCTTCGGGCGAGACACATCAGCCCCGAGCGAAAGTTCGGGTGTGAAATTTGACCACCAAGCAGTGGGAAGGCCCGTTTGAGCTTATTGCTTTGGGTCGTGGGTATGCATGTGTATCCACAGATACTGGGGTGCACTGGGTATCTACAAAGTGTGTCCGTCCTGACCTGCAATCGCAAAGGCAGAACCGAGTCAACAGGCAAACCACAGGCCTTGACCAGAATGAAGGTCTTCAAGTGGAGGAACCTTTGAGTGATGACACAGATTCAGAAGATGTGAGTGATCACTTGAATGGTCCCTCTACGAGCCAGCATTAAGCACCTTGATAATATTTTTTTTCATTTTTATAGAAAAAAAGGTGAGATGTGGACATGATTTTCTGAACCTGAGAGAATTTCAAGCTCTCAGGGATTGATTGTTCCCAAGAGAAAGTCTTTTGGGAACTTTTTCTCTCTCAAGGACTGTTTGTGAAAATAAGGTTTGGTTTCCCAAAACAAGACACAGATGTTCTGAGAGTGTTTTTCTCTTGTCCCACTAACGGGATGAGGGAGATGTTGTTCCTTCTACCAATCAGGATAACCTGTATCAAAACACCATATAAAAGGGTTTAAAAACCCCAAAATAAAGGTTTTTTCCCTCCTGAAAACATCTGGCTGCTTGTGTTATCGGAACCCTTCACTCTATACTTCATGTCCTCTAGCGACAGCTACATCCACGGGACATTAATATGAGGATGTTATAAATACATACTATAATATTGTCTTTTTGCAAAATATTGGAATGAGTGTCATATATATATTGTTAAAGTGGTTTTGCTGTAGTTTTTATTTTAACTAAACTTAGGCATAGTAGTGGAAAAGCTGATTGCCATGCTTGAACTGTCTTCGTGGCTAACATCCAGTGAACTTATGATGGTGACCCTACTGATGACATGCCAGTTATCAACACTTAGTGTCTGTGGAAAGAATGGACCAGGGGCCAAACTGAAGGTGATAATGAAGGTGAGAGGAATGACGGGTTTGTCTTTACAAACAAGCTGTGGGTCTGCTGATAAGATGCAGCTATCAGTGAGAGACAACAGAAACAATGGGATGGATTCCACTGAAAGATGAAAGAGGCACTGAAAGAGCATCATGAATTCCGCAAAAGTTAAGAAGGGATTATGCATTGGGGGAGGGGGAAGGTATCCCAGATATCAGGCGTTCCAGGAAGCCTGTACCTTCCAAGTACCTCAGCCAATGGGGAAAGAGAGAAGGGACAAACGGCTGAGAATTAGGATAAAAAGGAGCCTGCTCCCTCCAAAAATTTGAGAGACCCCAGGGGAATGCCCCATGGCCTCTCCCTTTATTCAAATAAAGTAAAAGGTCTCCTCTGTCTCCTTTTTGGACATAAACCTCTGGTGTTTGTGGATTAATTTTCCTGACAATTTTTGGGGGCTCGGTCTGGGATATTTCCACCATCCAGGGCGGCGGGCAGAGAGTGGAGCTGAAGGCGTGCCTCACCCAGTTTCGGTGATCAGCTCCCCTTGGTGGCGGCCAGCACCGGGTGATTGACTGGGTTCCCGAGACTGTCCAGGAGACAGACAAGTGGCGGACCAGGGGGGTCTGTGAAGAGTCCACAGGGAAGGACCACTGAAAATCTCACCGGTGAGTAAAATGGATCTTCGGGGAGGAAGCCTGGGAGGGCACCCATGGAGGGTAGCACAGGCAAGCCTGGGAGGGCACCCATGGAGGGTAGCACAGGCTAAACAGAGCACCCATGGAGGGTTGCAAGGGTACAGCCAGGAAGGGGTCCCGGCAAAAGGGATGAGGATCCCATAGTACCCCTGGAGAGTCCCTTGGAGAGAATGCTGAAATCTTGGGACAGATTATGCATTCACACAGAAGTAACTATGGAGATGGTGGTAAAATATTGTTATTATGTATGGCCAGAATATAAGTTGCCAAATGGACTTATATGGCCACCTTAGAAAACAGAATTCATTTGTGTTGAGTTCTGTGAAGGTATCTAGAGGAGAATTGGAAAAGATGGATAGAAAGGGTGTTGTGGTTTTAAAGCAGTAACTAAAAAATTACTAGAAAACTTACTTATTTCTTGCTGTGAGATATGGATTAGAACAAGAGCAAAACAGGCTTAAAACTTAAAAGGAATAAAGAGTTTATTAACAAAACTACAAGAATAAGAACACCAGAATAAAACTTCCAGAAAACCCCCTTTCTACCCCACTACCCAACCATTCTCTTGTTCACATGACAACATAGAGACAAAAAACTTTGGAACTTTGGCGTTTAAAACAGTCCCAATTCCTGCTAGAGTCTTTTCATCAGTCTTTGTAGAGAAACAGAAGTCTTCTTCTGCTAATCTATGGAGTTTCTCACAAGAAAACTATTTCTGTTATAGCTTTCTACTTCTCTGATGCCAGCTGCCTGGAAAAATCTACCATCAGTCCTCTCCTCCCATTTCACATCACTCTGAGGTGTGTTATGGGTCAATGAGTCTAGGGATGTCGTTTTTAAGGATGAGTTATTCAAAAGCAAAAATTCTCTTCATCTGTCTCTGTGAGCCTCCCTGGAAACAGAAGTTTTCTCTTTGCCTCTCACGGCCCCAAATCTTCAACTATTACTTCTTCCCCTCTGTTCCAGCACCTCACTGTATTACAACTAGTCCACTTTTTGCTCAAAATCCACACTTTGAACACTTCATTCCTCCCAATATACTCTGTCGTGAATTAAAGGAGTTTTTTTCAGAACACTATTGTCCATCTCCACCGCTTTAACAGAAAAATATTTCAGCTTAATTAAAGCATCTCCTTATTCTCTCTTCCCCATCTAAAACTTAACTCTTTTCTTCACTGTCTTTGATGGTTTCATGATGTCTTTTTCACGTTGATTGTCTCTCTCTCACTCTCTTTCTCTCTCTGGGAAAAAAGGAGTAATCTGTAAGTCTCATCCAGGTAGTAAAAGAGTTAAAAGAGTCTTGGAAAGCTGCAGATGTTCATGGTGTCAGGTTTCAGTTCAGCAGCAGAAACTGCAAACCAAGCCAGGCCGGCAGGCTCCATTTCTCGCCCCCGCCCCCCCCCCCACCCTCTGCGGCCTTGTCCAGTCTGGAGGTGGGGGGATGGGGGGAGGAGGCTGAGACAGAGTCTTGTTACCTCATCAGAAGCCAGAAACCAAAAAGAACAAGAGAGCCCTGGCTTTACATCTTAAGGTGGTGTTCACAAGTTGATCTCACTTTTCAATAGTCAAAACTGCTGTCAATTCTTAGAAATGGCCAGTTGTTGGCCAGGAGAGAAACTCCCATCAGCCTCCAGCAGCTTCAACTTGCCCCCAGCTCCCGAAGCTATCTTAAAGGTAAAGTCACCCCATGACAAAGGGAATGTGGATTGATATGGTTTAAACAAACAACAAGAGAAATCTATGTGTTAAGAAAAAAAGGAGAAGAGGAAAAAGGGGGGGAAGAAGAAAACAGTGAAGATTAAAATGGTTTTCAGCACCTTCCCCCGTCATTTCCTCCGGTGTTGCCCGCTGACCCAAGGCCAGCTGCAGGTCCCCTGTATCCTCACCTTCCAGAGCAAAGGGATCAGGGAAATGCTGTTCCTACAGCTCCACCTGAGAATAACAGTGGTGTAGGGGGAAGGGAGCAGCATATCATATCACCCCCTAGAACTAGAAGGGATCTCGAGAATCCACGCCCAGGGCGGGGGGGCAATAAGGGGAGTCAAGAAAGAGTCTTTGACAACAGGGGATGGATGGATGGATTGTGTTAGTGTGCTGGAACAGGGTTGGTTAATGGAGAGTGTGGAGAGATATGGTTGAAGCAGGGACCAGGAGTGGAGGTGTGGGACCAGGAGCACTGGCTGGTGGCCTGTGAGGCTGCTGGGACTCAGCACTGGGCAGTGCCTGACCCCACCAGCCCCGGGCAGGGGCAGCAGCAGCTGCCGGCCCTTGGAGGCTGCGGGACGCCCTGCCCACCTGTGGTGCTGCTGGCCATGCCCGCCGGGAGCACTGGAGTGGGGACAAGCTGTTTGGACAATGTGGCAGGACAGGGACTGGCTCTGGTATTCGGTGTGTGGTAAATAGAGTGAGCACAAGGAGGAAAGGTGAAAGTGATGGCCTTTTTCAGGCCAAAGAGGGAAAAACCACAAGGTCCAAGGGGTCACCCGGGACAGAGGGGATGGGGTCGGCCACAAGGAAGTGGCAGAAGCTTTCTCTCCCCAGCAGGGGAGACCCAAGCCAAACAGCGGTTGAGAAAGGATCAGTGTGCTGTCTGCAGGGCATAGGACACTGAAAACGGCAATGTCTGCAAAAAAGCCAAAAACAGCTGGACTGTCGAGAAAGTCCAGAAGATAAGGGAAATGGATTGTTAAGAGTGTCAAAAGCTCTCATTGTATCCACCAACCTGGAGCCGTTGTCAACTTTTAAAGTGGGTCTGGATGGAGGAGAGGTGTGCCTCTTAGTAAAAACAAAGACCTCTCACTCGATTCACCTTAATTTTTATCCCCGAGGGGGAAAATTATCTAAAGCATTTTTTTGATCCTTCAAAGGAGTTGGGAAAATTGTGTTTTCTTCTGTGAGCTCAGAAGTTTGAACGCATCTTTCTCTGAAAGAATTGTAAAAATTTTAGTAAATTAATTTGGGGATTTAATTCATTTGTCTACATGAGGTTTTGTGCAGAGCTGAATGGCTCCAGTTTGGAGGGGACCACACCCCTCTGCTTTTTGTATGTTTTGTTGTAAAAAGCCAGAATTGGCAAGTTTCAGTTATGAAGCCAATGCTGCAACTCATACCTTATGGAGAACACCCACACCAGTCTGTGGTTTGTTGTGGACCTAAAGCAAATTCTGTAGCTGCAACCTTGTGAAGATAGTGTCTTATGGAAGGCCTTGGTATTTGTCATGCACTTTCTCTGTGGAAGTTATAGGAAAACTTTAAAGGAAAGTATTTTGGTTTTTTTCCTTAATAAAAGTTTTAAATGTTAAAGGTTATAAAATGTTATAAATATTAGAGTTTCCTTAATGGAGGTTAATTTGTTAGTCACCGCCCTACGCCTAGGATGGACTTGATGCAAAAATTGAGATTGGGAGTGGTTAGTTACTAAAAAATGAAGAAATGTTATGTAATTGGCTTGAAACAGTGGCATTACTTGCTGCTGAACTAGATCATGTTTATACAAAGTCACCTGTTTTGTTTGGGCAAACTTCACAAAAGGAAAATGTTAGGAGAGTTTGCTCCACCCTCAGGGGTTAATTTATTGCAGTATGTGGATGATTTGCTGTTATCAGGGGAACAGGAGGAGATGGTTGAAAGAGCTACTGTGAAACTGCTTAAGTTTCTTGCTAAAAAAGGACTTAGTGTCCAAAAAGAAAGCACAGTTGGTAGAGAAAAAGGTCAAATATTTGGGACATATTTTAACTGAAGGGTTACGGTGTATTGATCCAGAAAGAATACAAGGAATTCTACAAGTACCATTACCCCAAACAAAAAGGGAGTTATGACAGTTTTTCGGGTTGGTGGGATACTGCCGAGTATGGATAGAAGACTTTTCTGTTGTGGCCAGACCTTTATATGGCTTTTTAACACAAGACAGTCCTAATGTTGTGGTATGGACACAAGAAGGAGAGCAAAGCTTAAAAAAAAATTAAAAGACAAATTGGTTAATGTTGTAGTTTAAGGCCTTGTGGTGCGGAAGAACTCGGAATGTAAGGGAAAGCTAGTAACCCACCCCTCTCTCTAGGATAGTAAAACCTTTTGCAATTAGCCAATAGCACCTAGGTGTGACGTATGTAAATGGGAGTAACACAATGACCCTAGGCTATAAAATGTTAAGTTTCCTGTTGCCGCCCATATTGCTTGGTTTTATTAAGTTCAGAGGTAGTTTACCCCAGTTGCTCCCCGGTCATAAAGAATGGTTTGTCCCCAGGTGCCCATCATGGTAAACCCTTCCCATTTTTCCAGATTGTTCCCCATCCATCACCCTAATCCTGCCCCTAAGCCCTGTCAATCTATGTGAACCCCCACCTTTTGTTCCAGTTCTTTCCCTGCCTATCATCCCTTCCTCGACGCCCTATTGATTGTACAGTTGCTTTCCCCCCCCCCGGGTCCCTACCATTGGTCCTGCATATTGTAATCCCCACCCTTAACCCCTCCGTTGCTGTTGTCCCATTGGTCACCATACGAGCCGCCCACGGTCCTTAAAACCTGGCGCATGGGGGTGCCCAGGGTCTCGGCTCAGACCTCTCCCCTGTGATCCCAGCCCTGCACCTGTTGGAATAAACTTGTTCCTGGGAAATCGGAGGAGTTTGAGCACTCTTTCTCCCTTCGTCACAACCTGTGTCGCCCTGTAAGCCTCAACGCCAGAGCGCAGAGGAGCTCTGGAGGTTCCAGGTTGAGCCTCACAGTGCTAGCCTGGTTCCCCACTCCTGCCGCTGACATCGGCCACAGCTAGCCGAGGCAAAAGAGGCCGATTCGGGCAGCGACAGATGACGCTCAACGCGGGGCCTCTCGTGAAGCGTGGAGACCCCCGGAGAAGTCGGTGAATCTACGCACTTGTGTGGATTTTACAAAAGACTGTGAGCGGCAGCTATCCCCAGTAGAGCAGACTCATTTTTGTCGAGTGCTGCTCCTGGGGATCGAGGTGGCAACCGTCGACGTGCCGACGATCGCCTCGGGGTTTGTGGACGTCTCCTGCAGCACCGGTCTGGAATTGGGTGAGTAGCCCCACGTGGGGGACGAGGGGGTGTGCAAGTGTGTGCAGCTCCCCCTGCTGTGTGTTGGTGTGCAGCTCCCCCTGCTGTGTGTTGAGAATCCCTCGGGGAGGGAGTGTGGGGTAGCCCGGTTCAGACCCGTACTTTGTTACGTTTGCCTTTAGCTGCAGGGGGTGGTGGGAATTGCTGTGCTGGGGTTAAAAAGATGGGCGCACGTCTGTCAGCACAGCAAAAAAGAGTTTTCTACCAAGTTGTGACTACCCTTGAAGGACAGAGTAGACGGTTTTCTCGTGAGAGGGTGAAACAGTTTGTGAGATGGCTGTTCCTGCATTTCCCCAACTTCACCCCAGACAGAGCAAACACCGTAGAGTTTTGGAATGAAGTCGGAATAAAGTTAACAGAGTTAGTAAATGAAGGAGATACATCGGCTGACAAATTTGTAACATTGTTTATCTTAATTCAGTCTGCCGTAATAAAAGAAAAAAATTTGCAGGAGCAGCTGCCACAGACTGCCCCGGTTTCCCCAGTTTCCCCATCCCCGTGTTCCTCTCCCCCTGATCCCGAGTTGAGGGAGACCTGCGGAGCGACCTGCAGGGCAAATTGTCCTGTTCAGGGTTCCCCCAAGGGTAACAGGACCCCTGGCCCCCCACGTCTCTCCCAGAACCCCTGCCCTGGTAGCCCTGGCCAAGTTACCAGAGCACTTTTCGATTCCCCCGTCTCCCCAGTTACAAACCCTCAGCTAAACATTTCCCAAGTTGCAAGTCCCCAGTTTTCACCCTCAGACCCCCGTGCCTCAGTTTCCCCCAGTTTCCAGTGTTCCCCTGTGTTCCCCTACCCCTCTCCTAACCCTCAAGAGGGCTCCCGGAGGGCACAAAATGGCGGGGACCACATGGCTGGGACCTTCCCTTGTGCCTCTTCTCCCCATAATCCCTTTCAGACCCCCATGAACAACCCTTTCCTCCCTAGCTCCACCCCTTCTCCCTACCCTAACTCCACCCAGTTCCCCTCGAAAACCTCCTCCTCCTCAGGGGCGGGCCCCTCTGAAGTCATGCACCTAAACCCCGCCTTTTCTGATTGCCGCTCCTCCCCCTTGCCCTCCTCCTCAGTCGGTCCTCCAGTCCCGCCCCCTCCGGCTCATGGTTCCCACGCCCTTTCTTCCGGTTCCCACGGTACCACACCCGGTTCCCATGCTTTGGGAGCTAGAGGTGGTAAGCCTGGAAGCCAGAACCCGGAACAGGTAGAAATCCCCCTTGCCGCACCGGTGACTTCTAGTGGAAGGGGGGGGCGGTCCCGGGAATGGGAAGCCCTCTCCTTCCAGACTAAGAGAGAGCTGTGCAAGGCACAGAAGGAGTTTGGGAGAGGTAGTGAATATTTTAAAGGTCTATTAAAAGCTACCTTTTCTGCGAACGAAATGGTGCCCAGTGATCTGAAGGAGCTGTTTTCCTGCCTCCTTTCCACAGCTGACTTCAGGTTGTGGAAACAGGGGTGGAAGAGATCATTAGAGACCATCCTTCCAAGCCTCTTGCACAGTATTGATAGATGTATAGATGGAGTCCCTCTGACTTTAGATCACTTGTGCGGTGAGGGAAATTGGGACAAGCCAGAGGAGCAGGCCAGGGTATTACCCCGGCCTGTCCTGATTAAAATCATGGAGGCCGCAGAAAAGGTTTTCAATACATTACCTGAGGAGGGACCCCAGATAAATTTAATGAGTATTTTTCAGCTCCCTAATGAACCTTTTAATAAGTTTATCAATAGATTGCAAGCCCAGGCAGAGAAGCAAGTAGAAGAGGCAAATCTACAAGAACAGCTTGTATTAGAAGTGGCAAAAGCCAATGCCAATGACATTTGTAAACAGATAATTTTCAGTTTGCCTCTCTACCCAACCCCGACACTAGACATCCTCATCGAAGCCTGCTCCAGGAAGGTGCCGATGATGGGGATGTCCAGAGCCATCCCACCGCAACAGTTGAGACGAGCGCCTACGGCAGCAGTGATGCAGTTTCCACCATCACCAGCGCGTCAACCACTGTGTTTCCGCTGCAGGCAACCTGGACATCTAGCTAGGGACTGCCCGGCAGAGCATCCTAGCCAAGGGAGCAGTGGGGGGGCGAGGGCAAACAATACAATAATAAAAAAAAACTAGGGGAGCTGCGCGAGCCTGCCCCGCGCGAAGCGATAAATGGGGCAGGTCTTGCGGGGGAGGGGGGCTTTTTACATCAGGTTTGGACACCCAACCGGACGCGACATCTAACCACCACCAAGGACATCCTCTTTCAAACCCAGCACTGGACAGTAGTTGCTGTGGATCCACTGGAGGGAGGCAAGAAAAACACTGGATGTGACTGTAAGTACATCGCCATCGGGGACACTAAACACACACCCCCAGAGATTGAGATCTCCCCGATCACCTTCCCAGAGGGTCCGGAAGATCTCCTCCTCTTAGCGCGCTGCATTCACCCACCATATTTTCTCCCAAAGGGGCAAATCATAGCCCAATATGTTCCTGTCCCGGAGGGAGTCCCAGTGGACGACCACGCACCAGGCGTCTACTGGACAGAAATAGTGGGTGAGGACAAACCCATCATCGATTGCAGCATCAAGCAGGGTGCGGAATCTGTCCATCTGAAGGGTCTGCTTGATACGGGGGCAGATGTGACGATCATCCCCCAGAGGAGATGGCCGTCACATTGGGAGCTGCAACCTGTGGCAGGGAAAATTCAGGGTATAGGGGGTACTCAATTAGCGCAAGTATCAAGGAGCGTAGTGCAAATTATGGGGCCGGATGGGCAATTGGCAAATTTACGCCCATTCATTGCGGATTTCCAGGTTCCCTTGTGGGGGAAAGACCTTATGTCACAATGGGGGGTAAAGATTGAAATCCCGAAAACCCCTCGGGATTTTTAATAGCGGCCACTGTAGAGCGCCCCTTCCAAAAACTTGATTGGACCACTGATGAAGCAATCTGGATTGATCAGTGGCCGCTTCGAAAAGACAAATTAAGAGCGCTCAACGAGCTCGTGGAGGAGCAATTATTAAAAGGTAATATTGTAGAGACTACCAGCCCTTGGAACTCCCCGGTATTTGTTATCCGGAAGCCGGGGAAAGACAAGTGGCGGCTCCTTCACGACCTTCGTGCCATCAATAAAATCATTGTTGACATGGGACCCCTCCAACCAGGGATGCCTACTCCAACGATGCTCCCCCGAAATTGGAATCTGGCCGTAATTGATATAAAAGACTGCTTCTTTCAAATTCCCTTGCACCCTGATGACGCCCCACGGTTTGCCTTCTCGGTGCCCACCCTCAACCGAGAAGCCCCAATGAGGAGATTCCACTGGCGGGTGTTGCCACAAGGCATGAAGAATTCACCCACCATCTGCCAGTGGTATGTCTCCTCATTGCTGTCTCCCGTGCGCAAAGAGATGGGGGAGGTCATCATCCATCACTATATGGATGATGTCCTAGTGTGCGCCCCCCATGACGATCTACTCACCCGATCACTTGACCGAGTGGTTAAGGCTTTAACATCTGCAGGCTTTCAACTCCAGGAGGATAAAGTTCAACAGATGCCACCCTGGAAGTATCTGGGTCTGCGGATTGCTGAGAGGACCGTTGTGCCTCAAAAATTGGCAATAAACAGCAATCCGAAAACCTTGTCAGACCTTCACTCGCTGTGTGGGACCTTAAACTGGGTCAGGCCTTGGCTGGGCCTTTCCACTGAAGACCTAGCCCCCCTCTTCACACTTTTGAAGGGGGAGAAAGAGCTGAGTTCTCCCAGGACCCTGACCCCAGAAGCGAGGAAAGCCCTGGAGAAAGTAGAAGAGGCCCTTGTTGAAAGACAGGCGCATCGGTACGAACCGACCCTGCCTTTTGAGTTTATTGTGCTCGGGAGAATGCCACACCTCAGTGGGCTGATTTTTCAGTGGGACCAGGACTCAAAGGATCCCCTCTTAATCATAGAGTGGGTTTTCTTGAGCCATCAAAGGTCCAAAAGTGTCACCCGGCCACAGGAGCTGATGGCTCAGCTCATCGGGAGAGCTCGGGCCAGGCTTCGGGAGATGGCTGGGTGCGACTTTGCATGCATTCGGGTACCAGTCAGCTTGTCTCGGGACAAAGAGTCCCCAAATAAGCTGACAAAAGAGATGTTTAATCAGTTACTTCGGGAAAATGAGACACTCCAGATTGCTTTAGATAGTTTTGAGGGCCAGGTCTCTGTTCATGCCCCGGCCCACAAATTTTTCAATTCCAAATTCGAACCAATTCCCAAAGAAGTACGGAGCAGGAAGCCCCTCAAAGCCCTGACTGTGTTCACTGACGCATCCGGGGCATCTCACAAGTCTGTGGTGACTTGGAAAAATCCTGAGACTCAGCAGTGGGAAGCAGATGTTCAATATGTGGAGGGATCTCCACAGGTTGCTGAGTTGGATGCAGTCGTCAGGGCCTTTGAGAGGTTCTCTGAACCTTTCAATTTAGTCACTGATTCGGCCTATGTTGCAGGGGTGGTTGCCAGAGCGGAACACGCTGCCCTGAAGGAGGTCTCTAACCCAAAATTGTTCGAGTTGCTTTCTAAATTAATATATACTGTTTCCCACAGGAAGCAACCATTCTTCGTGATGCATGTGAGGTCGCACACAGATCTCCCCGGCCCAGTAGCCGAGGGAAACCAGATGGCTGATTCCCTCGCTGCCCCTGTTTCCATGGCTCAGCTCCCCGATCGGTTCCAACAAGCTAAGCTGAGCCACCAAATGTTCCATCAGAATGTGCCTGGCCTGGTCCGCCAATTCCACCTGCGGCGGGATCAGGCCAGAGCCATTGTGGCCACATGCCCCCATTGCCAGACCACTGTCATGCCCTCTCTAGGGGCGGGGGTGAACCCTCGAGGCCTGGGGAGCTGTGAGGTGTGGCAGATGGATATAACTCACATTCCCGAATTTGGCGGGCTGAAGTTCGTACATGTATCCATAGACACTTTCTCAGGGGCAGTCTTTGCTTCTGCCCACACAGGAGAGAAAGCCGAGCATGTCTGCAAACACCTCTTGCAGGCTTTCTCTGTGCTGGGGGTCCCCAAAGAGCTAAAGACAGATAATGGCCCAGCATACATTTCCAGGAAACTGGAAGAATTCCTGCAGAGTTGGGGAGTGACACATAAGAGAGGCATCCCACACTCCCCCACCGGCCAAGCGATTGTAGAGCGAGCCCACCAGTCGCTCAAACGCGTCCTAAAACGTCAATGGGATTCAATGAAAGGTTGCGCCCCTCAGGATAGGCTATCAAAGGCGCTGTTTACTATCAATTTTCTGAACTGTACTGATACTAATCCCAATCCTCCAGTGGCACTGCACTTTAACTCCACCAGCAACTACGAGCTCCAACATCGCCCTCCAGTGCTGGTCCGAGACCCAGAGACCCAAAAGATCATGGGTCCATTCGATCTGGTGACCTGGGGGCGAGGTTACGCTTGCGTCTCCTCGCCCCAGGGACTAAGGTGGATCCCACAAAAGTGGGTGAAACCTTATGTCCCAAAACATCCTACCAGGCCACCAGATGAGCAAGAGGATGTCGCTGCGTCCGTGCAGGCCGCCCCAGTAACCCCCGAGGACGACGAGGAGGAGGAATGTCTCGAACCCCTTTTCTCTATTGATTTTTTGCTCTCCCTTTATGTTAACTGAAGTATTTGTTTTCCTTTAATTTTAGAGAGCCATCAGAAGGATGACCACCCCGAACGTCGCACTAGCCACCGTGCTCCTACAGGATGGGGTGTCTCCGGATGGCTCTCTTCTGTTATAAGAACCATATTATAGATTGTTTTTGTGAATTTTATTAGGTACATTCGCGGTATTGCGGAAGTGGTTAATTCAATTTATCCTTTCTTTGTTATTCCCCCCACGGCAAGTTAACTATGTTGATGTAAACCCTCTTTCCCCTCCTCCTCCTCTTCCCTCTCCCACTCCTGAATGGTTTGCTGTACCCTCTGCTCCCCTAGACCCCACGCCTTCCTCTGTTTCTTAAAAGGAAAGGGGGAGATGTTGCCGCCCATATTGCTTGGTTTTATTAAGTTCAGAGGTAGTTTACCCCAGTTGCTCCCCGGTCATAAAGAATGGTTTGTCCCCAGGTGCCCATCATGGTAAACCCTTCCCATTTTTCCAGATTGTTCCCCATCCATCACCCTAATCCTGCCCCTAAGCCCTGTCAATCTATGTGAACCCCCACCTTTTGTTCCAGTTCTTTCCCTGCCTATCATCCCTTCCTCGACGCCCTATTGATTGTACAGTTGCTTTCCCCCCCCCCGGGTCCCTACCATTGGTCCTGCATATTGTAATCCCCACCCTTAACCCCTCCGTTGCTGTTGTCCCATTGGTCACCATACGAGCCGCCCACGGTCCTTAAAACCTGGCGCATGGGGGTGCCCAGGGTCTCGGCTCAGACCTCTCCCCTGTGATCCCAGCCCTGCACCTGTTGGAATAAACTTGTTCCTGGGAAATCGGAGGAGTTTGAGCACTCTTTCTCCCTTCGTCACAACCTGTGTCGCCCTGTAAGCCTCAACGCCAGAGCGCAGAGGAGCTCTGGAGGTTCCAGGTTGAGCCTCACAGTGCTAGCCTGGTTCCCCACTCCTGCCGCTGACATCGGCCACAGCTAGCCGAGGCAAAAGAGGCCGATTCGGGCAGCGACAGTTTCCCTGCAATAAATTGCCATATTCGCCATCCATCACACTGATGTTGTGGGTTGTGGACCGCTGGCTGAGGATAGCCGCCATGCTGGAGCTGGCCAGGGCGCCTGCCTTGCTTGAAAACACAACTGGTGCCGGAAACCTGGGAGGAAAAGCGGGAAAAACCCAGAAAGCAAGGATACCCTGGACCAGCGAGCAGCGGCCAAGAGAGCTGGACTGTTCTTGGCGAGGGAAATCCTGGGCCCAGAAGGAAGATGGAATCACTGATAAAGGTCAGATTACAATTAAGTTGTAAACGTAACTCGCTTGCTATTGCATGGTTTTGGTTTGTTGAAGTCGTAAATCAGCTCGTAAGGTTTATCCACCCTAAGGTGTGGGACAGATATGCTAAAATCCTTGCAGAACAAATTTGGGAAGCAACAAGGAACTGTATATTGGCTACCCTGAAATTTGGGGTGAGAGCTTTACAGCTCCCAGACGACAGCAGCTCAGCTGAGCCGGGGGGGGGGGGGGGGGGGGGGCAGGAGTCCTCTCAGTCCCCTCCTTATCTGCTCTCAGAGAAACAGCGAAGAGCAGAAGATTTTTGGAGAAAGTTAACAGAAAAAGCCAGAGGTGTGGCAGAAAAAATAAGAAGAAAGCATCCCCCCAAAAACTTAAAGATGGCACTGAGAAAAAAAGTTATAAAGCGGGAAAAAATGTCTTTAACAAAGAACAAAGACTGGCCTTGAAAGATGGGCACAGGTGGGAAGTTGAGAGAGATAAGAATTGTGGAAAAGAAAGTGGGGGATGGGTACAGAATGATTGGAATGCAAAGGGAGGAGGGGGGAGAAGAAGGCGAAGGGAAAGGTGGGGTAAAAGGCGAAGTAGAGGGTGGATCGAAAGGCGTGGAGAACCAGGGGGGAGGGAACAGCCCGCCCACAGGGGTGGCAGGCGGGGCCAGAGACCAAGAAAAAGGCATGGAAAACAGGAAGTGGCCAGCCAGTCGAGTTCTGACTCTGACCGAGACACGAGAGACAAATGGTTGGAGCCTGAGTCCTCAGAAGAGGAAACAATAGAGATAAACAAGAACATCCCCCCCGCTCCCTCTCTAAGAAGAAGCGCCGGGATAATACCCAGTTTGCTACAAAGTCATGATTTACTGAGTTTTTAAAATGTGTTTATATACCCTTTTGGAGTTAATTTTGTGTTTTAAGTAATTATGAGTTTATGCAGTTGTAGTTTTTAGAGGTTTTTTTTCAGATTTAAAACTAGCCCGGTGCGGACGGGTTTAACAAAACACACACGCATGGCCGCACACAGCAGCCAGAAACGCTGTCGCCATGACAACCACCGGTGAAACAAGTAACAGCAACTTTGACAAAACCGCCAAAAGCGAGCAACAAAACGAAAGAGAAACAACAGAAAGCTGAGCATTTCGGAGAGGGATGAAAAAGCGAGAGTTTTAATTGGACAATTTAATAATTAGAAGCTTTGTAAATGGTATTGTTTATAAATCAACAAATTGTTGTAATAAAAATTGAGATTTAAAAATAAGTTTCTATTGAATGAAGTGCCTTTAAAAATAAATTAAAAAGTTTATAGATATTTTATAGTGAAATATATATAGAGTAATCTCAAAGTTATGTTAACCATATATTACCCATTTGCTTGGTTTTTTGACAATTTTAATAAGGAAATTTTAATGTGAATCTTTTTGTTATATAAAACATATAACTGCATATATATCAATTTGGATTTTGGATTTTAGTTTAAAAATTGGACTTGATGTTTTTGAAAAGTGCTACAAAAGCTAAATGATAACTTACCAAATCCTGTGTTGTTGTGGTTTTTCTCTGGAGAGGCTGCACTTTGGAATCTTAGCTAATTTGGGCATATACCAGGCAAATTCTTGTTGTGAATGAGTGTTTTTGGTAACATTTGCAGTTTTTGTGGGTTGTTCTTAAAGCTAGATGACATAGAATTGTGATGTATTTGTTATATTTTTATAATTTTTATAGTGAATCCATGTTACTGTTGACTTGAATGTTTTTAAGTTAAGTTGTATAACTTGGATATTTTTTAAAAGTTAAGTTTTGTTATTTTCTTTAGTCATAAATAATTATTGTTAAGTTTAAATGTTGTTTAATTTAAATTGTTTTATGTTTTATTGGAGACACTTGTTTAAATTGCAAAATATAGTTATTTTTCTAGAGATATGAAGACAACTACAATTAAAACAACCGTGATAGAACACTGATGAACACCTGCTTGAGGACAGAAATGAATACAGTCTGTGACACCCTAGACTTCATTGAGAGTTCTATTGGTTGTTGCAATCTCAGCAGTTTTTGTTTGTTATAGCTTTCTTATTATTCAGTGTTTCCAAAATTTTAAGATGTACCATTGCTAAGAATCAACTGCCATAGAAGAAGCTTCAGATTAAGCCAACTGCTGAATGATTTAATTGGTCTGATACCTAAGGCTTTTGATCATTTGCTTTGTACAAATGCATTTTAACAGTTTGCTGTGCTGTAAGCATCTCATAGCTGTTGCTATTGAAAATCTTGATTTAGAAATATGTTAAGAGACATCTTTCCAGTTTAAACCCTAAGGCCCTGGCCAAGCCTTGACTTTACCTGGATGGAACGTTTGCCAACAGATCCAGATGTTTTCAGTACCAAATCAGTATTTGAGTCATTTTTTGACTCAGCAATTTGACCCTATTAATATGACAGCTGGATCAATTTTAAAGTGAGCTTGGAGAATCATTTCCAGAGGTGATTATCCAATCCTTCACTGATGATTTTTGTTTCTGTTTGTTTGCTAACTATGGGATGCTAGTGCAGTGTTTTAGTAATTAACAGTACTTTTATATTACATATGTTATTAATAATGTTTATGATTTAATTGATTTTCAACTGCTAGAGGTTCTTACTAATTGTGTATAAGATTTTGTGTTAATGTTGAACAGAAGTACATCTCATTTTTATTTTTTTTAAAGAAAACGGGGGAGATTGATGCCCTAAAAGTATTTGATTAGTGTAATTTATTAACTTCAAGGAGAGAAGTGCCTGTGTTTTGTTGGCAGGTTCAGGAGGTTGCTTGTCCATCTGACCAGACTGTGTACCTCTGAACACATGAGATCCAGTGAACAGAGAAGTCACCACACAGCCTTAGTACTCCAGACATGGATCAGAAGTGAACCTGTCAAGACACAGTTGTGTTTAAACACTATATAGACAGTTGTCAAAAGAAATTTTATGTTGTTATTATGATGTTGTGTCTCTATCAATTTTTCAGTTATCCTTTGTTTTAAGATTTAGAAGGATCTGAAGAACAACTTGAACATCAAAGCCCTCAGTCACTGATCAGCTGCCAGCTGACATCACGGGAGCAGTGAACATTCCAGGACTGAATCGTGTTAGAGAAATTCTGTAGAAGATCTAAAAAGTGTAGAGACTCCATCTAATTGTATATAAAGGAAATTGTAATTGTGTGTTCATCCTTTCAGCAAATTGCTTTTACGCTTAAACTACATATACACCAGAGCACGTGTGTTAAAAGTAGTTAAATAATAGTTTAAGATAAAGTGTCTAGCCTGTGTAGTAATTGTTATGCTAGTATAAAGTATAAGTATTTCCCCTTCAAGAGGTAGTGTAAGCATCTTTGAAAGTTCATTTAACGTTAAAATTTTAGTTGTGAGTTTGAAAGTATGGTGTCATTTACCTGGTAAGCTGCTTATAGTAATTGTGCTGTTTATAGTCATAATACCTGAAGCAGTGAGACCCAATCTTGTGGTACAGGCTGAGAACGCACGATCTAATAGTCTAGCCCTTGCATTTATACCCAAGCTTTAACTCCTCTGTTGACTTTTGTGTATTAGCTGTTATCATCCCCAGAGTCCTATACCACCTGGATGAAGAGTTGAGCCTGCAAGTGGACAGACTCACCCGACTTCAGAAAAGAGAAGTGGTGACAGGTGTAACCATAGCGACGCTGCTTAACCTGAGAGCAACTGGTGCTGCCACAGGTGTCTCTGCCATCGTGACCCAACAACAGAGACTGTTTCAGCTACAAATGACAATTGATGAAGACTTGCAGATAATTGAAAAACTGTGTATTTTAAATAAGCTTGTGTCCTTTGTTAAGAGCCAACTAGAAAAAGTTAACATTTTGTTTATAGAAAGGCAACAGATGCTTTAAAATATACTTAGTTACTGCAAGTGCTTTATATTTACCAATGAAAATTGTAGTATCTATTTTATAAGCTTTTGGCCTTCTAGTTAACTATAGTGTACTTTGTATTTTACTCAATTTTATATTATCCATTTTTAAGACTAATATACCTTATATTTTAACAAATTAATTATTCATAGAAAGGGGGGAATATGTTGTAGTTTAAGGCCTTGCGGTGCAAAGGAACTCGGGATGTAATGGAAAGCTAGTAACCCACCCCTCTCTCTAGGATAGTAAAACCTTTTGCAATTAGCCAATAGCACCTAGGTGTGACGTATGTAAATGGGAGTAACACAATGACCCTAGGCTATAAAATGTTAAGTTTCCCTGCAATAAATCGCCATATTCGCCATCCATCACACTGATGCTGTGGGTTGTGGACCGCCGGCTGAGGATAGCCGCCGTGCTGGAGCTGGCCAGGGCGCCTGCCTTGCTTGAAAACACAGCAGGTTAATGCCCCAGTCCTAGCTCTTCCAGACACAGAAAAGGAATTTGAATTATATGTGGATGTTAAACAAGGTCATGCAAAAAGAATTTTGGTTCAAGAGCATGGGGGAACACAGAGACCTGTTGCCTATTTTTCTAAAATGTTAGACCCGGTAGCCAGAGGCTGGCCCCATTGTCTGCAGAACTGTGCAGCCACAGCTCTGATGGTGGCTGAGGCCCAAAAGCTGGCAAGGGGGGTTATCTGATTGTTAGAGTTTCACATCAGATTAAAGCTTTGTTAACTAAGAGAGCCTCTAAGTGGATGGCCAGCTCTCGGTTATTGCAATATGAGTCTTGTTTATTAGAATAGGAAGATTTAGAATTTAAAAGCGGGGAAGGTTTTAACCCAGCCTCCTGTTTGAATGGCCCTGAAGAGGGGAGCCAAGGCAAATTCCATGACTGTATTCAAGTAATAGATCTGCAGACTAGGGCAAGGAATGATTTGCGAGACATTCCATAGCCTGAGGAAGAAAATGTGTTTATTGATGGGTCTTCAGGGGTGATAGAAGGAAGATGACTTACAAGATACTCTGTCATGAATGGAAAGCAATTAAAAGAAGGTGGAGGATTACCACCCACCTGGTCAGCTCAGACAGCAGAGCTGTATGCTCTTGTGAGAGCCTGTGAATTATACCGAGACAAGACAGTAAATGTTTTTACTGATTCTAAATATGCATATGGGGTGATACATGCATTTGAGAAACTATGGGAAGAGGTTTATTAACCTGCAGAAGAAAGACGTTGGCTCATGAGAACTTAATCTCCCGCCTATTAGAGGTGGTGAATTTGCCAAAAGAGGTAGCAATGATGCACATTAGAAGGCACCAGGCAGGGTGCTCAGAAGAGGCAAGGAGAAGCAGACTGGCTGATGGAGAAGCTCGGAAAGCTGCATTGTTGCCGGAGGTTTCTGGGATACTTCCCTTGCTCCCAGTGGCTGCCCCCCTGCCAGAAAGGTTGTCTTTTCCACTGGAAAAACTTGAAATACTTGTGGAGAGTGGGGCAGAGGAAAAGGGGGGTGGTTAGTTTGCAGCGGATGGTGAGCAGAAGATGCCGAGAGCTCTGACCTTGCAGTTGTTTAAGCAGCTTCATGAGGGAGGTGCCAAGGCTCCCGAGGGATGACAGAGACCGTCCTCAAGACGTGTGCTGCTGTGGATCTTTTTGCTCTGGCAAAGCGAGCTTTTAGGGTTTGTTTGATTTGTGCTAAAACAAATAACAGAGTTACAAAGAAACTTGCCAGAGGGAGAAGGCTTTGGTCAGTACCCTCCCTTCCAGAGATACCAGATAGATTTCACTGAAATGCCCCTGGTGGCAAGATTTAAATATCTTTTAGTAATAGTATGTCAGTTATGAGTAGCCAGAAGTGTTCCCAGGCGTTTCCACAACTACAGGGTCAGTTATTTAAGTATTTTTTGGAACAAGATCAGGCCGAGTTGAAAAGATGAATGGGGAAATAAAGAAACACCTTCTGAAGCTGGTGATAGAAACTGATATGCCATGGGTGCGGCTCTTGACACTAGCTTTAGCAAGAGTAAGGGCCAGACCCAAGAGAGATATTCAACTATCTCCCTTCAAACGGATGTTTAGAATTCCTTATCCTTGTAATTCTTGGCCTGGGGCAGGAGTAAAGTGATGTATATTTAGAACAATTTGTGGCCTGGTTACTGTCTCTTGTGAAATCTCTTCGACAGGAAACTCAGCTGACACAGACCCTGCCTTTGGACTTTTCGGTGCATAATATCCAACCAGGAGATTAAGTCCTAGTTAAGGAGTGAAAAGAAGCACCACTGGTGGCTAAGTGGCGTGGACATTTCCAAGTGTTGCTAATCACAGAAACAGCCGTCAAGACAGCTAAACACAGATGGACCCATCACACTCCAGTCAAGGTCTCTGAGGCCCCAGAGGTTTGGACATCTCAGCTGGAGGAGAAGGATGGGAAGCCGTGACTGACACTCCACAGGAGTGGCCTGGAGCAGTAGCTGGTGCGTCGACATTGGGGGAAGCCCTGAGTGCCTACCCACAGACTGCCTGCTGAAATAGTCTGTTTGGGCATCCCTACTCTCGAATCTCCAGTCACTGGGAGCCAATCCATGCTGTCATTGCTTTCTTTATGCTAAGCTGTTTCTGTGCCTTCACTTGCCACAGGTAGTGTAGAAGACAACGTGAAAGTGAAAATTAGGTTAGGAAATTAAATTATTACACTATTAGAATGTTTCTCTTAATAATTTTATCTTTATATTTTCAGTTAAGTTGGGGTCTAAAGTGAGAAAATAATTTCTTAACCTTAGGAGAAGAAGTAGCAAAAACCTTTAACCTTAGAAATTGTTGGGTCTGTGGAGGGCCACAGAGATCTGAAAACTGGCCATGGGTGGTCAGCCCGGTCAAGCCTAAATGGTGGGTTAGCACCTTGAGTGAAGTCCATAATAGAACAGGATTTTGGGACAAAGAAGGAAGTCCATGGCAGCTTCATTCTTCTGAAAGAGGCATATATTGCCTAAATGGAACAGGAAGCACATATGTAGAAAAGAGCGTTTGTGACTGGACTTTATCTTTGGGTTTAGATTGTTGGACCCCCAACTGCCCTCCTTATGACTGTTCCAGATATTGAGGCAGATGGAATCAAACACATGTTAAGCTCACTAATGGTAGCTGGGTAAGGTGTTCCTTCCATAATTACCAAAAAGATTTTGAAGGCTGTAAAGCAGTGGGGAAGGATAAGTTTTTTGACCCCTTATTTTTAAGCTGCCTCCGGGATAATTCCACAAGTAAGACGCATGTAGTCCGAGACTATCAGTGGAAATGGCAACACCAGAATGGAACTTGAACCCTTTTCAGTAAGTTCTGGTCCAGATCTAATAAAACAGATCTGGGATGTAATTGCAAGTGGAAACCTCATGTAGGAGCTTGGAAATGCAAATATTGTGATTCTTATGGCAAGGCAACTATTGTTGGAGGGACCACTAGGCCCTGGAAGCAAGCTGTACTTTGACCCACCAGTTGATGATGAAAATTAGAAAAGTCCCTTCGCTAATGGGACCTGGGCTCTAAAGGGGCATTACTGGATTTGTGGCCAAAATGCTTACCACAAGCTACCCCCAAACTAGTTAAGGATATGTTATGTGGGGTATATTAGATCATTGTTCTTTCTACTACCACAAGTTCAAAGAAGTACAATAGAAAGGTGGTAAAACAAATAACAAAGGGAATAAGAAAGTTAGCTCATGTACCAGTGCAAACTTGGAAAGGATGGGAATAAGACATGTTTTCATGGTTACCTGGTGGCCTATGGGTTAAACAGATGCTTTTTTTCCTCTTATGTGTTGTAGCAACTCTAATCTTTTTACCATGCATAATCCCTTGCTTAATACAATTCATTCAACATGTGATCAAAGGAATGCAGGTAGTAGGCGTGCCTACTGACCCAGAGATGGCTACAAAAGGGCAGAGAGTGATGCCACTGCAAATAATTGCAAGGCCGAAAAGGACCCAAGAACAAGAAATTAAGTCAATGATAACTAAAGTTTGTAAAGACAATTATTAACAAAAATCAAAAGAGGAGGGATTGAGAAGAATGACGGGTTTGTCTTTACAAACAAGCTGTGGGTCTGCTGATAAGATGCAGCTATCAGTGAGAGACAACAGAAACAATGGGATGGATTCCACTGAAAGATGAAAGAGGCACTGAAAGAGCACCATGAATTCCACAAAAGTTAAGAATTAAGAAGGGATTATGCATTGGTGGGGGGAAAGGTATCCCAGGTATCAGGCGTTCCAGGAAGCCTGTACCTCTCAAGTACCTCAGCCAATGGGGAAAGAGAGAAGCGACGAGCGGCCGAGAATTAGGATAAAAAGGAGGCTGCACCCTCCAAAAATTTGAGACCCCCCAGGGGAATGCCCCATGGCATCTCCCTTTATTTTAATAAAGTAAAAGGACTCCTCTGTCTCCTTTTTGGACATAAACCTCTGGTGTTTGTGGATTAATTTTCCTGACAAAGGTAGACACATGCTCTAAAAAAACAAACAACAGGTATGTTCTTGGCAGAATGCCAAGCACCCGGCCTTTTTAACCTTTTGGTTTATTGTCTGTCTCCTATTGTCTTTTTTTTTATTAAACCTTTTAAAATTTACCAGAAAGTGAACGTTGTTTTTCACAAGGAGCAACTGAGGGGGTGCCTTAATCCATCAGAGGCCCCCAGAATTGCCCCCCACAGTCATTCCTGAAGCCTTGCACCACAGGACTGCATGTGATGCAACATTTTTGGAGTCTCTTATAAGGGACAATGGCAAATCCCCCCTCCACCCCTCACCCGACCCGGAAGGTGCCTGGGTTTTCCTACCTAGGCTGAGCTATATTAACCCATTGGATTCTATGCATTTTTGTTGTTTTTTTGGGGGGGGGCGGGCATCACCACCAAGAAGGCCAGATGGAGAAAATGGATCCACAGATGGCAATATTTTCTTTATTATGTCTTTGTCACTCTCTTTCTGTCCCCTGTCCCATTTTCTTTCTTTCTCTTTCTTTCTTTCTTTCTTTCTTTCTTTCTTTCTTTCTTTCTTTCTTTCTTTCTCTCTTTCTCTCTTTCTCTCTTTCTCTCTTTCTCTCTTTCTCTCTTTCTCTCTTTCTCTCTTTCTCTCTTTCTCTCTTTCTTTCTCTCTCTCTCTCATTCTTTCTCTCTCTTTCTCTCTTTCTCTGTCTCTCTGATTCTCTCTTTCTTTTCTTTACCTCTTTCTTTCTCTCTTTTTCTTTTTTTCTCTCTCTCATTCTTTTTCTCATTCTCTCTCTCTTTCTCTGTCTCTTTCTCTTTCCCTTTCTCTCTTTCTTTCTCTCTCTCTTTCTCTCATTCTCTCTCTCATTCTCTCTCTTCTTTCTCTCTCTCTCTTTCTCTTTTCCTCTTTCTCTCATTCTCTCTTTCTCATTCTCTCTTTCATTCTCTTTCTCACTTTCTCTCTCTCTTTCTCTCTCTCACTGTCATATTGTTTTTTTAGCAGTTTTCCTTTTGGTTTTATTCATGTAAAGGAATTTATCCCCATACATGTTGCTAGGAGACAGTAACGACTGGATACTTAACCGAAACAAAGTAAGTTGTCAGCTCAGGGGCGGGATGCAGCTGGCTACCCTCTCTTGAGGTTTCCCATGTAGGGCAGAGATATTAATTTGGGACTGGGAAAACTGGGTGGGGTGCAGCCCCTAGTACGTGCGCTCTCTCGCTCTCTCGCTCTCTCGCTCTCGCTCTCTCTCGGCTTTGGAGGAGGATAGTCGAAGCTGCTGCTTGGGGAAGGAAATTCACTGACATTGCAGTAGTCCAGCCTGGTCCTGCTTCTTCTACCGTGGGGTGAGCTTCTGCTTGAGACAGCAGCCACTTAAAAGGGACCTTATTAACACCTACCTCACTAAAAGAGGGACTTTTCACCATCTGCTTGGGTGCTTGGGATACTGAGCCCGCCCCTCCCTGCCCTGCTTTGAGCCGGGCTGCTGCTGCCCTGCCCCCCACCGCTTCTTTGGCACTGCTCTGAGCTTTTGCTACACTGTAGCCCCACACCCCCTGCCTGCTTATACATCCCAGGATTCCCACAACAGCTCTGGAGTTTGATATATCTCCTCCACCATCCTGTAATTTCTGCTCTTTCCTGCCGTTCCAGCTTGCTGCTTCTAAGAGTCCTGCTGGGGCACCAGGATCAGCTGCCCCAGGGGGTTTGTGAAGCAAAGCCTCTTGACACGTGGAATAAAGACTCCACAACCAGCAAGGTTGCAAAGTAGGTATGTTTTCAGTGCTGAGATGTACTGGGGAATTGCTCCACCACAAACATACACGCCAAACAGAGCCGATGCTCTGTTTATATACACTCAAGTTCATACATATTTATGAAAGCCTATACATATTCATAACCTATGTTCGCTTCCTCTCACCTTGTATGTTAATTAGTTCTCCTTCGGATTGTGCTTGCGCACTGCCTCCTGCTGGTCCTGGGCAGGAATCTTTGGATGAAGAAGTCTGCCTGGCAGTGTCTACTGAATGACCTTTGCCTTTGCGCAGGCTCTCTTGGCATCCGGCTGTCCCTCAGGGCTTCTGGCCACATTCCAAACTAGAGATCCAGTTTTTCCCAGTTTTTAGAGCACTAGTCCATGCTTTATTAATTCTTAGAGATAGGGAAATCCTGTTGTTGCATAGCAAAGGACCATCTGTTCTGAACACACTTGATTACACAGCACATTATAGTTGCATAAACCTAGTTATAAGTTTCCTGTATGACTCTCATCCTTCCCATCTCGGTGAAGTCACCATTGCAGTGTGCTCCCTGAGCTCGCACCACAGCACCCCCTGCAGCAGCAAGGGAATCATCACACCTGACCTGCTGTCCTGGGGTGACTTTATGATACTGGTATCTCCAATCGTCTGGTTTATGTTATATATTAAGTTCTGCACCTTTAAGACAGGCTTTGAGAGCAAGAGAGGGGGAAGAAGAAGCCGCAGTTTGTGTTAAGGAAAAACATCACTCCCACACATCCCGCTCCTGGACTGTGGTGTCTGCAGCACGGACAGACAGCGGGACAGAGCTTCTCTCTGGCTTTTAGTTAGTTTTAGCTAGCTGAGGCAGAGGAGTTCCCTGGACCTTTGTTTTTTTCCCCCTTCTTTTTTTCTCTTGGATCTGTGCAAGCCTGCTCTGGACTGAACACCCAGACAAACCCCGGGAGCTCACGCCTTTGGCCCACCGGGGCCTGGGCCTCGGCACTTTCCAGCGCTGGAGGGACTGATAAGAACCTGAGCGAGCCGAGCTACACCATATGAAAAGGACTTTTCTTCCTAGACTTGCCATCCCATCGAACAGCGAGAGGTTTTATTATTTAATATTATTCAATTTCTGTTAAATAAACAGCTTTTTCCACTTCTCTCCAAGAATTTTTTTTTTTTTTTTCCCCCAGACCAGTTGGTGGGAAGGGGGCATTTCCCTGAGGAAATCCCCATTTGGAGTTTTCCTCCCTAATTTGCCCTAAACTAAGACACCTGCCCACCCAGGAGCCACCATGGCCCCTGCCATCTGTGACCATCACTACACCAAAGGGGAAAGTGCCTGCGGCTGAGAAGGCTCTTACTGGGTTTCTTGTTCTGTTTGTTAATGCCATAGTTGCTGTTTATTTGCCTTATTATACATACTATTAAATAACTGTTATTCCTATTTTCATATCTTTGCCTGAGAGACCCTTAATTTTAAAATTACAATAATTTGGAGGGAAGGGGTTTACATTTTCCATTCCAAGGGAGGCTTCTGCCTTCCTTAGCAGACACCTGTCTTTCAAACCAAGACACATATTTACTATCAAATAAAACCCATACTATCAACACTGGCATATGGTCTCATCTGTACCTTAATTCAGGCACAGGCATTTCTAATAACTTTAATAACCAGACCACGGCACCTTGAAAGGGAGTCTTGTTGGTGATGAGGTTCACACATATGAAGATCTGGTGGCCACAAGTTCATTGCAAGGTCTGCAGTGGGGGAAAGTCCAACCATAACCCCTTCTCTCCTTTCTGCCTTGGTTTTCTTGCAAGGAAATGGGGGATGCTGAGAGCAGCCCTTTTCCAAGAAGTATTTTGAGGTTGATGGACAACAAAACACCGCAGCATTGTTTCATCTCTGGCTGTCTTTCTTGGGGGCAGCTTTTGCATTGTTCCCCATAACCCTTTCTACAGCTGATTGACCCAACAACACCTTATGTTTGATGAGGACTTTCCTGCCAGGTTGGTTAAAAATAAATGTCACATCATCAGCTACCAAAGCAACACCAATACAACCAAGGTGATCAAGGTGCCATGGATGGAGTGCCACAAAAATGATCAGAGGGGTAAAGTACCTCTCCTCTGAGAAAAGGCTAAGAGGGCTGGGGTTGTTCAGCCTGGAGAATGCTCTGGGGAGACCTTATTGGAGACTTTCAGTACCTAAAGGGAGTGTAGAAAAAAGATGGGGACAGACTTTTTATCAGGGCCTGTTGCAATTGGACAAGGGGTGATGATTTTAAACTGAAAGGGGGTAGAAGATAGATACTAGATAGAAGAAAGAAAATTTTTATGATGAGGGTCGTGAAACAGTGGCACAGGTTGCCCAAAGAGCTGATGGATGCCTGCGCTGGTTTGAAAGTAAACCAGTGTGAGAAATGAACCCCACACAAATACCTTGCAAGAGATTTCAAGTCATAGTTATGATTTAATCAAAAGGTTACAATAAGTGCAAGGATACAGAAAAACTGGCTTAAAACCACAAAGTCAGAGTACAACCTGGCCCCTGTTGCTCAGGGTGGTGGTCGCAGTCCAATTAAACAGTGGTTGCAGTGCTGTTGAAGTGATGTTTGCAGTCTTGTCAAAAGCGGTGGTCCTGAGGAAGGTCTGGTCCTCCTGTGGAAGTTCAGGTCCTTCTCTGGATGTGCATTGGTGGTGGTGTCCTAAGTCCCCAAACTGCCCAGATTATATACAGTGGAGTTCAGGTGGTACCTTCTCCAGGGCAGGGAGTTTCACAATGGAATGATGCAATCCTATGAGTCATAGGATATTTTTGGAGTCCTTAAAGGTCATTACAGCTGCCTATTTGGCAGGTGCCTTTTTAGTTCATTACACATTAGCAGAGAGAGAGACCCCTTCACGATGGGTAGGACTGTGCTGCTGCTTTCCTGGAGGGAGTTATCAGGGCTGAGTCATTGGTGTGAAGAAAGAAACAATACACTGCATTGCAAGGTTGCCCCTTTTTCCTTATTTAACACCCAGCTCATAGTCTGAGGGGTGAGGTGTGCACTGGACAGCTGTTGCAAACAGCCCACCAATAACAGTTCACCAGGGATAATGTAGATGGGTGTAGAATACATAGTTTGGTTACACCTCATGTAACTCAGGACAATGCCCCATCCCTGAAAACATTAAAGGCCAGGCTGGACGGGGCTCTGAGCAACCTGGTCTAGTGGAAGGTGTCCTTGCTCATTGCAGGGGGTTTGGACTAGACTGCCTTCCCTTCCAACCCAAACCATTCTATTGATCCCAGAGCAGGCACTGCTAAATGCTTCTGTTGATAGTCTTATGGTCTTGATTTCAAAATGGCAAAACCTGTTCTAAATGCTGACTCCCACTTTTCTGAACACAACCAAAAAGCTAAGGTAGTGCTCAACAGGCACTTAGACTACAGGCACAGCCACATGAGAACTTTAACTCTCATGATGTGATAAGAAGGATTGTTCAAAATAAGCAAAAGGAGGTATTTCTTCACATAATGCACAGCTAAACTGTGGAGATATGCTATAGGAAATGTAAGTACCAGGAGTTTACAAGGCTTCAAAAAGCACACTGCCCAATTCATGAAAGGAAAATCCATCAGGAGCTACTGTACACAAAGATGCTCAAATATGGTGCTGCAGATCCTCAAAGTGTAAATTCCTGGAGAATCATTTCCCTAAGACCATCATGTCCAAACATTAAGAAAAGGAGAGCACTGCTGGGAAGCAGCATTACATGCATCCCCTGTTCTCACACTTCTAGAGTTCATTACTGGTCACTGTGGTAGTTTGGCATTTAGGGAAAGAAGTGGGAACCACCCACAGAATTGATTTCTTTGAGAGAAGCTGCTGGGAGTTTCTTCTGTGCTTAAGATCAGGCCAATAGCTGGCCAGTTCTGAGAACTGACAGCATTTTGCACCATTGAAAAGTAGGTTCACCTCTGTGAATACCACCTTTTAAAAACCCAAACCTGGGAACTTCTTCCTTCTTTCTTTCCAGACTTGAAAAGTAGCAGAACTCTGGTGCAGCTGGCCCTGCTCCCCCACAGCCTGTGGGGGGGCCGGGCTGGACCCCGGCAGCTCCCGGGCAGGGGATGGAGTCTGGGGGGCCGGGCTAGGCCACGGCTGTTGACACTTGCCGACACCCCCCGCCCCTGGCCCACACAGATAGCTCCAGACCAAGGACCGTCCGCCCCTCTCAGCGGTTGCCGGGGTGAGAGAGGCACCAGAGTGGCCTGAAATCAAACACCATAACTGCCTGCCATGGCCTACACCAGATTTAACACTTTCACTACACAGATGAGACCTGCAGACTTTAATCCTCTCTCCAGAGAGAGAAAAGACAGAGCAATCAACACATAAAGAAACAACATGAAACATCAAGGTCAGTAAAAGAAGGAGTCAAGCCTCAGATGGAAGGAGAATGAGAAGATGGTCTAATAGGCTGAAATATTCTTTTGGTAGGGCCATGGAGATGGACAATAATGTTCTGAAAATAACTCCTTTAATTCATGAAAGAGTATTGGGGAAATGAAGTATTCAAGCTGTAGATCTGAGCAAAGGTATCCATTGATGAAGCTAAGCAGATAGTAGAGTAGCTGTGATCCCATGAGATGCTTGAACAGAGAGAGAGAGAAATGAGAGCTGATGAAGACCCTTTGCTTCCAGGGAGAGAAGAAGAAAACCTCTGTTCCCAGACATGGCCCATGAACACACCTTTAGAAAGGCTATGAAAATGGGAGGAGGGCACGATGGCAGAGTTTGTTCCCGGGTGGCTGCTATTCATAGAAATGAAAAGCAACGAGTAAACTGTTTCTTGTGAAGAACTCTCCATGGCATGACAAGAGAAAATTCCTCTCCCTACATAGACTGATGAAAAGACTATTGTATAGTTGGTATTGCTTTAACATCCCAAGTTTTGTCTCTACGGTGTCAGTTGGGAAAGGAAAAGTTAGGTAGGGGGAGGAAAGATTTCTGGAGGTTTTATTCTGGTTTCTTATTCTTGTTGTCCTGTTAATAAAGTTTTTTTATTCCTTTTAAGTTTTAAGCCTGTTTTGCCCTTCTCCTAATCCATATCTCACAGCAAGAAATGAGTAAGTACCCTGGCGATTTTAGCTAGCGCTAAATCCCACCACAGTCACTAAACCAGGTGGTCTGGTGTGACCCATCACAGCTCTCCTGCTCTTACTGACCTCGCAACCAGCTCCAGCACACCACTTGCACATCTAATTGCAAATGAAAGACTCCCACCCCTCTGCTGATGCAGGACAGCATGGAAACCATAAGATGAGTTTTCTCCCAACTGGGTAGAGGGTTTGCAGCATAAGACACTCTGTATGCACAGCCAGCAGCACACACAGGCAAATACTGCTGCTCAACTCACATGCTGTAATTCATTAAGCCACAGTAATGCAATCACCCCACTGAGCCCTTTTTTGAACAAACTACTGTGTTGCCCTGAAAACTCAGCTTCTGAGCTTGCTGACATGGTTTTCTAAAGACTTTCCCAGGACAGTAACTGTAAACATAGATATATGTACATTCTTTCTGTTACACGTCTTGTGATGGGCATCTCTCATGGCCAGTGCAGTGGGAAAGTGTTATCCTGACCATCCAATCCCTGTCCGTGGTCAGAAGCCTATAAATCCTGGGAGGAAAAATAAACTCTCTCTTCCTTTCACCACACCTTGACCTGTGTCCGTGTGATCTATTCATCTTCAGTGGCAACACCACTGAGATAATATTATCCACTGGGGACCTGCAATTTGGAGAATTAATTTAGTCTAGTAACTCCTAGCAATGTTGCAGGCAATCAAACAAAAAAAAATTATAATCTGTGTCTAAATTGCCTGTAACCAACCCTTCAGGTGATGCCCTGCAACTGCCAGGTCTCCTTGGGCAGGTAGAGCAAGTACTAACTTTTTACTTGGGATTTTCATGCATATGAACACTTAATCCTTGAGGAACTTCATTGTGAAGGACGAGCACTCCAATAAGTTCTTCACCTTGTTCTTTGGGATGGTCAACTTCAGCCAGCACAGCTTTCTTAGTCCTATGGTTTAGTTTTAGGTAGCCCTGCAAGGAGCAGGGAGTTGGACTTGATGGTACCTATGGGATCCATCCAACTTGAGTTATTCTACGATTCTTTTCTGAGATGCACATTTAGCATTTAGTACAGTTCCTTAAAACACGGCCTGTCCTTCATTAGTTCAAAGTTTCCAAATCCTAAACAGGACAGTAACTACAATTTTAACAGCATCTCTGCTTAGGTGCTTTCAGCTTCCCAGAAGTTTTTACATTGTTACCCTCTAAACACTATGATTTAGCTACATGCTACTATTGTTTCTCATCCTTGCAGGCAAGTATACTACCAGACTTACTTTTGTCCTTAAAAAAAAAAAAAAAAGCTTTTAGTCTTGAGTTTCTTCAAGAGAAGAGCTCACCCACAAATGGCAGCTTTTCACAGCCACCATTACACTGGCTCAAGTTTGCATCCTGCTCAGCATGGACAGCTGTGACATCCCCAGTGGACTTGGGATGTTCCCTCTACACCCCAAAAGAGAGTCCTTGTGGTAGCTTCAGCAAAACCCCCATCAGCTCCCAGGAGGGCATGGAGAAGACAGGAGCATAAGGAGGAAGATGTTAACCTGATTTCTAAATGTTGTTTCAAAGGTTCAGACTGTTGCCAGAATGATTTTTGCTTTTATATTTCCTTCATATATATTTTTAGCTTTGTAGACTATTTTGTATAGTTATATAGTTCTTAGCTAGTCCCAGTACTTTTCCCCAACTTTTCGCTACCCTGATGGGCAGAAAGACAAAACACATTCCAAGGCTCCTATCCTATCTTGGTTCTTCCTAGCAACGAGGGTTAAGACCAGGTCTTCAAGACATTTTTATAAACAAAGTTAAGTTCCCATCTGAGGGGTGAGGATTTAGAAGGGACTTGAACTGGGGGGGAATTGCCTCACCACTTATGCTCCTAATTGGTGTTTTTTGTCAATTACACTAATTTTCTAAACTTATAAAACTGCATTCACCCCATGTGGGGGTTGGCATTTTGGGTATTTTCCATATCTGCTCCTTGGAGGCCACCAATAAAGACCAGCCTTTATATTACCTCCTATATTAATATTATCTCAAAAGTGTGTTGTTTCATTTCTAGGTTCATTAAGGCATCAAGACCCACACACTGTTAAACTTGATTAATTTGATTTGGAAATCCTACTAAGAAGGAAAAGAGTGCTTCAGCCTTTCCTTCCTCTCTTTATTGTGTTTCAACACCATCTGTTGAGTTCAGTAAATATGTTACAAGTCATTTAGCTTGATGCTAATTTTCAGCAAGTACCCAGTTCATCCATAACCTTTTGTTTTGTTCCAGTTAAGAACAGCACTTCAGCACTAAAACAACATCTTGATATTGTTGCTTTCTTTAATAAACATCCTCTTCTGTCATCGCAAAGCCTTCAGTAAATGGCCCTGAAAGAACAGAAGACATTTCTGCATTGGCTTATTTTCCTTTCTGAAAACCTGTCCTAGGGTGACTATATGATACTTGTATCCCCAATCGTCTGTTCTGCTTATGCTGGATATTAAGTTATTAAGTTCTGCACCTTTAAGACTGGTTCCAAGAGCAAGGGGGGGGGGGGGGGGAAGAAGAAGCACACAGTATGTTTTCAGAAACTGTGCTAACTGCTCCACATTCCTTCTCCTGGACTGTGTTGTCTGCAAATGAGAGGTTTGCGGGAACAAGTACAGAGATTTCTTTGGTCAAATCCTGCTGAGAAAGAATTTTGCAAGGCAAAATGCTGGGACAACTTGGTTACATGTATATGTTTCTTAGTTATGTATGTGTTTATATATATCTTTAACCAGAGAGTGAAAGATTAAGGAGGGTAACCAAGAAGGAAAAACATTTTTTAATAAGACAACAAACAGTGGACAGGAAGATAATTCCTAAGAACTCAGAATTATATAATAGTGTATGTGGAATAGCAGGTTTTCACATTAAAAAAAAAAAAAAAAGGAATGTTGTCCTTTAAATACAAGCTAGAAAAAAATAGCTTTAAAATTCACACACAGGACTATAAGACACACTGCTTTAGGGTCCATTCCCAATCCTCACATGATTTTATGTGCCCACGATTCACCTAGCCATATATGATTTCTTTTCTCTTAGCTTCTACGACCAAATCCAAGGTAGCACATATGCATCCACAGCACAGCCTAGGCAGATCTGAGGACTCTACAGCTCATCAACTAATTCCCAAAAATCCCACCCAACCCCAAGGGTTTGGATCAGCTCATGCTTTGACTGAAATCTTAGTGTCAAAAGCATCCCTGCCAGGCAAGTCCTGAGATGCCATCATCTCCTCAGACCCCTCAAGTTCAGCCAGCTCCTGCCTTAGGACAAACCAGATACATCAACTGTGCATCTACCTATGGATGCTAACGATGAAGCAGGGAGCACAGTGCCTGTGGAATAGTAGGCCGCATAACTTTCTCAGTCTTGCCTGAGAAAGTGGCCTGGGAAATCATAAAGAGGAATTAAAACAATCCTCAGAGATAGAAGACAGCCTTGCAGGTGCTGTTTGTCAGTTTCTTGTTTTCTTGCAAGAGAAGGTCAAGGGGTGGTGTACCCCACTGACCAATGATAGTGATGTGTTAGTTTACTAACCAATAAGTTTAACTTTTCTGTACTTTCACATATTGGTCTATAAAAGAAGATCTTAAGTAATAAACCTTAGAGAAATTCTCCTGTTCAACTCCCAAGAGAGTCTGTGTCATTCTTCCCGCCATTCCCAATAGAGCGACATCTACCCACCAGCTCTCTTCTAAAAAAACACCTTCTAGAAGGTGAAAATTGCTAATGGAAATGAAAATGAGTTAGAGGTCATAGCAGGAGTTGGCAACCAAGGGCAAAAAAAGCCTACTACACATTTTACCAGAGCTGCTGAAACACCAGTGACTGGTGTCAAGTCCTGCTCATTAAAAGCACCAAGCAAGCTTGGGTGGCAGACCTCAGTAGGGTCTTACCTACCTGTCACCCTGAAAATTAAACCTTCTGATCTTGTTTTCATAGTTTCTAGCCACTTTCCCAAAAAAGGAACTATAAACATAGATGTTTATACATTCTTTCTAAGAAACATCTTTTGATGGATGTTTCACACGACCAGTGTGATTGGGAAGGTGGTAACCTAACTATCCAATCCCTGGTCATTGTTGAGAATCTATAAATACCGGAGTCAGAAAAATAAAAGTATGTTTTTCCTTATCATGCATTGAACCGTGCCCGTGTGAATCATTCGGTGTCCTATAGCAACATCTGGTGACCCCGACATGTGCTGCAGGTAAAGGTAGCAGTGTCATGTTTGGTAAGTTTTTCTGTGAAATGGCCTCTCTTGGGTTCTCCCTGATGGATGCCCTGGTTATGGAATTTTGGCGCGGTTTACTAGATAGAAAGTGGATCGACGTTTCAGATGCTGATTTTCAGCGATTGTATTCTTATGGCCGCTCTGAGAGGATTTTTCCTATGGTTGAGAAAGCCTTTTCAAAGCAGGCTTGGGATGTGTTGGGGGATTCCCTGATTCAGGTGGTGCCTGCAGGGTGTACTGCCAAAATAGCTTGGCTCCTGGTGATCTGGAGGCAGTGTGACTGCATTCTGGGGAGCTGTGAGTCCTCTTCTGATAATTCAGTGGGGGTTTTCTCTGACTTGGATGAAGGGGACGGCATGAATTCTGGCTTTGGGAGTGGGGCCAAGCTCTCTTTCTCCCCCTGTACTGCAGGGCTAGGGGAGGGATGTATCTCAGATTCCGAGGTCAGCTCCCCCAGGGTTGCTGGGGGTCCAAGTGAGTTGGCCCCCGACCGGCAGGCGGGTGGGGGCCACCAGGCTCTCGGGGGCTTTGCAGACCTGATGGGCATGGCCCTGCCTCGCCCAGCGCCCAGGAGGCGGAAAAGCAGGGCAGGGTCGCCTTCCCTGTGTGCATTTCCAGTGCTGGGGGGGGCGGGGGGAGAGCCACCAAGACAGGGGCCTGTGCTGCCCTTGGAGGTGGAGTCGGTAACGATCCCATGTTTTCATTGTGGCAGGACTGTGCTGTATCCCACGGCGGTTGATGGGGCGGGCCCGGGCTCTGCGCTGACAGCTGCGCATGCGCAGGTGAGCAATGTCCTGGAGGACGGGGATTTGATTGAATTTCTCTCAGACCCTGTCCCAGTGGGCAAGGCGCCTGTGCCGCTCTGCGTGGAGCAGCTGATGCTGGCCATTGAGCTTTGCATCACCGGTGGGACCCTGCTGGGGGCGATGCCAGACACCTCTCCTCCCGCACTGGCTTTGTTAAGCGTGGGGGAGGCGGTGCTGGGTGTGGCACAGACACTGGGCTGGATTCTGCCGGTTCTGTGCTGTGGTGTTCCAAGACCAGGACAGCCCCAGGCAGCAAGGCGGGGCAGTGCTGCAGCTCCATGAGCCACGCCCATCCCTGCGCTTCATTCTTCCCCTGCGCTGGGGGAGAGCAGAGCCAAGCTGGCTCTACCCCTCTCTGCCTCGAGTTCCTGTGCACCGCCTGGACCCGCGGCTGGGGCGGGGGTGCCTTTGCAGTCTCCCGTGGCTGAGTCAGCCGCGGCAGATACGGGCCCTGCCTTGTTTACTCTTGGCACAGGCGGTGACATGGCTATCAAGAAGCCAGTGCCAAGGGCTCTGGGCTGGTGGGGCTTCTTCAGCTGGTCTATGGACTTTACCCCCCTCCAAGCAACCCTACAGCCGTGGGACCAGGCTTGGTTTTGGGAGGCTGTAAAAGCCACAGTGGACGAGGTGGCTGGTTGTGATTCTGTGCATAGCCCCCTGGAAGGTGGAGATGACTTCCCTGACCCTGCTGGTGCTACGGCAGCTGTGACACCGAGCGCTGCTGTGAGGACTTCCAGCCAGGGGCCTGCCCATCTTGGGGGAGTCCATGAGACAGGACATAGCAGGCGAGGCCATTCTTCTGGATGGTTATCAGGCATTCCCTGTGATTCAGGGTGTGACTCAGAGAATCCATCAGCCGTTATCATGGAAAGACTTGACTCATCTCCGGGAGACGGCTGAAAAACATGGGTTAGGGTCAAGTGAAGTTGTGCAGGCCCTTCGAGGTCTTGTTGGTGATGTCTTGGCACCTTATGACATCTGGAGCTTAGCCCATGTTCATTTTAAACCAGTTGAATGTGATATTTTTGAATCACAATGGGCTCACTTGGCATGTCAAGTAGTACAGCAGAATACTGCCTTGGGTCAGTGAGATTCCCGGCATGCAATCGGATCTGATGCTCTGCTGGGTACAGACAGCTTTGCTGATGTTAATAGGCAGGCTGGCTTTGACCCTCTTGTGCAATGCAAGGAGATGGGCATGGCAGCATTAGTGCAGACCATAGAAATAGCTGCCCCAAAGGAGCCTTTTGCCACTGTTGTCCAGCGGGCTGACGAATCTTTTCTGCCACTTGCGAATCGGCTGTCTGCTTCTGTGGAGAGGCAGGTGCAGGATCGGGAGGTAAGACAGCTCTTGCTCAAACATCTTGCAAGGATTAACTGTAATGCCAAATGCAGGAAGATCATTGGGATGCTCCCTGGTGATCCCTCGCTACCGTAAATGGCACAGGCTTGTGTACAGGCGGGTGCCATTGCTGATGAACTGCCTACCGTGGCTGCCATTTTGCAGCCAACTTGAATGAAGCTGCAGTGTTGGCAGTGACAGCAAGGAAATGCTCAGGCCAGCAAGAAACAAAAAAAGAAAGCACAGGGGATAACAACTCCCTTGTTTTTCTGTGCTCAGCGTGGAAAGACAAATCGTGTGGTGAATGTGTGCAAGGTGAAATTTCATGCCAATGGTCAGCCTTTGTGGTGCTCGGGAAAGGGGCAGCAGAGCGTGACAGAGAGACACGCTCAGACACAAGCCTTTCTTCACACCCCGGAGCCAATGGAGGTTTGCTTGGCCAGCTCGTAGCCAGCACCTGCGGCTCATCAGGCCTTGATGTCTGCACACCAGACACAGTTGTGTTAGACTCTTGCATAATGTACAGGGTTTCCTTGGATGCTTTTGGTCCCGTGGGTGAGGGCATGAGTGCTCTTCTGAGACGGTCTAGTACCACTGCCCAGGGCATCATTGTGTGCCTATGAATCATTGATTCAGATTTCACGGGACCAATTTATGCCATGGTTTCCATGCTCATATCCCATCACTATCCCTGCAGGAACCAGATTTGTTCAATTTGTGCCTTTTAAATCTTGTGTTTGCAGAGCTGAGAACCAGCTGTGGGGAGATGGCAGCTTCGGGTCCACTGGGCTACCTCAGGTTCACTGGACCGCTGTCCTGATGGCCAAAAATTGTCCTGAGTGGGCGTGCACCCTGTCTATCCCTGGTGAGATGCCACCAGAGGTTAGCCTCCGCTGACTTTTTGACACTGGCGCGGACATCACAATTGTCAGGCTTGCTGAGTGGCCTCCGGAGTGGCCTTTGGAACCGGTGTGGACATCTGTCACAGGGTTGGCAGGAGCAGCACAATGCTATGTGAGCTGGAGGCCCGTGTTCATCATGAACCCAGAAGGAGATGCGGCCATGGTTTGGCCGTACGTTATTAATGACTCTGGAATAAATCTCTGGGGGAGGGATGTTCTGGCTGCATGGGGAGTGCATATTGGGATGGATTTTTGATGGGGACCACTGTGCTGGAGGGCACAGACTGTCCTACACCTCCTATACAGTGGCTGGTGGACAAACCCATTTGGGAGAACCAGTGGCCCCTCCCTCAGGATAAATTAGTCGCCCTCCATGATTTAGTGCAAGAACAATTGGACCAGGGTCATCTGGAGCCTTCGACCAGTCCCTGGAACACTCCTGTTTTCTGTCTCAAGAAGTCTGGGAAATGGAGGTTGCTACAAGATCTCCAGAAAGTTAACGCTGTGATGGAAAGCATGGGGACATTGCAGGTTGGTATGCCGTCACCCACCATGCTTCCTGCTGATTGGCCAGTCCTCATTGTGAATCTGAAGGATTGTTTCTTAACAATTCCTTTGCATCCCGATGACAGACCGAAATCTGCCTTCTTGGTGCCAGCTGTCAATAATGCTGAGCCCACACAGAGATATCAATGGAGGGTTTTGCCGCAAGGCATGTGAAATTCGCCAGCCATTTGCCAATGGTATGTGACTCGAGCCCTGTCTGGAGTTCGCAAGCAGTTTCTTGATGCTGATCTCTATCATTATATGCATGACATCTTGGTGGCTGCACCCACCCAGCATGACTTGCTGCGGATACAGCCTCAGCTGATCAATGCCTTGCACTCTTACGGGCTGTAAGTAGCTCCAGAAAAGGTTCAGCAAGTATATGGGGGTCAAAATTTTGGAATTAACAGTCCAACATCAGGAGGTGCAATTTGTGCATTCAGTGAAGACTCTGAATGATGTCCAAAAGTTGGTGGGTGTTGTCACTTGGTTGTATCCATATTTGGGACTGACCACGGCACAGCTGTCTCCCTTGTTTGATCTGTTGAAGGGAGACTTTGATTTAAAGTCACCTCGGACACTGACCCCAGAGGCACAGCAGGTGCTGGAGGAGGTTCAGCGAGCAGTTTCTGCTTACCAGGTCTATCGCATTGATCCTTCCATTGATGTCACTGTTTTCATTGCCACTCTAGATTTGCATCCCACAGGTATCATTGGCCAATGGAATGACGAACAGTCCGATCCCTCGCATGTCCTGGAATAGGTCTTCCTGCCCCATCAGCTGCAGAAGACGGCAACTGCATTGTTTGAGCTGATAGATCTATTGATAATCAAATGCTGGCAACAGTGTTTACAATTGATGGGTGCGGATCCCACAAAGATTGTGCTCCTGGTACCACAGGATAACTTTGACTGAAGCTTTGAGAACAGTATTTCCATGTACAGTGCTCTGGAAAACTTTTCTAGGCAGATCACCTATCATCTGCCCAGCCACAAGCTGTTGCAAGTGGCAAAATTCACTGAAATTTCTTTGAGGCCCAAAAATAGTCAGGACCCTGTGCAAGGACCCACTGTCTTTACTGACGGTTCGGGGAGGACTGGGAAGGCCATTGCAACCTGGAAGGATGGATCTAAATGGCAGGTTCTGGAAAGTCATGAGGATGGGTCGGCCCAATTGGTGGAATTATGGGCTGCTGTCATGGCGTTTCAGGAATTTTCCCAGGAACCTTTCAATCTGGTCATGGATTCCACCTATGTGGCCGACATAGCCCAGCGGTTGGGTCATTCAGTTTTGAAGGAAGTCAGTAATCCTGCCTTGTTTTGTTTACTGAAGACCCTGTGGTGTGCCATTCAGGCCTGGGTACATCCATACTATGTTCTGCATGTGAGGAGTCATACCAATTTGCCAGGGTTCATTGCAGAAGGTAACGCGAGGGATGACAAGTTGGCTAACCCAGCGTGGGTTGCACCTCAGCCTGATATGCTCAGCCAGGCCATGGCATTGCATGGATTTTTCCACCAGAACATACATACTTTGCAGAAGCAGTTTCAGTTGACGTCAGCTGAGGCCCATGACATTGTTGAGTCTTGTGACAACTGTCATGCACTTGCTGCTCCTTTGCCGGCAGGGGTAAACCCCAGAGGCCTTAGGGCCTTGGAGCTTTGGCAGACGGATGTCACCCAAGTTGCTGAGTTTGGTCGGCTTCGGTATGTGCACGTCAGTGTGGACACTCTCCTCTGCAATGTGGGGCTTCCGCTTACACGGGAGAAAAGACCCGCAATGTCATTGCCCACTGGAGGCAGGCCTTTGCCAATTTAGGCATACCTTCTGCTGTGAAGACCGATAATGGTCCTGCTTACACCTCTCAGAAGGTGCGGCAGTTCCTGCAGTTGTGGGGTGTGTCACACAAGTTTGGTATCCCTCATTCTCCAACAGGTAAAGCTATTGTAGAATGTGCTCATGGTACACTAAAATGAGTTCTACAGAAGCAAAAACGGGGAATGCAGGGTGAAACCCTGCACAGTCGGTTGGAAAAAGCTTGATATACCCTCAATCACCTCACAGTGCCGCAGAACTCCAGTAACCCGGTCATATTGAACCATCACCTTTTATTGCGGGCTTTGGATGAGATGCATCAGCCTCGAGTGAAGGTTCAAGTGAGGAATTTAGTCACCAAACAGTGGGAAAGGTCCCTATGACTTTATCGCTTCGGGGTGCGGGTATGCGTGTGTATCCACAGATACTGGGTGTCCTAGTTTAGGGCAAATTAGGGAGGAAAACTCCAAATGGGGATTTCCCCAGGGAAATTCCCCTCCCCACCAACTGGTCCGGGAAAGGAAAAAAAAAAAATTCTTTGGAGAGAAGTGGAAAAAGCTGTTTATTTAACAGAAAATTGAATAATATTAAATAATAAAACCTCTCGCTGTTCGATGGATGGCAAGTCTAGGAAGAAAAGTCCTTTTCATGTGGTGTAGCTCAGCTCGCTCAGGTTCTTATCAGTCCCTCTGGCGCTGGAAAGTGCCGAGGCCCAGGCCCCGGTGGGCCACAGGCGTGAGCTCCTGGGGTTTGGCTGGGTGTTCAGTCCAGAGCAGGCTTGCACAGATTCAAGAAAAAAGGGAAAAAAACAAAGGTCCAGGGAACTCCTCTGCTTCAGCTAGCTAAAACTAACTAAAAACCAGAGAGAAGCTCTGTCCCGCTGTCTGTCCGTGCTGCAGACACCACAGTCCAGGAGTGGGATGTGGGGGAGTGATGTTTTTCTTTAACACAAACCGCGCGCTTCTTCTTCCCCCTCTCTTGCTCTCAAAGCCAGCCTTAAAGGTGCAGAACTTAATATATAACATAAACCAGACGATTGGAGATACCAGTATCATAAAGTCACCCCAGGACACTGGGGTACGCTGGGTACCTGCAAAGTGGGTTCATCCTGACCTGTGACCTCAAAGGCAGAATCTGGCTGATGAGTGGGCTGGAGACGGTGACAAAATTGAAAGTCATCAACTGGATGGGCCATCGGATGATAACTCAGATGCAGATGACGTGAGTGATCACCCTGACGGCCCATCCACAAGCAGACACTGATGCTGAAAACATTTTTATTTTTAGGTTTTTTTTGTAATGGAGAAAGGGTGAGATATCACCCTGAAACTAGAGCCTTCTGATTGTCTAGAACATTGGTTATTTTCTCTGTTATTTTCCTCTTTGATTGTTTAAAATATTGTTCGTTCATTTTTCTTTTTCTTTTTTCTTTTTATAAAGAAGAAAGGGTGAGATGTCGCCCTGAAAATTAAACCTTCTGATATTGTTTTCGTAGTTTTTAGACACTTTCCCAGGGAAGTAACTATAAACATAGATGTTTATACATTCTTTCTAAGAAACGTCTTTTGATGGACTGTCACTGTCGGACACAGAATGATTCACACGGAAGCAGCTCGAAGTCTGATGAAAGAAGTAAAAGTTTATTTGTTCATTCAGTATTTATAGTATTTCGACAATGACCAGGGATTGGATAGTCAGGTTGCCACCTTCCCAACCACACTGGCCATGAGAGACGTCCATCAAAAGGTATATCTTTAATGGAATGTGTAAACACCTATGTTTATAGTTACTTTCCTGGGAAAGTGGCTAGAAATTATAAAAACAATATCGAAAGGCCTGATTCTCAGGGTGACAATGGACGTTTTGCACAACCAGTATGATTGGGAATGTGGTAACCTAACTATCCAATCCCTGGTCATTGTTGAGAATCTATAAATACCGGAGTCAGACAAATACAAGTCTTTTTTTTCCTATCATACATTGAACCGTGTCTGTGTAAATCATTCTGTGTCCTATAGCAACACCTACCCAGCTGATGGTTAAGGGGCTTGCTCTGTTCAGCAAAGTCAGGCAGCCTCAACAAGGAGTTAAGTGTGGGTGAGGGTTCCTCATCAGGCATGTGCATTTTCCAGGTATAGACACCATGAAATTATCTTCAGACACCAGAGATACTTATGGCAAGCATGGTCTGAAGTGGAGACTGCTGCCCGTAAAGGTTCTCAAAAAGTGCCAAGGCGGCACTATCTGCGAACATGAAAATGTCTTGGTGGAAACCCTTGCTTTCCTTGGCTGAGAAGGGATTTCCCCTCCATAAGATGAGGGAAATGGGATGCCCAGTTTCAAGTCTTTGTTCTCACTGAAGAGACCCCAGAAACAAATCCCTGTCCCACCACTTCCTCCAGTGCAAGATGTTTTGGCTCAGCTCCTCCCACAGCTCTTTGTTTTTCATACTTCCTTGTTTCTGGTCAACATGGGAAGGCAAAAAAAAATCAAGGAAACCTGTCCTTATAAGATGGCCAGACTAATTTTTTTTGTGTGTTGGGGTGAACCATCCTCCAAACTCCACTGACCATATCCCCTCTGAGCATAAAGGGAACTTTGGCACTCAGTTCATAAATGATTAACATAGTTTTGGACACATGGGGTGGGAACAAGATGGTGATCTAACTGGAGATGCTTTATGCCATCTTGTCTAGCTCCCACTCCATTTTGGTGCAGGTGTTACAAGGTCTGGTGTCTGCCAGCTCCTTGCATGGATTTTACTATATGCTAGGGTATAGTAAAGTCAGAAAGTACCTCAGACTTGATTAGCATAAGAGATCTAATAGCCAGGATGCCTTAGTAGGAACAAACAGAGCTTTGAAGATTGCAAGAAGATTGAATCAAGCCTGGTGACAGGGAGAAAATTGAATCAATGTTGAAAAATGCATGTTTGTATGTTTGTATGATGTTTAACCTAATCATTGTAGTAAAAAAAATACTAGTTTTACTAGAATAGTATATAAGCAGATGTAACCCACAGTAAAATAGGATTCTGATCACCAAGTCAGTTGTCCTCATCTCTCTCCATCGCCAATACTAGGGTATCTGAAATAGCACCTGTGATCATGGAGGTGAAGCCCAGAAGTCTGATAACAGTAGCATGTTTTGCTGGCCGTACAGTCTTTCAATCAGCTGAAGAGATGGAGAAAAACAATCTGCAAGTGTCCTGAAGCTATAAAGTCTACTGGCAGCTTGGTAAATCATGTTAAATTTAGTCTGCATAACAGAGATCACCAATTTTGTTAAGATAAAAAAGGGAATAAAAAGTCTTGTGTTGTAGAGTTTTTATGTAATAACAAAGCAGATCTCAGTAGAGAGGTGGCAAACCTGCAGCTGGAAAACACACCTGGCTGGGTCCTGCCACTGCCTCCTGCCACTAAAAAAACAGGAACAATGAAAATAAAGGATTAAATTTGCTTAGATGAGTATCTTTTAATCCTTCTGCACTATGCCTTTAGCTAGACACACAAGGAGGACAGAGCAGATATGGAGAACAGTAATGGATAAGCAAGTCCTTAAGTCCTGCTCATGTGGAACATATCCTGTTGAACTCACAAAGGTTATATTTCTCTTAACATTAGCCTTGAGCCCACAAAGTGCTTTGATATTTACAGAAGTACATTTTCCCTGCATCATATGAAATGCAAAAGCCTTTTAGTTGTTGCTAGCATCAGGAAAAGAGCTGTAAATATGGCATCGCATTTTGTGGTGCTTTGCTGACAGGATCACAGCCATACATCTGCCTTCAGGGGTGACTCATGGCTGGGCATATTTTCACTGATAGCCTCAAGCATGTAAGGGCTTAGCACTGATCACAACGGTAGAAACAAGAACAGTTGTGTAAAACCCTCATCTCACCAGAGCTTGAGACATGGGTGACAGGCAGAACAAACTCCCTGATGGATGCTACAAACCAACTGCTCCACATTACTCCTACTGGCATTTCACATGGACAGCTCAGCTAGTGTGAAGACTACACATGCAACTCTGGGAATGGTGCTGGGGCAGTCAGGTTTTTCTTAGATGAACCAGTTCAGGATTGATGCTAGATATAAAATTGACTGAACTTCAGATGGCTTCTGCTTGACCCCTCCTGATATCATCTTTGCCCTGCTCCATCACTGCCTTGCTCAAAGAGCACCTGATGGACTAACTGGGTCCCAATGATATACCCAATAGCCTCATGAGAGGGTGTGGGAGTAACCACAAACATGGGGAGGAAGGACCTTGTGCCACTGCAACCCTCTCCAGTTCCTTATACCTGTTATTCCCTTGGTGGCAATAAAGGCTGGCCTTCCTCTGATTTCCAGTCTTAATTAAATGACCAGTTTTAACTGTTTGCTATTCACAACAGCATGTTTCTTCAGTAAAAACAGTCCTTCTCTGTCTGCACCATTTACCTCCAAGTACCTTGAAAGAATCTGCATCTGCTCCCAGCTGCAAGGACATTGGCCATGGTCCTCAACATCCCTGGCTGGGACAGGCAGAGCAGCCCCTTGTGTCTCTGGTCATCTCAAAGCCTGGAGACACACCAGCTGCACATGGGCGAAGCACAAGGGATCCATATTTTCTCTAATGAAAAGGGGAATTCAGATGCCTTTTGCAAAGAGGGGATTGATAATCTCAGTCTTTTACTCCATCCTCCCTAAGACATGGGGCTGTGTTTCCCTCTGTCATCCTCTCCTGTCCTTGCCCATAGATTGACCACTAAAAGCCTTGTGAGATACCAGCCAACATCTATGCACATGAGGATTTCCTTTAGATAAGGTATTCAGATTGATTTGACTTCTGAATCCAACAAGATGTGATTGAATCAATGTCATTATGATGGCACAAACTTTTTAAGACTTCCCCAGCAACCTTTTCCTGTTCTTCAGCAAAACTATCCCCTTCCTTAGGTGACACAGAACCATTTCAGTACTCTTTTAACTAAAAGACCAAGAAGCAGGTACAAACTCACCTGTCTTAACCTGTTGCAACTTCATATATTCTTTGCAAATCCTATCTAAACTGAACAAGGTTTATCACTCCTACAAGGCTGGTGTAAACCTCTGTCCACACATTTTTTAGGCCATGGGGTTTGGTCAGCCAAGCCTTCCATCCCAAAACACATCATACCAGGATGCCATGGGATCTGGAAAAACCCTGTGCAGCACCAAGTTGACTTGCAAGGCTTTGATATATACTTAAGAAATTGTGGTTTTGGAAACGTTTTGGAAAACAAAGGGCCAAACTCAGACCCCACCTACCCAAGGAGAAAACATTCAAGCACAGCTTGTGGTCTGCTAACAGAGAGGCATTGGGTTAAGACCAGTCCGAGGAGACGACTTGAGAACTGGGTCCATTGTGCCCCATTTCCCAAAATATTTTTTTCTCGCAGGATAGGTCCTGCCACTGCAGAGGAAAACTCCCTCCTTGCCTAGAGTAGTTGCCTATGGGATGTCAAATCAAGTTGCCCTTGGTGATATCTTGGTAGGATGTATCTTGTATGATAGCAAACAGCAGAATAACATTTGGCACAATAAAACCCTCATTGGTGTTTGACACTTGCTCAGATGGACATCTATGAAAAATTTGCCTCCCCTGCTCTCGTTCAATAATCCCGTCAAATAGTGATGTCCTCCATCACCCTCATCAGGAGGTGGCAATTACACCTAATGTGTCTAAGCCAACAGAGAAAACACCAGGTGAGGGATTTCTGCTGGGTGAGGTAGGATGGGCAATATGTCTCCCTGGTCTCCTGCCCAGATTATAATCTCTTTGCAGTAGGGACCTCACCATGATAGTAAAAGGTCTTAAAATTTCAGAAAATTCTGGGACTTAGAAAGAAAGTTAGGTTTGGAAAGCCCTGGGAAAAGTAGGCCCTAGGCAATGTTAGGCCCTGTGCTTGCTAAAGATCAGGTCAAACTGCACCTGTGTAATCAGTAGATGATCATGATACAATTGTTAGATATGATTAGATATAATCATTGTTTAAAAAACATGAGGAATGTCGTGGTTTTAAAACAGTAACTAAAAAAATTACTTATTTCTTGCTGTGAGATATGGATTAGAGCAAGAGCAAAACAGGCTTAAAACTTAAAAAGGAATAAAGAAAGTTTATTAACAAACTACAAGAATAAGAACACCAGAAAAAACTTCCAGAAAACCCTTTTTATCCCCTACTATCCACCATTCTCTTGTTCACATGACAACATAGAGACAAAAACTTTGGGACTTTGGTGGTTAAAACAGTCCCAATTCCTGCTAGAGTCTTTTCATCAGTCTTTGTAGAGAAACAGAAGTCTTCTTCTGCTAATTTATGGAGTTTTCCACAAGAAAGCTATTTCTGTTATAGCTTTCTATTTCTCTGATGCCAGCTGCCCAGAAATCTTGTCATCAGTTCACTCCTCCCATTTCACATCACTCTGAGGTGTGTTATGGGTCAATGAGTCTAGGGATGTTATTTTTAAGGATGACTTATTCAAAGGCAAAAGTTCTCTTCATCTGTCTCTGTGAGCTTCCCTGGAAACAGTTTTCTCATTGGCTCTCAAGCAGCCTCAAATCTTCAACTATTACTCTATCTCACTCTGTTCCAGCACCTCACTGTATCACAATTATTCCACCTTTTGCTCAAAATCCAAACTTTGAACACTCTATTCCTCCCTATATACTCTGTCATGAATTAAAGGAGTTTTTTCAAGACCCTATTGTCCATCTCCATAGCTTTAACAGAAAAATATTTCAGCTTATAAAGCATCTCCTTATTCTCTAGCTTTTCTGAAGCTGAATTCTTTTCTTTACTGTCTCTGATAGTTTATAAAGTCTCTTTACATGTTGATTACTCTCTTTTTCTCTCTCTGGATAAAAGGATTAATCTGCAAGTCTCATCTGGGTAATGAAAGGGTTAAAATCTTGCCCAGGCTTTTGTAGATGGTTCTGTGATCTCTGCCAGAGCAGGAGCTGGAGCTGTCTTCGATAGAAGATTCTTCATGGCTGCTCTGGAGAGTGTGGTCGCTGTCTCAGACTGCCACAGGTCAAGAGCTTTTTTTCCTTTCTTTACTCGGCAGTCTCTGGTGAATTCCGTCACGGCAAAAACTGCAGCCGAGCCAGGGACCGGCCTGGCCAGGCCAGAGCCCAGGGCAAGCCCTGCAGGCCCCCCTCTCCCGGCCTGGAGCCACTGAGCCCAGCCCAGCCCCCGCCCGGGCCACATGGCCTGGGCAGGGAACGGGAGGCCAGCTGGAGCTCTTTTACCTTTCACAGCCAGGAAACAAAGAGACCAAGAAATTCCCAGGCTTAGGTCTTAAGGTGGTGTTCACAGGTTGATCCCACTTTTCAGTGGTCAAAACTGCTGTCAGTTCTTAGAAATGACCGATAATTGGTCAGGAGAAAAAGACTCCCATCAGTCACCAGCAGCTTCAACTTCCTTAGCTCTCAAAACTATCTTAAAGGTAAAGCCACCCCATGACAAGGAACAATGTTAGGGGGCTGGGGGGATCACGAGATATCCATGCTTGGGTAAAAACAATGCTTACAGTAGAACAATGTAAGTTTAATAATTAATATGTAAGTTATATAACGATAGAGTATAAAAACATGTTGAACTCAAAACCAAGTGGGGTCAGATTTGGGTATGTGTACCCCTGACAACCAGAGCTCTTCAATAAAGCACCTTCATATAATTATTCCGTGATTAGGTGTGTTCCTGAACGCTAACAACCACCTCATGTAGGCTTTTACAACATGCTGTGGTACCAAACTTTCCACCAGATGTGGCTCTGATGTTTATCACTGTTACCAAAAATGTGTCCAACAGACCTGCAGTGGTCCTTAACTGTGAAAGTTGAAGTCTGTTTTAATAACACCTCTAATTCACTCTTCATGTCTACCTTATGCAACAAATGAAGCATGCATCCCATGGAAAACTGACTCATGGAACATAAAAACATATCCTATATACAAGGAGAGAGCTATGATTGCATACTCATAGGGTTTCTTGTCCCCAAGAGAGTGAAAGGTACATGACAGAGACCTCAGGTAGGTGAGCTGTGATCCACTGCAATGTGGTAATAGCATTTCCTGAGGAAAGGTGATCAAAAGGAAGCAGGGAAAAGAACTATTTATATCACAGCTGGACATCAGTACAATTTTGCATGAGAAACAAAAGGTGCTTCACTAGCCCAAGATGTTGCCCCCTCCTAGTCCCAAATGCACCACAGAGACAAGGGGATCTTGAAAATCCCCTGTCAAACCACATGGCATGGGGAGAGGAGGGATGCTGAGGTTCCTAGACAAAGTCTAGGGGATGAGACCATGACTTTTCTGCTTAAATAATTATTTTAGAGACTGTTTCTTCACTTCAGCTTCCTCTACCTGGGCTTATTAGCTTTTTGCAATTAAAATTGTTTTTCTGTCTAAGTTTTGACAGCATTGTGAAAGACTTGGGCAAGGCTGCATATCCTGTGGTCTTTCCATTGAGATGAAGAACATATATGGCTATGAAATTTCAGAATTTTAGAAACCTATAATGTGCTTAAACAAGTGGAGAGGAAATAGATCACATAGCAGAAATAATTTGTAACAGAACATATAGGAATTTAGTTACTAGGTAAAAAACATTAAGATAAGATATATTGTGAAAACTCAGCAAAGCAAGACTTTGGTATTGTGAAAACCTGACAAAGCAGAACCTGTAGCTCCAGAAACCAGCCAGGACCAGGCTGGTGGTTTTGGTGTGGGCAAGCTGACCTGGGAGAGAGCCAAACCTCCACTGCGCCTGCCTGGAAGTGAAGGTCAAACAGCAAACACGGAGAAAGACCTTCAGCCTTCCCCCCAGGACCCCATGCCCCAGGAGGCATGGCAGCTAATTATAATACAAAGCGACAGAAGGCGAAGAATGGGTGGGCAGGGAGGTGTGGGTTTGTGGGATTAATGTGTATTTATACCTGGAACCTGTCTTGACTAGGGACACTTAATTTGGAGGAGCTATCCCCTCATGCGTCCCAGCTGGAAATAAAACATACTACTTTACAATTTTGGTTGTAAAGTCCTTATTCTGCAAATCACCATTTTATTTCATTTGTGACTGATTAGGGCTGAAACAACCCCATGTCTACTCCCCCAAATGATGCTGTATCAATTGGGTTTTAAGGCTTTTGTCTCTCCTCCTGGGATATTATCCCAGTGCTACTAGGTTTGGGCTGCATCTCACCCCTCCATCTTCCAACCCCAGCCCAAGGCAGTTTCTTTTGCTATCTCTCCTTCCCATCTGTGCAGGAGGCAGAGATGCCCTGGGGGCTGAATGCTTCTGTCTGCTGATGGTTTATCTAAAGGGACCAGAAAGAAATAGAAATAGAAATAGAAATAGAAATAGAAATAGAAATAGAAATAGAAATAGAAATAGAAATAGAAATAGAAATAGAAATAGAAATAGAAATAGAAATAGAAATAGAAATAGAAAAATATAAATATAAATATAAACGCACATCTAGTGTGATCCCTCCAACTGGCTGCTTTTTTGGATGGGAGGGAAGAACCAACATGCAGTTCCATGCCTCTGGTCCAGCTCAGTTTTGGGCAATGGGGGTTCAGGCAGAAGGTATCCTTTCCCTCAGCATAATGCACTCTTCATATGGCAGAGGAAGATCCCCTCAGTGAACTGGCATGGGAGCAGAATCTTCTAACCTCCACTGCAATTTCTTGGAGAGTTCAGTGCAGCACTGTGAGAAAGCCCACCTGATTTGATCTTGAAACACAATCAGACTTCAGCTTGGTTTTAACCATGTTTTGGTGATCACAGGGCTGCAACCCAGCTGAAACAAGACCCTTTTTTCCCTGAAATCACAAGACTAAATTGGCTTTTAAATTGCATACAGAATAAAGGAGGGAGCCCCAAAGAGGAGAGAAATGGAATTTACTGCTGAAGAACTGCCCTGCCCACAAAAGAATGTTTCTAGGATGCCTGAGCAAACTCTTTTCAGCAGTTTTTTTGGTCACTTGGTAAAATTCAGGAAAACAAAACCACGCAGAGAGTTAGCTACATCATGGCTGTTCATGAGTTAAGAAGCAATGCAAAGATTTGAGGACACACTCCAACTACTATTACAGGTGTTTGTAGGACTTCTCTGAAAATCCTCCTTGTGAGGCATCACAGTTCAAACGCAGATTTCAGCTGATTCTAGGAGAAAATATTGGCCACTTTTTCTTCTGTTCAATCACATTAACCTTGCAAACTCTTGGTTTTAGAAACTGTTGTCTCAACCACAGCAGAACACATTGGCAGAAATAAAGCTGCATGTACAACTAACTCCTTTATTTTCTGCTTATTTTTATATTTAACCATAGTCACGACTCCCATCAAGGACTCTATATGCCCTTGTATAATTAAATATGCAAGTTACACAATTAAATATCCAACTGACCCAATTAAATTAACTCAAAGGACTAAAGTTTCCAATTCCATAGAAACTCAGCTGCCTATTTAGCAGAGAGGCATCTGAGGCTCTCTACAACCCCCTCTCAACCAAACCATGTCCACTTTGTAGGCAACCCTGAATGTCAGCAAATTTTGCTTTTCAATAGAAAGAGGGGAAGCAAGTCCCAAGGACTCAAAGTTTTTACAGATAATACTTTGCCATCTGCCTCTTCTAATATAACTGTGAGGATCTGGCTATGCTGGAATAAGTATAAAGAGAAGAGAAGGTCCTTAAGATACTCCTGGAGCAATATAGGACATAACTCAGACAAACCAGGGGGATGGACAGACTGTATTTTCAAGATATTAGTGTTCAAGTAAGGGTTTATGCATTAACCCAATGTTGGAAGCTGCTGAAGAGCAGTATTGTCCAAAGACATTCCATGAGACAGTGGGAGAAGATGTGCAACAAAGAAGAGTAGATTTTAAAAAAACCCAAACATTAAAGGGGTTTCATCTACCTCCGGTTGTTTCTCCTCCTTCTGAACAGTTTTTTGGTGTGCGTGATTTCAGCTTCATGAGGCAATGAATGGTAATCCTGTAAAACAGAGGGAAAAGCAGTGATCAGCTTCAAGAGACAGGAGGCATCAATATGAAAGGGGTCAGAGTGAGACAGAGCTGTACATTCAACATGTGAGTGTGATAAAAGAAACAGCTGCCATCCAAACATCCCTACAACATCTCAGACCCTATTGAAGCAGGACTGGAAATCCACAGACTTGTACCCTCTCAGGGCTGTTAGAATGAGCAGATTAAGTTATCTGCAATTTCTGTATGGGAGAAACTGCATGGGGAAAATAGCTGGTACATGGATGGATGGATTCCAATACACACCATTGACAGGGAAATCACCCACTTCACACATGACACTGCTGACACTGGTGAACCTAAACCACCCACTTTCACTGGGCTGTTTCATTTGTATATTTATCTAAAACCCAGCTGTACAAATTTCTGTAAAGGGATGATGCTCAGCAGCCTTTTGAGGATATCAGAGTAAGCCAACAGGAGCTACAACTGGCAGGTGTGTTGGGGCTAATGCTCCCACACTATTATCAAGTCAACAACCACAACACAAACATCTCAATGAGCCTGCCTACCGTGAGCTAGTCAACACATCCCACCCTTGAGAAACAAAAAGCAGCATCCACCTTACTGGAAACAGCTGAGATTATAAGGATGTTAAATGATTTTCCCAAACCAAGACAGTGTAAGAGCTGTGTGTAATTCAAGCTGCTATCTTGCCCTCTTCTCCACTGAAGGTGCTCTTAGTATGTTTATCTGATTAAGGGGATGCTCTATTTATCACCTTACTATGAACATGGTGAAGATTTGTTAATGTGAGCAAAGAGCTTCGAGGTTCCTAGATGAAAGGCACTATGTAAGTGCAAAGTATTTTTTTTCATGGACCATAGAGCTGTTATAACCATAAATAACTTTATTTATGCAGTATTGTGTGGGAACTGACAATTGTCAAATAAAGAGATTTTAGGCTTCAGGCATTAGCTTGAGCCTGTGTGAAACCAAGTCACATAACTTTCTCAGACTGACCTGAGAAGTGTGGCCTGGAAAGCCTTAAGGAGGAATCAAAACAGTCCTTGGAGAAGGAAAACAACCTTTGCAGATGTTGTTTGGATTCTTGTTGTTTACTTGCAAGAAACAATCAAGGGGTGGTGTTCCCTAATTGTCCAATGATGGTGATGTGTTAATGACCAATGAGAGTTTTACCTCTCGGACCTTCTCAGACCTGTCTATAAAAGAAGATCGGGAATAATTAAACTTGCTCTCTTGTGCAACCCAGAAGAGAGTCTGTGTTGTGCTTTGCTGTTCCTAATATAGCACAACAGTATTGTACTTCCCTGGTGGCAATAAAAGCCCTGTAAAAGTCACTCCTTTTATTTCCATCTTAATCTATCTTAGCCTCTGAGCTCCAGCCACTGCTGATGAATCACCATGCACAAGGGATCATGAAGGAGCAGTATGGGCAAAGGCAAGGGCTGGGTGGAGATACATCTCATTGAGCAGCAGCTTTGTCAGATCGGCATGACAAAATAACTCACCAACTTAAAGTCTCCCTTTTTTGCATGAAAAGTCTTTAAAGATGACAGTTAATTTTAGCAACAGTTACTGAGATAATAATATTTTGAGTTTCTCTGGTGGAAGATGCAATGGAGAAGAAAAGTTGCTGGGGTGGTGTGGTAGCTTGGCATTTAGTGAAAGAAGTGGGAAACACCCACAGAAGTGATTTCTCTGGAGAGGCTGCTGGGAGTTTCCTCTGTGCTTGAGATCAGGCCAATAGCTGGCCAGTTGTGAGAACTGGCAGCATTTTGCACCACTGAAAAGTAAGTTCACCTTTGTGAATACCACCTTATAAAACCCAATCCCGGGAACCTCTTCTTTCTTTCTGGCCTTGAAAGGTAGCAGAGCTCTGGTGCGGCTGGCCCCGGCTCCCCCGCAGCCTGTGCAATCTAGGGGGGCGGCGCTGGCTTTTCCCAGGAAGCCCTCCCCATCCCGTTTAGGCGGGGTGGCCAAAGCCTTTCCCAGGAGGCCCCTGGCCTCAGGCTGGGCGGAGCCACGGCTGCTGACACTTGCCAACACCTCTCCCCCTCCCTCTGGCCCAAACAGACAGTGCCAGGCTGAGGACCATCCACTCCCTTTCAGTGGCTGCCAGGCTGAGAGAGGCACCTGAAATCCGAGACCATGACTGCCGGCATGGCCTGGGTAAGATTTAACCCTTTCACTACACAGATGAGACCTGCAGACTATAATCCTCTCTCCAGAGAGAGAAAAGACGAAGCAATCGACACGTAAAGAGACAACACAAAACATCAAGGTCAGTAAAAGAAGGAGTCAAGCCTCAGATGGAGGAGTGATGAGGAGATGCCAAATGGGGCTGAAATATTCTTTTGATAAGGCCATGGAGATAGACAATATATCTCCTTTAATTCATGGAAGAGTTTTGGGGGAATGAAGTATTCAAGCTGTAGATCTGAGCAAAGGTATCCATTGATGAAGCTAAGCAGATGGTAAAGTAGCTGTGATCCCATAAGATGCTTGAACAGAGAGAGAGAGAGAGAAGAGCTGATGAAGACCCTTTGCTTCCAGGGAGAGAAGAAGAAAACCTCTGTTCCCAGACATGATCACAGAGACAGATGGAGAGAACCTTTGCCTTTGAATGACTCATCCTTAAAATAATACCCCTTGAGTTCATGGCTCATGAACACACCTTTAGAAGGGCTGTGAAAATGGAAGGAGATGACAGAATTTGTGCCCTGGTGGCTGCCAGTCGTAGAAATTAAAAGCCATGAGAAAACTTTCTTGTGGAGAACTGTCCATGGAATGACAAGACAAAATTCCTCTCCCTAAAAAGTCTGATGAAAAGACTATTGTATAGTTGGTACTGCTTTAACATCCCAAGTTTCGTCTCTGGTGTCAGTTGGGAAAGGAAAAGTTGGGTAGGGGGAGGAAAGGTTTCTGGAGGTTTTATTCTGGTTTCTTATTATTGTAGTCCTGTTAATAATGTTTCTTTATTCCTTTTAATTCTGTTTTGCCCTTCTCCTAATCCATATCTCACAGCAAGAAATTAATAAGTACCCTGGTGATTTTAACTAGTGCTTAAAACCCACCACAGGTGGTAATGAATTTAGCTGTGCAGACTAGAGAAAGCATTCCCAAGTCTATGACCATCCTCTCTGACCATCTTCAAAGAACCTGGAGAAACTGTTGCTGCAGCAACCCTACAGGTCCCACAGCATCTGGAGCTTTCCACTTTGTAGACCTTCACTCTTCAAGACTTCAAGCCATGAAGCCATTAACCAAGCCCTTTGGTAAGTCCTGCTGATGGCTTGCATGTTCCCATTTGAACCTTGCCTTGGCTGCAGTGTGTTTCCTGAAAAGGTAGTTTCCTTTTTAATTTTTTTCTTCACTTTTAACTCTTTCAGAGAATATCAGATGCACCATGTTCATACAGTTTAGCACAGGCATTAGAAAGCATATTCAAGAGTAGTACCCACTCTCAGTGATCAATTTATCCTTCTCTCTCACTGAAGGACCCTTAACACACAGAGGTGCCACACCAGTCACAGCATCCTACATGATCCCTCATAGCAATGGTACAGGGGTCATCGTTACATGAAGTTGTCTGAGCTTTCCTGCAGATCTGCTCGTCCAACAAGGATGTGCTCAGAGACACATGTTTTTCTATGGTACTTTGTTCACATCCCTGTAACCAGCACCAGAAAGAGTTCTCTTCACACTCTCTAAATCTCAACTCACCACTGAAAGATAACCCATCTGACTAGTTAGAGGCAATTTAGGAGTAGGGAAAGCTGACAACTTGCTCTCAAGAGAGCTGTGATTGGGTTATTCCCTAGCTTACCAGGTCTGACTTAGGCTTCTCCTACAGCCAAACATCTCATGGCTAATTCTGTGTGGTATCTTTGATGCTTAATAGCTTAGAATCACACTGAGCCTTCTTCATTGCTGAAGGCTGTGGTTTGAGTTTTCCTCATCACTTATTTTCCCAGTCACTTATTTTCCCTGAATGAATAGGAGAAACTTAATATCTCCAAGATACAGAGCACTCTGTGCTCTGTGATGGGTCTACAAGAAGACCTACACAAGAGGGATGGTTGTTGCTCCTGTGATGCCTTGAGAGGCTACCTAGAACAGAGGCTAGACAGTGTTAAAGGAATAAATTAGATATTTATTGAAAAGGTCTTCAAAGAATACACCTTGGGCAGTACTGGCTGAGGCTACACCCAAGATGGATGACAGGTCACATATTTTCACACTTTTATAAATTTTGGTCCATTTACATATTTGGGTTAATTGTCCAATTACAGATTCAGGTTATGAAGTCACATCCTCCCAGTTTGCTCTCTTCTATTCACTGTTGTTTATACTTTTTGGGCCTGAAGCTGCAAAAGGATTGTTTTGTCTAACTAAACTGTGAGGAGAACTTCCTAACACTTTATATGAACTTCAGAGTTAAATACTAATGCAGTACAAAATCTGGAAAATGTGAAAGCTAAAACTTAAGGCATCACCTCCTTGATAGCAAAAGATTTTAAAATCACAGAAAATTCTGGGAGTTAGAAAGAAAGTTAGGCTTGGCAAGCCCTGGGAAAAGTAGGCCTTAGGAAATGTTAGGCCTTGTGCTTGCTAAAGATCAGGTCAAACTGCACCTGTGTAATCAGTAGATGATCATGATACAATTGTTAGATATTATTAGATATAATTATTGTTTAAAGAATCATGAGAAACTATGTTAGGGGTTTGAGGGTGATCACGAGAAATCCATGCTTGGGTAAAATCAATGCATACAATAGAACAATGTAAGTGTAATAATTAATATGTAGGTTATATAACAATAGAGTATAAAAACATTTTCAACTCAAAACCAAGTGGGGTCAGATTTGGGTATGTGTACCCCTGATGCCCAGAGCTCTTTAATAAAAGCACCTTGCATATAATCATTCTGTGATTATGTGTTCCTGAACGCTAGCATTTTTGGTGACCCAGATGGGACCCTGTGAGTGCTACTGAGCAAGTTTGCAACCCGATCATGCTCCAGCCAGCACCGAGGGATTCTCAGGGAGCCCATCCAGCTGTGACCATCTCTGCTGCTCACAACGTCCCCGGGGGAAGGGGTAAGGTGCTTTACTTTGGTTTGGTTGCCTGCCAATAAGACGCAGCAAAAGCTACACTTGGTTGGGCTAAAGGAATTCCTGTTGGTATTGCCTAGGCGCTGTCCATCAGACGACTGCGAAAGTGCTGCAGGTTTGGCATTTGTGGTGTATTGTAGTTGTAATATGGAGAATATTAAAGGGATTTTGGGAAGCAATGCTCCCATACTGTGAACTTCTCCTTTGGGGTGCTTATTAGCACATTGGAAACAAGGTAACTTTGAGGAAGAATTACATAAGGCTAAGTTAATTTTTGTGAGATTTCCCCACAGAAGAAGACCCTGGCGACCCTGTCTCGTCCACTGGTAGCTACAACCTCCCCTTCCTCTATTTCTTTACTTTGTTTTTTTTATCTCTCCCTCTCTCTCCCTCTCCTCTATCACATAACCCATGTTGTTGGCATTAAAATGAAGGTGCATTATTGCTGTTGTGATTTAAACTGAAATCCCTTTGTGTCCTTTTTGCACTCTGAGATCAAATGAACCTCTCACAACTCCCGCTCGCGTTAGCAGTTTGTAACATTTAAACTGGAGTCACAGACAGGATTTCTGACAGACAGAAGGGGCTGCAGTTTTGTTGTGCAGTTTGTATTAAGGAAAGGATATTTCACTCCAGCCGCACCTAGCCTGACACTCCCAAAAGAGTGAGCAGTGTCTAGAAAGCAAGGGGGGCAACTCGAATTTCCCACAAACTGCACACGCAGAGGTGAAAAGCACCCCACACTCATTTGAGGGCTCAGTCTGCAGAATTTCGCAAAAGATCTCTTAGTGCAAAAGGGCGGGACTGTTTTTGTTGTTGTTGTGTGTGAATTTTGACTGCTTGGTGTAGTGAAGAGACAACCAGAATTTTAAACTGAAGGAGTGCCTCCCAAGCAGATTTGGTCTTTTCACCCATACAGGGAAGCAAAAAGCTGTGTGTGTGCATAATTTAAGTTTATACCTCCCTGTAGTGTTTTTCCCTTTGCAAAAATGACTGAAAATGGCAGTGCAGAAGTTAAAGCTGCATTTTATGCTCTGTTAGCAAAACACAATGCCAGACCTTCTCCAGGAGGGGAAGAGTGGGCACTTAGTAACTGGTTTAATTTGGAAAATGTAATTGATAGAGTATGTACTTTACAACATGAAACAAAATTTAAACTGGGCAAAAATAAAACTGCTCAGTTTTGAGAGCTTGCCTTACAGCAGCTATAGAAACGCGCTTCAAGCGAAGAAGTGAGGAAAAAACTATAACAGACTCCCTTCAAGACCTAGTGGAAATTTTGTTTAAACAATAAGATAAAGAAAGGAATGAGATCAGTCTGTTGCAAGCAGCCCTCCATGATAAAAATTAAAAAAATGCTGACTTGCTAAAAGAAAGAGAAGAGAGGGAAACCCTTCTCATTAATTAAATTTACCCTCAAATAGAGCTAACTCAGATGAAAAATTGTGGGGAACACTGGTGACCTAGTTTGAAACCTCTAATTAAAACAGAATATAATTATATCAGTGAAGAAGATCTTGATCCGCATATCACTATTGAGAGGAATGACGGGTTTGTCTTTACAAACAAGCTGTGGGTCTGCTGATAAGATGCAGTTATCAGTGAGAGACAACAGAAACAATGGGATAGATTCTACTAAAAGATCAAAGAGGCACTGAAAGAGTACCATGAATTCCACAAAAGTTAAGAATTAAGAAGGGATTATGCACTGGGGGAGGGGAAAGGTATCCCAGGTATCAGGCGTTCCCGGAAGCCTGTACCTCTCAAGTACCTCAGCCTATGGGGAAAGAGAGAAGGGACAAGCGGCCGGGAATTAGGATAAAAAGGAGGCTGCGCCCTCCAAAAATTTGAGAGACCCCAGGGGAATGCCCCATGGCCTCTCCCTTTATTTGAATAAAGTAAAAGGACTCCTCTGTCTCCTTTTTGGACATAAACCTCTGGTGTTTGTGGATTAATTTTCCTGACACTATTAAAAAACTCCCGTACACTGCTACCGAATTGGCTAAGTTAAACAAAAAAAAGTAGAGGCGTCTCCCTCATGAGTCAGAGAGAATACGTATTCTGAGTGTCTCTCAGCAGAGGAGATCAAATTCAATTGAGAGAACAGGAAGCCAGTGTGTACTGGGGACATGAGGTCTTCTTAATAACAGGAGACAGATGAAACCCATGGTCCCTAATTCAGTGAGCAGCTTTTTGGGCAGGGGGGCTTAACCCCTTGGAAAGGGGGGACCCCATAGTTATAATTGGTACCCCCTACCAACTACTGGAAAACATTCACAAGACTGCCTGCTTACAAATGATACACGACAGAAAATTAACTGCTGGCTGTGAATTGACAATGCAGTTACCTGTGAAGCCCAAAATTATGACTGCTTTAATTCAAGGCCTTCCATAATCATTTAAACCTACAGCAATTTTCCTCAAGAAAAAAACCAAAACAAAAAACAAAAAAACCCACCAAACAAAAAAAAAAACAAAACCAAAACCAAAAAAACCATAGCAGCTATGACCCCTGTGGATAGACTAGACAGATTTCTTGGGAACCTGATCGATCAACCTGGTTCCACTGATCCTGAGTTTACTCCCTTTACCACCCCCTCTCAGCCGACAGGTTCGCAATTGCGTTCTCCTGCTGGGAACCATAAAATTTGGACATGGAGCAAAGTTGCAAAAGAGCTAACTAATTATAGTAGAAATTATGGACAGGTAAAAAATCCCAGAAGAAAAATCAGAGAAAGCAAAAGGTGTTAGATACATTTGTTCTCTTAACGAAAACCCAAAAAAGGGAAAACAAATCTCTAACTGCCAGTATTGGTGGTCACTAGTGATAAAGAAGGGGGTCCCCAGAGACGTAATGGATGGCTTATCACTTAAAAGTTGAGTAGTTTCTAATTGGCACTGTCCCAAGTTCATTATATCGAATTCCCCCACTGTACAACCCAGCACACCTCCACAGGCTCTGGGCTGTGAGCCAATCTCCTTCTCAGCTTCTGGGAGTGGAGCCCAAACAGCCTCAGAATCAGGGAAACTGGTAACTCTGCCTCTCATGGATGAGCAGAGAGGCGGAGGTTGGTTGTATTTAAAATGCTCACTAGAAATAACAAAACTGGAGACATACTGATTACAGCAATAGTGGGTCCTAAACGTGTACCTATTACTCCTGTAGTTAACACTAGAGCCCAAATTTCTGTGTTGACCAATACAGACTAGTACAGGATTTGAGAGCAATAAATGGAATAACTAAAGATATTTACCCAGTGGTAGCTAATCCTTGCACATTGTTAACATCTGTAAAAGAGAAATATAAATGGTTTACTGTAATTGATTTAAAAGATGCCTTTTTCTGCATACCCCTTGACAAAGAAAGTAGGAAACTGTTTGCCTTTGAGTAGGGAAAGTCCAGAAAATGGAAGGAAAACTCAGCTCACCAGAACACAACTCCCACAAGGATACAAGAACAGTCCAACCCTATTTGGAAGACAGCTGTCGAAGGAGCTGGAGATTTGGACTGAGAACGGGCAAGTACCGAGAGAATGATACCTGCTGTTACAGTATGTTGATGATATACTGACAGCTACAGAAGAGAAAACAACCTGCATAAAGGTAACAATTGAAATTTTAAATCAACTGGGAATGGGAGAATATAAGGTGTCTAAAGAAAAAGTACAAATTGCCCAAGAAACTGTGATTTACCTGGGATGTGAAATCTCACAAGGGCAATGTAAGCTGGGTACTAATCGTATTCAAGCTATTTGTGCTATTTCAGAACCTCAGAACCTACATGAGCCGCGAGTTTTCCTTGGGATGACAGAGTGTTGCCTGTGGATCATGGACTAATTGCAAAACCCCTGTATGAAGCCCAGAAGACGCAGCCGTTTAACTGGGGCAAACCACAGAAAGAGGCCTTCCTCAAACTAAAGGAGGCATTGACAACTTCTCCAGCATTAGGATTACCACAGTTTTATCCAAAGATTTTTAGCTGTTTGTGCGTGAAAGACTACACCTAGAACTGGGAGTGCTGCCCCAACGTTTGGGAATCTGGAAAAGGCTGGTACAACAGTTGAAGAAGGCCTATTGGAGCATGATTGTGTGGAAGTGATAGAACACACCTGTTCAGTTAGAGCAGATCTGAAAGATGTCCCACTAGAACAGCCAGACTCGAGCTGTTTACAGATGGAAGCAGTTTTGTGGAGAACAGGACCAGATACGCTGGATATGCAGTAACAATAATAGGTGCAGTGGTAGAGGCAAAGACCTTACCAGCAACCACATCTGCCCAATGAGCAGAACTGGTTGCCTTAACCAGGACGTTAGAGCTGAGTAAAGGGAAGAAAGTAAATATATGGACTGATTCAAAATATGCTTTTGGACTGGTGCATGTACATGGGGCATTGTGGTAAGAAAGAAGACTGCTGTCTTCTCAAGGCACCCACATTAAACATCAAGATGCAGTCCTGCAATTAATAAAAGCAGTACAAAATCCTGAACAAGTGGCAATTATACACTGTAAAGCACACTGTCATGGGGTGGCTTTACCTTTAAAATGGTTTTGGGAGCTAAGGAAGTTGAAGCTGCTGGTGGCTGATGGGAGTCTTTTCATCTGACCAATTATCGGTCATTTCTAAGAACTGACAGCAGTTTTGACCACTGAAAAGTGGGATCAACCTGTGAACACCACCTTAAGATGTAAAGTCAGAGCACTCTTGTTCTCATTGTTTCCTGGCTGTGAAAGGTAAAAGAGCTCCAGCTGGCCTCCCGTTCCCTGCCCAGGCCATGCGGTCCGGGCGGGAGCTGGGCTGGGCCCAGCGGCTCCCGGCCATGAGATGGGGGCCTGCAGGGCTTGCCCCGGGCTCTGGCCGGGCCAGGCCGGTCCCTGGCCCGGCTGCAGTTTTTGCCGTGACGGAATTCACCAGAGACTGCCGAGTAAAGAAAGGAAAAAAAGCTCTTGACCTGTGGCAGTCTGAGACAGCGACCACACTCTCCAGAGCAGCCATGAAGAATCTTCTATCGAAGACAGCTCCAGCTCCTGCTCTGGCAGAGATCACAGAACCATCTACAAAAGCCTGGGCAAGATTTTAACCCTTTCATTACCCAGATGAGACTTGCAGATTAATCCTTTTATCCAGAGAGAGAAAAAGAGAGTAATCAACATGTAAAGAGACTTTATAAACTATCAGAGACAGTAAAGAAAAGAATTCAGCTTCAGAAAAGCTAGAGAATAAGGAGATGCTTTATAAGCTGAAATATTTTTCTGTTAAAGCTATGGAGATGGACAATAGGGTCTTGAAAAAACTCCTTTAATTCATGACAGAGTATATAGGGAGGAATAGAGTGTTCAAAGTTTGGATTTTGAGCAAAAGGTGGAATAATTGTGATACAGTGAGGTGCTGGAACAGAGTGAGATAGAGTAATAGTTGAAGATTTGAGGCTGCTTGAGAGCCAATGAGAAAACTGTTTCCAGGGAAGCTCACAGAGACAGATGAAGAGAACTTTTGCCTTTGAATAAGTCATCCTTAAAAATAACATCCCTAGACTCATTGACCCATAACACACCTCAGAGTGATGTGAAATGGGAGGAGTGAACTGATGACAAGATTTCTGGGCAGCTGGCATCAGAGAAATAGAAAGCTATAACAGAAATAGCTTTCTTGTGGAAAACTCCATAAATTAGCAGAAGAAGACTTCTGTTTCTCTACAAAGACTGATGAAAAGACTCTAGCAGGAATTGGGACTGTTTTAACCACCAAAGTCCCAAAGTTTTTGTCTCTGTGTTGTCATGTAAACAAGAGAATGGTGGGTAGTAGGGGATAAAAAGGGTTTTCTGGAAGTTTTTTCTGGTGTTCTTATTCTTGTAGTTTGTTAATAAACTTTCTTTATTCCTTTTTAAGTTTTAAGCCTGTTTTGCTCTTGCTCTAATCCATATCTCACAGCAAGAAATAAGTAATTTTTTAGTTACTGTTTTAAAACCACGACACACACCAATCAGGAAACTCCAAAATTTGTGAGGAGAATCGAAAAGCAGACTGGACAGCTTGACAGGTTGCTCGAGAAGTGCAAACAACAATGGCATTGATACGTTTAAAAATTAATGTATCTCAACTTAATTTGCCTCCAAAACTGAAATATTCAGTAGAAGACGGGAAATTGGTACGTTTGCTAAATGCACAAAAGAATTCAGAAGGGTGGTATGTAACTGCAGAAGGACTAAGTGTTACCCCCCTTGATAATGAGAGAAGTTCTGCAAATTAAACAGAACAAATGTCATTGGGGTGCAGAGGCATTGGTAAAATTTCTAAAGCAAAAATTAATCTCGGTACGGATGCTAACAGTGGCAAAGTCAGTAATGTCTAAATGTGAGATCTGCTTGAAAAACAACTCAGTGGCTAAATAACAGGCACAGCTAGGGAGAATTAGGATAGGAATAGAATCACGATGACACTTGGCAAGATCTCTTTAGTGGAGTGAAATTTGGGTGGGCCCTAGAGTCTTTGCTTGGTCCTATAGCAAACTATCACAATAGATAAATGTTTTACAAACTTACAGGTCAAGTAGATAGACTGGCAAGAGTCACCCAGGAAAGATTTAAAGAACTAAATGTACAATTACAAACCACCACAAAAATGACTTTACAAAATCAATTGGACTTAGATTTGTTACTCCTGAAAGAGCATGGAGTGTGTGGGTTTTTTAAAGGGATGGATTGATCATTGCTGCATCCACATCCCAAATGTGACTGCAGATGTAGAATATGACATCAATCAGTTGCAACAAATAGAGCATAGAGCACAGGAAGAACTAAAGAATTTGACTACAAGTTGGTTAGGCAAAATCTTCAGAGGGTTAGGGTGGAATGTGAGTTCATGGATTAAATCTATCATTGAGAGTGTGATAATTTTACTAATTGTATTCTTAGCAATTTGATTAGTTTACAGCATCTTAAAGGGAGAAATAAAGAAAAAAATGTTCTGGAACCAGAAAATAATAAAGGCACTGACACGAGATCCACACCCACCATCTTCTGGTTATCCACTTTGTGACAACATCCAGGACAATGTTTACATCAATCAAGGATTAGAAGAACATCAAGTATAAACTTAGAAACAAAGGACTGTATCAAGTGAAAACATTTGCACTTATAGTGAAGTGAAAATACTTTCAAAGGGGGAAATGATAGCAAAAGATTTTAAAATCATAGAAAATTCGGGGACTTAGAAAGAAAGGCTTGGCAAGCCCTTGGAAAAGTAGACCCTGGGAAATGTTAGGCCTCGTGCTTGCTAACATCATGTGAAACTGCACCTGTGTAGTCAGTATATGATAAATGATATAAGTGTTAGATGTGATTAGATATAATTATTGTTTAAAGAATCATGAGAAACTATGTTAGGGGTTTGTCCTGGGTTGAGTGTGATGTTAAATTGTATCGCCATTCGTCCACCTAGCCCAGAAATAGGTTTCGTATCCTTAAAACTTCATCTAAGAGTAAAAGTGAGTGGAGAAGAAGCACCGAGTCTGTTATCAGAGACTGTACTTGCTCCCCTCACATCCCGGGATGGGGTTTTGACTACAGCACAGACAGACAACAAGAGACAGATTGCCTTGGCTTTCCAGCTAGCCAAAGCAGAGAGGTCTTCCTGGACTGTTTTCTTTCCCTTTTCTTTGAATGAATCAAACCTGCTCTTGACTCGGGACTCAGCGGGAGCACCGGGAGCTCACACCCGTGGACTACCAGGAGCCCAGCCTGGGCAGCGGCATTTTCCAGCACTGGAGGGATTGATAACAAAGCAAACACCCACAGGAAAGAGACCCTCTGAATTTGTCATCTCTTCAGAGCGGCAAGAGGTTTTGTAATTTGATATTGTTCATTCCTGTGCTGGGTAGTGCTTTGCCTGTGAAATAAACAGGTTTTTTCCACTTCTCTCAGAGAAATCTCTTCCAGAACCGGTTGGGGGGTGGGAGAAAGGGGCCACGTGTGTTTGCTTCCCGGGTGGGCCCCGTTGGAGGTTTTTTCCCAAATTTTCCCTAAACCAGGTCAGGGTTTTAGGGGGATCATGAGAAAACCATGCTTGGGTAAAATCAATGCATACAATAGAACAATGTAAGTGTAATAATTAATATGTAAGTTATATAACGATAGAAACATTAAAACATTTTCAGCTCAAAATCAAGTCGGGTCAGATTTGGGTATGTTTACTGTTGGAGTCTGAGATGCAGTGTGTGCCCTTGTTTCTGATACTTAGTTATAAGATCCAGAGAACCACTGAATTTCATATAACATGAAATTCATGAGCATGTTTTCATGGTGATACATGAGAACAAATGTTAAAGTTAGATAGAAAAAGTGTAAGTGTGTAGATTAGAAAGTTTCTTAAATCACTGGGTGAAAAAGTAGTTTAGAGAACAGGAGACAAGATGGAGGATTTAGGGTGTTGTCTCTTGTCCTTCTTTCTTCTTCATGTTCTTCTAGGGATTTTTGGGTGGTAGTAAGTGATTGGATAAAAGATGTCGCAGTGCAGCACACAGGTGTTGGGTCATTGGGTCACTAAGAAAAATAATTTAGTTGGCATCTGTTAATTGGGTAAATGGACATATAAAAGACCTTGAAGAAGATCTTTGTTAGCCATTTTACCCCTTCTATCATAGTGCACATAGCTCCTTGTACCTTGTAATGCTGATAAGAAAAGAATAAACTACTGAGACCGAACAAGAGAAAATTGCCTCCCTCTCGTCAATCTTCAGTTCAAAGGGAAAAAGATCCCAAACCCAAAAGTCCTTAACAAGACATGTACCCCTGATGCCCAGAGCTCTTTAATAAAAGCACCTTGCATATAATCATTCTGCTTGGGCCAGAAGACACCATCAAGCCCAGGTGTTCATGGTTTTCATAGGCAGGTTTGCAATTTCTCAGTGGGAAACAAAATCACATTTGGTCTCTTTCCCACATAGGTTTTATTTTGATATTTATTCACAGGTGGATGGAGGAGAACATAACAAACCAACATTTAAGTGCTGCCAGTTCTGGAAGTGAGGGGTGTGGGAACAGCAAGGAGGAAGAAGACCATGGTCTCATGAAGGATTGCTAATAGGGGTAATTTTCAATATTTGGAGCTAAACATTCTGCGGTTTACATGGTGGGAAAACTTGGAGCAGAACCTGAGAAGCCCATGGGACTTCTAATGCATATGCATTCAAGTTTAAATCATAAACATGTACACTCTAACAAAAAAAGGCCAATAGCTCTGGAAAAGAATGGGTGTTAGGGACTGGTCTGCTTTCTGGGACAGACCCCTAGACATCAGCTATTTTGTGATGTGCATATTCAGCTCTTGGAGAAGGGAAGGTGATGTGACTGAAGCTTAAGTGACTGTCATATGGGAAGCTAGCATATGCCAAAGGAAATCTATCACTGTAATTGCTGCAAAAAGACAGTAAAGGGAATCAGGTTTGAAGCCAATATGCACACTTTTTGAGCTTTACCTTCTTATTGATGGCATCTATCCAGCCCTCAACCCTGTCCACTTGACTGAAGGAATACAGAAAGTTGGCAACTGCCTCTCTGTTGTCCCAGACCCATTTACATCAAAGTTTAATGAAAAATCAAATGAAAAGCTTTCAAGATCTTGTTGTCAATCTGCAGCAACCAAGAGCCTTCACCTCTTCCCACACCAATACCTGCCTCTCCCCAGCAACATCCCTCTCCTGAGCCTTCCCACCAAAGCTGTGGGGTACTGGCCTGGGATGGACACAAAGAAAGAGGGGCAGGACCAGAGGAAGGAAATGTTTGGTTTTAAAGATACCCTGTGTCTTAGGTTGCAATGCAAGATGTAACCATAAGTATGTATTCTATTACCATCTGTTTAAACTAGGTGGGGCAGTGTTCTTTATCTCTTCCATGACCCACCCCTCATAACTCCGGGGCATACCTTCTATTAATGGGCCAGCTGTTAAGACCAGGTGGGGCAGTGTTCTTTATCACTTCCATCCTCCCTCCAGGGGGATATCTTCTGTTAATGGGCCATTGAGTCTCACCGCATGACTGATAAAATTACATCATCCCATTGTGAGATGCTCCTTTGAGCCTGCCCGCTCTCCCAGTGCTGGTGTCTGCAGCGCCGAGTGGGGGTGGGGGCGACTCTGTCGGCACCACCCCTCCCCCCTGCGCGCAGGGTTTGGACGGATTGGTTGGGTCTACTACAGACCCGGCAGAGGCTTCCCCAGACTCAGTGGCTGACGCCGCAGCAGGCACTCCCCTGGCTGCTGTTGGTCTCGGAGCAGCTGTGTCTGAGCCTACCCTATTTACAATAGGGGCTTGCAGTGATGCTGCTGCTTCGAGGCGAGTGTCTGCTCAGAGTGGAGGACATCGAGAAGGTCCCCATTCCAGCACCCATTGGACACTCCCACCGTGTCAGGTCACAGTGCGTCCCAGAGATCCAAGATGTTTTTGGGACGAGGTCAAAGAAAAAGCCTTGCAGATGGGAGAATGGGATCTCCTTGAGTGTTTTAAGGGAACTGGTGATAATTTTCCTGACTTTACAGATTCTGGGAAGAACAGACAATCTGGTACAGGAGAGGTAAACTCCAGCCAGATGCCTGTCTCTGCTTCTGTGACATCTAGGGGGCAGGATCAAAGAGATGATGTGACCTCACAAGGAGGTCTCCAGGTTTTCCCTGTGGTTAAGGGACGCCCTTAAACAAGGCAGCCTAACATGCATCAGATTATATCCTTCAAAGCTGTGTTGAATATTAGAGACAAGGTGGCTTGATATGTTCTAGGTTCCCCAGAGGTGATGCAGATTATTAGTCATTAACTCTGAGCCACTGTACCATATGACATTAGGCACCTTGCTCAGCTGTTATTTCAGCCTGTCCAGTTTGAAGTCTTTGAAGCCAATTGGAGTCAGTTGGCCACAAAAGTAGCTGCACATAATAGTCAATTGTCTCACCACGACCCCAGGTATGGGGTTGGAGGTGACCTGTTGACAGGGGTTGGGAATTTTTCTAACCCTGATTTCCAGGTTACCTTCCACCCACAGATGCTGGATCAGAGCCAGAAGAAAGGCATTGCAGCTCTGATTAAAACTATAGAGTTAGCAGCTATAAAACAGAAGTTTGTCACTATAGTCCAATGGGCTAAGGAACCTTATTTGCAGCTTGTTGAAAAACTCTCTGCATCTTTGGAGAAGCAGGGTTAGGGCTAGGGCTAGGGTTAGGGTTAGGGTTAGGGTCAGGGTTAGGGTTAGGGTTAGGGTTGATCAGACGATCCAGACTTGAGAAAGCTACTGGTCAGACAGCTTGCAAGAAGCAATGCCATTGATAAATGTAGGAGGGTGATAGAGGCCCTCGCAGGGGATCCATCTTTACCACAGATGGTACAGGCTTGTGCTAATATCAGCACCACAGATTATAAGATGGCTGCCTTGGCTACTGCCTTACCAGAATCCTCAAAAGAGCCAAAGGGTAAGCAGCAGAAACAGGTGACAGCACAAGCCACCAAAAAGCAGAGGAAAGAGAAGCAGAAAGGGAAAACTCCCTTGTTTCTGTGCAGTCAGCGTGGAAAGCCAAAACACTATGCAGAGGCTTGCACAGCAAAATTAGATGCTAAAGGCCAGCCTTTGCCAAATCCAGGAAACGGAAAACTGAATGCTTTGGGGAAACATGTGAAGATATAAGCCTTTCCCCAGGTCCTGAAGCTGATGCAGGTCTGCTCAGCTGGTTTATCGCTAGTACCCGTGGCTCAGCTAGACAATGTCTGCACAGCAGCAACAGTAGTCTTGGACTCTTGCAAAGTGCACAAAGTTCCTTTGGATGCCTTTGGACCCTTGGGGGATGGTAAAAGTGCTCTCCTAATGGAAAGGCAAAGTGTCCTTCTCCAGGGTATCATTGTGCATCTGGGACTTATTGATGCAGGTTATATGGGACAGATTTGTGCTATGGTTTCCACCCCAGCTCCTCCTGTCACTGTTCCTGAGAAAATGCACATAGCTCATCTTGTGCCTTTCAAGTCTTCAGTTTCTAGGGCTGCGAACCACTGTCAAGGGGACGGCTGCTTTGGATCGACCGGACCACCTCAGGTGCACTGGACTGTAACCCTGACTGACAAGCAGCCTGAGATGTGGTGTACCCTGTGCCTCCCTGGTGCCACCCTGCCAGAGATCCATCTACAAGGTCTGATCGACATGGGTGCCGACATCACCATCCTGTCCTCCTCTGCATTGCCTCCACAGTGGCCTCTGGATCCTGTGGAGCTGGCCATCACAGGATTGGGTGGAACAGCTCAATGCTTCATCAGCCAGCAGCCTGTGCTGATCACAAACTCAGAGGGACAGTCTGCTATGGTTTGGACTTATGTCACCACACCTATTGCTAACCTCTGGGGGCAGGATGTACTGGCAGTTTGGGAGGTTCAGATAAGGATGGATTTTTGATGCGAGCCACTGCGATGAAGAGCGCAGAGTGTTCCATGCCTTCTTTACGGTGGCTGGTAGACAGACCCATCTGGGAGAATTAGTGGCCCCTCCCGGAGGAGAAATTAGTCTCCCTTCGAGAATTGGTTCCAGAGCAATTGGACCAGGGTCATCTTGAGTTTTCAACCAGTCCCTGGAACACTCCTGTCTTCTGTATCAAAAAGAAATCTGGGAAATGGAGGTTGTTACAAGACCTCTGGAAAATCAATGCCGTGATTGAGAGCATGGGGACGCTGCAACCAGGTATGCCGTCGCCCACTCTGCTTCCTGCAGACTGGCCGGTTCTCATCACTGACTTGAAGGATTGTTTCTTTACAATTCCTTTGCATCCTGATGATAAACCAAAGTTTGCCTTCACAGTGCCAGCAATTAACAATGCTGAGCCCGCTCAAAGATATCAATGGAGAGTTTTTCCACAAGGCATGTGCAATTCCCTGGCCATTTGCCAATGGTATGTGGCCCTGGCCTTGTCTGGAGTTCGCAAGCAATTTTCTGATGCCTGTTTTTACTAATATATGGATGATATCTTGGTGGCAGCATCCACTCAGGATGAGCTGCTGAGGATACAGCCTCAGTTGCTCAATGCTTTGCACCTCACACCAAGAGGTGCAATTTGTGCGGTCTGTTAAGACTGAATGATGCACAGAAATTGGTGGGTGTTAATACTTGGTTACGTCCATATTTGGGACTGACCACGACACAACTGTCTCCATTGTATGATCTATTAACAGGGAACTCTGATTTGAAGTCACCTCGCAAATTGACACCTGAGGCACGACGAGCACTGGAGGAGGTACACTGAGCCATCTCTGACTGCCAAGTCTATAGCATTGATCCCTCTGTTGATGTCACTGCCTTCATTACCACTCCAGACTTGCCTCCTACAGGCATCATCGGCCAGTGGAGTGACAAACAGTCTGATTCCTTGCACATTTCGGAATGTTTTTTTTTGCCCCATCAGCCACAAAAAACAGCAACCACATTGCTTGAATTGATCGCTTGCCTGATAATCAAATGCCGACAACGATGTTTGCAATTGATGGGAGCAGATCCCACAAAGGTCGTACTCCCGGTACAGCGGGAGGAATTTGACTGGGGCTTTTCAAACCGTGTTTCCCTGCAAATTGCTCTGGAAAACTTTACAGGGCAGATCACTTATCATCTGCCCAGCCACAAGCTACTGAAGGTGGCAACAGCAACTAATTTTTCTTTGTGGCCAAAATGTAGTTAGGAGCCAGTGCAAGGACCCACCATCTTTACTGACGGATGGAGAAAACAGGAAAAACCATTGTCACTTGGCAGAATGGGTCTGAGTAGCAGGAGTTGGAAGGTCATGAGACTGGCTCAGCCCAATTGGTTGAATTGAGGGCTGCTGTAATGTCATTTCAGAGATTTTCCCAGGTACATTTCAATCTGGTCATGGATTCTGGCTATGTGGCAGACATAACACAATGATTGGGTTATTCACTTTTGAAAAAAGTCAGCAATGCTACTTTGTTTCATTAGTTGAAGACCTTGTGATGTGCCATTCAGGCCCGAGTTCACCCATACTACATTCTGCATGTTAGAAGCCATACCAATCTGCCAGATGTCATAGCAGAAGGTAATGCCAGGGCTGACAAGTGGGCTAACCCTGCATGGGTAGCACCTCAGCCTGATGTACTAATGCAAGCCAAAACATCGCATGAATTCTTTCATCAAAATGCACATACATTGCAAAAGCTCTTTCAGTTGACTCCAACTGAGGCTAGTGACATTGTCAATTCTTGTGATGACTGTCACGCGCTTATTCCGCCTTTACTGGCAGGGGTAAATCCGAGAGGTCTCAAAGGCCTTGGAAATTTGGCAAACGGATGTTACCCAAATTGCTGAGTTTGGCAGGATCAAGTATGTGCATGTGTCTATTGACACTTTCTCCTCTGCAATGTGGGCTTCTGCCCATAGTAGAGAAAAAACTCATGATGTTATTGCTCAATGGAGTCAGGCTTTTTCCGTGTTAGGGATACCTTCTACTGTGAAGACCGATAATGGCCCTGCTTATGCCTCACAGAAAGTGCGACAGTTTATACAGATGTGCGGTGTTTCACACAAATTTGGCCTTCTGCATTCTCTGACTGGTCAAGCCATTGCTGAATGTGCTCATGGTACTCTGAAGCAGGCTTTTCAAAAACAAAAACAGGGAATGCAGAGTGAAACCCGCACAGTTGATTGGCAAAACTTTGTACATGGTAAATCATTTTACGGTGCTGCAGAATTCAAATAACCCTGATATCTTGAACCATCACCTTTCATTGCAGGTGTCGTGGTTTTAAAGCAGTAACTAAAAAATTACTAGAAAACTGACTTATTTCTTGCTGTGAGATGTGGATTAGAACAAGAGCAAAAGAAGCTTAAAACTTAAAAGAAATAAAGAAAGTTTATTAACAAAACTACAAGAATAAGAAAACTAAAATAAAACTTCCAGAAAACTCTTTTTTTTTCTCACTATCTAACTATTCTTTTGTTTACATGACAACATAGAGAGAAAAAAACTTTGGAACTTTGGTGTTTAAACAGTCCCCAATTCTTTCTAGAATCTTTTTATCAGTCTCTGTAGAGGAACAGAAGTCTTCTTCTGCTAATCTATGGAGTTTTTCACAAGAAAACTATTTCTGTTATAGCTTTCTATTTCTCTGATGCCAGCTGCCCGGAAATCTGTCATCATATTTTTCTCCTCTCATTTCACATCACTCTGAGGTGTGTTTTGGGTCAATGAGTCTAGAGATGTCATTTTTAAGGATGAGTTATTCAAAGGAAAAAATTCTCTTCATCTGTTTCTGTGAGCCTCCCTGGAAACAGAAGTTTTCTCTTTGCCTCAAGCAGCCTCACATCTTCAACTATTACTTCTTCCCCTCTGTTCCAGCACCTCACTGTATTAAAATTACTCCACTTTTTGCTCAAAATCCAAACTTTGAACACTCTATTCCTCCCAATATACTCTGTCATAAATTAAAGGAGTTTTTTTTTCAGAACACTGTTGTCTATCTCCATAGCTTTAACAGAAAAATATTTCAGCTTATAAAGCATCTCCTTATTCTCTCTTCCCCATCTAAAATTTAACTCTTTTCTTCACTGTCTTTGATGGTTTTATGATGTCTTCTTCATGTTAATTGTCTATCTCTCTCTGTCTCTCTGAGAAAAAGGAGTAATCTTTAAGTCTCATCTAGGTAGTAAAAAAGTTGAAGTCTTGAAAAGCTGCAGGTATTCATGGTGTCAGGTTTCAGTTCAGCAGCAGAAACTGCAAACCAAGCCAGGCTGGCCGGCTCTGTTTCTCCCCCCACCCGCCCTCTGCGGTCTTGTCTAGCCTGGAGGGGGGGGGGAGGCTGAGACAGAGCCTGTTACCTCGTCAAAAGCTGTAAACCAAAGAGAACAAGAGAGCTCTGGCTTTACATCTTAAAGTAGTGTTCACAAGTTGATCTCACTTTTCAAAGATCAAAACTGCTGTCAATTCTTAAAAATGACCAATAATTGGTCACAAGAAAAGACTCCCATCAGTCTCTCGCAGCTTCAACTTCATCTCAGCTCTCGAAGTTATCTTAAAGGTAAAGTCACCCCATGACAGCAGGCTTCAGGCGAGACGCATCAGCCCCGAGCGAAAGTTCGGGTGCAAAATTTGACCACCAAGCAGTGGGAAGGCCTGTTTGAACTTTTCGCTTCAGGTTGTGGGTATGCATGTGCATCCACAGATACTGAGGTGCACTGGGTGCCTACAAAGTGTGTCCGACCTGACCTGCAATCGCAAAGGCAGAACTGAACCAACAGGCAAACTACAGGCCATGACCAGAATGAAGGTCTTCAAGTGGAGGAACCTTCAAGTGATGACACAGATGCAGAAGATGTGAGTGATCACTCAGATGGTCCCTTTACGAGCAGGCATTAATCATATTCCTCATTTTTCTTTTTTTTCTTTTTTAATAGAAAAAAGGGTGAAATGTGGACATGATTTTCTGAGCCTGAGAGAGTTTCAGCCTGTCAGTGGCTGATCTGTTTCCCAAGGGAAAGTCTTTTGGGAAACTTTTCTCTCTCAAGGACTGTTGTGTAAGTAAGATTTTAATTCTCAAAACAATGACACAGATGTTTTGAGTGTTTTTTCTCTTGTCCCACCTATGGGATGAGAGAGGTGTTGTTCCTTGTACCAATCAGGTTAACCTGTACTGGAACACCTTATAAAAAGGGTTGAAAACCCCAAAATAAAGGCTTTTGCCTTCTGAGAAATAAAACCTCAGCAGCTGTGATACCAAACCCATTGCTTCTACTTCGTATCTTCTAGCGACAACTCCCAATTTTTGAAAGATCCCCCACCCAATGCTTTCAAAGAGGTTTTTAAAAGGCCATTATACCTCTCCACTTTCCCAGACACTGCTGCTTGATAAGGGGATATGGTACACCCACTCAATGCCATGTTCCCTAGCCCAGGTGTTTATAAGGCTGTTCTTGAAATGAGTCCCATTGTCTGACTCAATCCTCTCAGGGGTGCCGTGCCTCCAAAGGACCTGCTTTTCAAGGCCCAGGATGGTGTTACAGGCAGTGGCGTGAGGCACGGGGTAGGTTTCCAACCATCCCGTGGTGGCTTCTACCATGGTGAGCACATAGCACTTGCCTTGGCAGGTTTGGGAAAGGGCGATGTAGTCAATCTGCCAGGCCTCCCACCATACTACAGGGGCTTCAACTGCTTGGCCTGCTTGATTGCAGCACATGTCTCACAATAATGGATAACCTGAGAAATACTGTCTATGGTTAAATCCACCCCTTGGTCTCGTGCCCACTTATAGGTGGCATCTCTACCCTGATGACCTGAGGCATCATGAGCCCATCGAGCTAGGAACAACTCTCCCTTGTGCTGCCAATCTAAGTCTATCTTTGACACCTCTATCTTTGCAGCCAGATCTACCTGTTCATTGTTTTGGTGTTCCTCATTAGCCCTACTCTTGGGGATATGGGCATCCACATGACGGACTTTTGAACACAGTTTCTCTACCCTGGTAGAGATGTTTTTCCACTCTTCAGTAGCCCAAATTGGTTTTCCTCTGTGCTGCCAATTGGCTTTTTTTCCAGTTTTGCACCCATCCCCACAGAGCATTGGCTACCATCCATGAATCTCTGTAGCGGTAGAGCTTTGGCCACTTCTTTCTTTCAGTAATATCCAGGGCCAATTGAACAGCTTTGAGTTCAGCAAGTAGGCTTGATCCACCTTCTCCTTCAGTAGCTTCTGCAACCTGCCGTGTTGGGCTCCATATGACTGCTTCCCACTTGCGCTTCATCCCTACAATGCGACAGGAACCATCAGTGAACAGAGCATAGCATGTTTCTTCTGCTGGTAGTTGGTTGTATGGTGGAACTTCTTCAGCACATATCACCTGTTCTTGTTCCTCTGTCAGTAAGACCAAAATTTTCATCTTCCAGACAATTTCTAATTATTTCCAAAATCCCAGGGTGATTCAGTTTTCTAATACAGGCACGCTGTGTGATGAGAGCAATCCACTTGCTCCATGTGGCATTGGTGGCATGGTGGGTAGAGGGAACTTTTGCTTTGAACATCCACCCCAGCACCGGTAGTCGGGGTGCCAGGAGCAGTTGTGCTTCTGTGTCAATCACCTCTGAGGCAGCTTGAACTCCTTCATAGGGTGCCAAACTTTCCTTCTCTGTTGGAGTGTAGTTGGCCTCCGACCCTCTGTAGCTTTGACTCCAGAATCCCAGTGGTCAGCCTCAAGTCTCACCAGGCAATTTCTGCCAAAGGCTCCAGGACAGACCATGGCTCCTGGTGGCAGAGTAGAGCACATTCTTCACTCTGGTCCTGTCCTGACTGGACCAAGGGCTACCACATGAGCTGTCTCCTGCTTGATGTGGGCAAAGGCTTGCTACTGTTCTGGCCCCCACTGGAAAGTGTTCTTTTTGTGGGTGATCAGGTAGAGGGGGCTCACAATCTGGCTATACTCAGGAATTTGCATTCTCCAGAAGCCTTTGGCACCTAAGAAAGCTTGTGTTTCCTTCTTGTTGGTTGGTGGAGACATTGCTATGATCTTGTTGATGACAGCAGTAGGAATCTGACGCTGGCCATCTTGTCACTTTACTCCCAAGAACTTGATCTCTCGAGCAGGTCCCTTAATTTTGCTCTTCTTGATGGCAAAACTGGCTTCCAGCAGAATCTGGATTATTTTCTCTCCTTTCTCACACACCTCTGCTGCTGTGTTCCCCCACACAATGATGTCATCAATGTACTGTAGATGTTCCAGAGCCTCACCCTTTTCCAGGGCAGCCTGGATCAGTCCATGGCAGATGGTGGGGCTGTGCTTCCACCCCTGGGGCAGTCGGTTCTAAGTGTATTGCATGCCCCTCCACGTGAAGGCAAACTGAGGCCTGCATTCTGCTGCCAAAGGAATAGAGAAAAATGTGTTGGCAATGTCAGTAGTGGCGTACCACTTTGCTGCCTTGGACTCCAGCTCGTACTGGAGCTCCAACGTCTGGCATGGCAATGCTCAGCAGTGGAGTCACTTTATTCAAGCCACGATAGTCCACAGTCAATCTCCATTCTCCAGATTTGCACACAGGCCAAATGGGGCTGTTGAAGGGTGAGTGGGTTTTGTTAACCACCCCTTGGGTCTCCAGCTTATGAATCATCTTATGGATGGGAATCACAGGATCTCAAATTGTTCTATACTGCTGGCAGTGCACTGTTGATGTGTCAGTTGGTACTCGTTGCTCTTCCACCTTCAGAAGGCCCACTACAGATGGGGTCTCTCATAGTCCAGGCAAGGTGTTCAATTGCTTGATGCCCTCTGTCTCAACAGCCGCTATCTCAAATGCCCACCTGAACTCCTTTGGGTCTTTGAAATACCCACTTCGGAGGAAGTCTATGCCCAAAATGCGTGGGGCTTCTGGGCCCATCACAACAGGGTGATTCTTCCACTCACTTCCAGTCAGGCTCACATCTGCTTCAATCAAAGTAAAGTCCTGCAATCCCCCTGTCATGACAGCAATAGAAACAGATTCTGCCCCCACGTCTTGATGGGATTAATGTGCACTGTGCACCAGTGTCAACCAAGGCCTCATATTTTTGTGGTTCTGATGTGCCAGGCTAACAAATCCACACAGTCCAAAAGACACGGTTTTCCCTAGCCTCTACCTGGCTAGAGGCAGGGCCCCTCTATGCCTGATTATCCTTTTTTCACTGGGAATCTGTCTTGGAGGTTCCTTCAAGATCAGACATGTTGTCATCATCATCATACCTGGCAGTTTGGCTACAGGCTACTGGTGTGGCTTTCTTTTTGGTGGAACTTCCTCTCTGAGTCTTGCTGTCTTTCAATTCAAGTGCCCATCATACCAGAGCAGCAGTAGATTTTCCATCCCATTCCTCATGTTTTCTCCACAGTCATGTAGGAAGAACCACAGCTCTGCTCGTGGGGTGTACCTTCTCTCCTTCTCTGGAAGACTTCTGCCTTTGGTATCAGGACCTCTGATCTGTATTGCCGAGATTTGGAGAAAGCCCTCTTTAATCTCCTCACAGAGCTTCTTGTGATTCTCCTCTATCTTGTCTTCTAATTTCTGCAGACGTGTTTTCACAGCTGCAATTCTTGCATGTGTGGGGCCATGCATGGGATCTGCATATGCTTGGAGCTTCTTTGCCACATCAAGCATGGTTTCCTCCCTGTCATCTTACTTCATTGGTGCTAAAGCAGATGCATATTCCTGTGGCCCAAATCATACAAGTTTTCAGAATATCACAGATGTACATGGTGCCAAGTCTGGATTCCTAGTGTTTAGGTCATCTGAAAAGACAATCTCTGCCACTGCCATTTCTCTCAAGCATTGAATCCCTTGTTCTATGGTCTTCCACTGAGTTTGCTGCATATAGAGATCATCTGCACACAGATATCTTTGTACTACACTTCCCAGGACCCGTGCCCAGAGACCGTGAGGGTTATCCCCCCTCATCATCCCCTGGTCGATAACCGGATCGTGTGACAGGTATCCCAGATGCCTCACTTCAGTACCATCCAAAATTGTAGCCTTACCTGCAGCATCCCACAGATGGACCAACCAACTAATTATAGATTCGTCAGGTCGCTGAGTGTAATCCTTCCTTAGGCCATGAAGGTCTTTCAGGGAAAAGGACTCAACAGTGACTTCTGATTTTGTGTCCTTTGCTGTTCTTGAGGGTCCTTCTGCCACATCATCATCATCATCATCCACTGGCCAATTGGTGTTGGTTTTGTGTTTCATGCCTCTCATGGTAGAAGCAACAACCATTGGTTTAGGCTCACTGTCTGGTTTAGCTGCTGGCTTGGGATAACTCTCTGGTTTAGCTGCTGGCTAAACTGCAGCCTGAGTGATTAGGGTAGCTGCTGATTTATCTTTCTGCCTCACTGCCTCTATCTCCTGTCCTACAGTATCTAGTAGTATGCGATAAACATACGCCAGGGCCCAGATTATTGCAGTGATCTTTTTCTCCTTAGAGTCATCATGGCACTTCTCTTTCAGGTATTTGCCCACCTTAGCTGGGTTCTGAATTTGTTCCCGTGGACAGTCCCAGGCTATAGGATCAGAAAATTCCTTCAGGGTTTGGCCCATATCCTGCCATTCTCCAGACCACTCAGGATTTTCCACACCTGGGTCTACTCCTGGGTCAGGGGTCTCATCAGCTCCTCTGGACATCTCAGCCCTCATTCTAGAGAAGCTGTAGACCATATGGAGGAAGCTTACCAGATGAAACATCAGGAAAGTGATATCCTTAACACTCAGGGGAAACTGAACATTTTCAAAAAGTGACATAAAAGATTCAAAGGAGAAGAAGGAAAGGCTGAAAAGCCACATCTCCTGCTCCTCCTCTGACAAACTGTGTGCAATTACTAATAAACCCCAAAACATGCTACTAGGACTGGGATGCAGGGTAGAATGAAGAAACCATAAGCCAAATATACCTGGTACAAACTCCAGTACCTCTATAACCTTCCTATAAATCTATATCACTGAGCCCAGCAGAATAACTATTTTAATCTGTGCCCCTCTACTGTAAAAGCTACATGTTAGGGACAGTACTGAAGCTATTACCAGAAAAGAAAATAAACCTAGGGACCAGAAAGGTATTAAAACCCCAAAAAAGCCTAGGGACCAAAACCACATAAAGGCCTCCACCCCAAGAGACATTATGCATTCAAACAACATGGCTAATGACTGCTTTATCCCAATACATAGTAAGCACAACCAAAATGCAATCAGTACAGATTTTTCCACTTACCCGAACCCCACATTGGGTGCCAATTAATGTATTGTCCTGGTTTAGGGCAAACTTGTGAGAAAACCTCCAAATGGGGTCCCTCTAGAAAGCAAATTCAAGCGGCCCCTCCCCCAAATGGTTTGGGAAAAGATTTCCTTAGAGAAAAGTGGAAAAAATGTTTATTTAACAGAAATTGAAAATATTAAACAATGAAACCTCTTGCTGTTCAAAGAGATGGCACATCCAGAAAAGTCCTTGTTGTGGGGTGTAGCTCGGCTCACTCAGGTTCTTATCAGTCCCTCCAGCGCTGGAAAGTGCTGAGGCCCAGGCCCCGGTGAACCACAGGCATGAGCTCCCAGTGTTTTTCTGGGTTTTCAGTCCAGAGCAGGTTTGAACAGATCCAAGGAAAAGGAAAATAAAACAGTCTGGGGAACTTCCCTGCCTCAGCTAGCTAAAAACTAACTAAAAGCAAAGGAGAGCTCTGTCCTGCAGTCTGTCCATGCCGCAGACAACACAGTCCAGGAGCAGGATGCAGGGGAGTGAGGGCTCTTTCTCAACACAAACTGCGCACTTCTTCTTTCCCCCCTCTTCGCTCTCAGAGCCAGTCTTAAAGGTGCAGAACTTAATATGTAACATAAGGCGATTGAGGATACAAGCATCACAAAGTCACCCCATGACAACTCCTTTGTTTTTAAGGGCTGCTTCCCAAGGAACTCTCTGAATAAGTCTCCTAAATAGGCCAAAGTCTGCCCTCTGAAAGTCTAATGTAAAAGTCTTATTGATGTTCCTCCTTGTTGGGGAGGATGAAACAGGGAAACCTTATGAATATGATTGTTTAGCAAAAGATTCTGAAAATATGAAGCCTAGAATCGAAATAGAAATGATAGATCGCTTTGAGTCATAGGATACCGAGTACTAGTTACTATATAACCAAAGAACAATAGAACAATAGCCTAGCCAGTTAAAGGAGAATCCCTATTGATGAAACAATGTCCTTCTGCAGGTAGAGAATCCAAAGGTCAAGCAGCAAGAGAAGAATTTGTAAAGCTTTTAGAGTTTAAAATGTAACACTGTATGGTAATGTAGTAGTTCTTATAGGCTATAGGTAAATTCTTTAGTGGGTGTGTCTGGTAGGGATTGGTTACTGGGAATTAGAATATTCACTATAGAAAAGGGTATAATGTATTGTAACAAGAACTTAGCTCTTTTGCTCTTGTTCTCCCCGCTCTCTTACTCTTGTTCTCCTCTCTCTCTTAAGCTCTCTCCCCTGCCTCTTAAACTATCTCTCTCCCCGCCCCACTCTCTCTCCCTCCCTGACCACGTGCTGCAGCTGGCGGAAGATACGGGTCTCTTCCTCCCTCTACCCATATAATAAATTGCTTATACTGGAACAGCTTGACCCTGGAGAAGTCTCTCAATGCGAGTGTTTTGTACATCTATACCTCCTGATATCACCAAATATTGGGAACTCTATAATTTCATTATCACTATGCCCCAAACGGCCTCCAACCACCACATCTTCCACCAGCCCATCTCTATTTGTAAACAGGTCTAACATAGTACCTCCCCTGGTGGGCTCACTCACCAGCTGCAAAAAAAGTTTTCCTCAATACACTCTAAAAACTTCCTGGACTGCTTCTTTTCTAATGTATTAAGTTCCCAGGAGATGCCTGGTAGGTTAAAATCACCTACAAGAACAAGGGCTGGTTTCAAGTGTATTGCACTCCCCTCCACGTGAAGGCAAACTGAGGCCTGCATTCTGCTGCCAGGGGAATGGAGAAAAATGCACTGGCAATATCAATAGTGGCGTACCATTTTGCTGCCTTGGACTCCAGCTCATACTGGAGCTCCAGAATATCTGGCACAGCAGTGCTCAGAGGTGGAGTCACTTCATTCAATGCACGATAGTCCACAGTCAATCTCCATTCCCCTTCAGATTTATGCACAGGCCAAATGGGGCTGTTGAAGGGTGAGTGGGTTTTGCTAACCACCCCTTGGCTCTCCAGCTCTCAGATCATCTTATGGATGGGGATCACAGCATCTTGATTTGTTCTATACTGTCGGCGGTGCACCATCAAGGTGGCAATTGGTTCTTGCTGTTCTTTCACATTCAGAAGTCTTACTGTAGATGGATTCTTGGACAGTCCAGGCAAAGTGTTCAGTTGCTGGACACCCTCTGTCTCCACAGCTGCTATCTCAAATGCCCACCTGAGTCCTTTTGGGTCTTTGAAATACCCACTTCGGAGGAAGTCTATGCCCAAAATGCATGGGGCCTCTGGGCCTGTCACAATAGGGTGTTTCTTCCACTCACTTCCAGTCAGGATCATATCTGCTTCCACCAAGGTAAAATCCTGCAATCCCCCTGTCGCGCCAGCAATAGAAACAGATTCTGTCCCCACATGTCTTGATGGGATTAATGTGCACTGCGCGCTATGGATGCTAAATCTGAACCAGAGTGCTTGTAGTTATTACAGGCCACATAGCTCTCAGGCCTGACTGAGAGCTAGCCTGAGAAATTCATAGGAGGATTTCAAAACAATCCTCAGAGACAGAAAACATCTGCCAGGTGCTGTTTGTCTGTCCTCTTGTTTTCCTTGCAGGAGAAAGTCAGGAGGTGGTGTACACCACTGACCAATGATGGTGATGTAGCAGTTAACTAACCAATAAGAGTTTCCTTTCTGTACTTTCCACGAACTAGTCTATAAAACATAGCTGAAGCAATAAACTAAGGAATTCTCCTGTTCTGACTCCATGAGAGTCTGTGTTGCCTCTTTCCAGCCGTTCCTTAATAGAGCGACAGCGCGCCAGTATCAACCAAAGCCTCATATCTTTGTGGTTCTGATGTGCCAGGCCAACGAATCCACACAGTCCAAAAAAACACGATTTTCCCTAGCCTCTACCTGGCTAGAGGCAGGGCCTCTCTAAGCCTGGTTATCCTTCTTTCCTTGGGTATATGTCTTGGATGTTCCTTCAAGGGGATCGGATATGTCATCGTCATCATACCTGGCAGTTCGGCTACGGGCAACTGGAGCTGCTTCCCTTTTGGTGGAACTTCCTTTGTGACTCTTCTCTTCCTTCAATTCACGCACCCGTTGTGCCAGAGCTGCAGTAGATTTCCCATCCCATCTCCTCATGTTTTCTCCGCAATCACGCAGGAAGAATCACAGCTCAGATCATGGGGTATACCTTCTCTCCCGATCTGGGGAACGTCTGCGTTGAGTACCAGGACCTCTGATCTGTACTGCTGAGATTTGGAGAAAGTCCTCTTTAATCTCATCTCTAAGTTTCTTGTGATTCTCCTCTATCTTATCTTCTAATTTCTGCAGACGTGTTTCCACAGCTGCAATTCTTGCATGTGTGGGGCCATGCACGGCATCTGCATATGCTCGAAGGTTCTTTACCATATCCAGCATGGTCTCCTCCCTTTCATCCCGCTTCATTGGTGCTAAAGCAGATGCATATTCCTGTGGCCAAAATCGTACCAATTTTCGCCACATCACAGATGTACATGGCACCAAGTCTGGATTCTTAGTTGGTATGTCATCTGAAAAGACAATCTCTGCCACTGCCATTTCTCTCAGGCGTTAGATCCCTTATTCAATGGTTTTCCACTGTGTTTGCTGCATGTAGAGATCGTCTACACACAGATATCTTTGTACTACACTTTCCAGGACCCGTGCCCAGAGACTGTGAGGGTTATCCCCCCTCATCATCCCCTGGTTGATAACCGGATCATGTGACAGGGATCCCAGATGCCTCGCTTCAGTACCATCCAGAAATGTAGCCTCACCTGCTGTGTCCCACAGATGGACTAACCAACTAATTATAGATTCATCAGGTTGTCGAGTGTAGTCCTTCCTTAGGCCATGAAGGTCTTTCAGGGAAAAGGACTCAATATTAGCCTCTGATCTTGTGCCAGTTGCTTTGACTCTTGATTTTATGTCAGGAGGTGTTGAGGGTCCTTCTCCTGCATCATCATCATCCACTGTTCTATCGGTTTTGTCTGTGCACTTTCCACTTCTCATGCTAGTAGCAAAAGCCATTGGTTGAAGCTTGCTGTCTGGTTTAGCTACCAGCTTTGTAACTGGGAGGTTGGCTGCAGCCTGAGTAACTGGGGTAACTGTTGATTTATCTCCCTGTCCCCTTTCTCCTGTTTGCTGCCCTACAGTATCTAGCAACGTACGATAAGCATATGCTAGGGCCTAGCTTACTGCAATGATCTTTTTTTCCTTGGAATCATCATGACGCTTCTCTCTCAGCTATTTCCCCACCTCAGCTGTATTCTGAATTTGTTCATGTGGAAAGTCCCAAACTATAGGGTCAGAAAATTGCTTCAGAATTTGGCTCATATCCTCCCATTCTACACACCACTCAGGATTTTCCACGCCTGGTTCAGGGGTCTCATCAGTCCCTCTAGAAATGTCAGCCCTCATTCTAGAGAGGCTGAAGACTGTATAGAGGAAACTTGCCAGATTAAATGCCAGAAAGATGGTCTCTAACATTCAGGGGGAACTGAACACTCTCCAATAGTGATGTAACCGATTCAGAGGAGAAGAAGGAAAGGAAAGGTTGAAAAGCCTCATCCCCTGCTCCTCCTCTAACAAACTAGGTGCATAACCATACCCATGAATCCTTTATACCTGGAACAGACTCCAGCACCTGAATAAACTTCTTAGAAATCATTATCACTAGGCCCAGCCCAATAGCTATTCTAATCTGTGCCCCTCTACTGTAAAAGCTATGTGTTAGGGACAATATCGGGGCTATTTCTGGATAAGAAAATAAACCAAGGGACCATAAAAGTATTAAAACCTCAAAAAAGCCTAGCGACCAGAAACACATGAAGGCCTGCACCCCAAAAGACATTAATTCAAACAGCATGGCTAGATGGCTAGAGACTGCTTTATCTTATCCCAATACAGAGTAATTGCCACTTCAGTGCAATCAGTACAGGGTTTTTCCACGCTCTCGTGCCTCACGTTGAGCACCAATAAATCTATTTGTCCTGGTTTAGGGAAAATTTGGGAAAAAACCTCCAATGGGGCCTCCCGCCCGGGAAACAAACCCACGTGGCCCCTTTCTCCCACCCCCCAACCGGTTCGGGAAGAGATTTCTCTGAGAGAAGTGGAAAAAACCTGTTTATTTAAAAGGCACAACACTACCCTGTCTCCCTGAAAACTCAGCTTCTGAGCTTGCTAACATAGTTTTCTAAGGACCTTCCCAGGACAGTAACTGTAAACATAGATATGTGTACATTCTTTCTGTTACATGTCTTGTGATGGGCATCTCTCATGGCCAGTGCAGTGAGAAAGTGTTATCCTGACCATTCAATCCCTGGCCATGGTCAGAAGCCTATAAATGCTGGGAGGAAAAATAAACTCTGCTCTTCTTTTCACCACACCTCGACCTGTGTCCACGTGATCTATTCATCTTCAGCGGTAACACTACCCAGCACAAGAATGACCAATATCAAATTACAAAACCTCTCGCCGCTCTGAAGAGATGACAAAATTTAGAGGGTTTTTTTCCTGTGGGTGTTAGCTCTGTTATTAATCCCTCTGACGCTGGAAACTGCTACTGCCCAGGCTGGGCTCCCAGTAGTCCACAGGTGCAAGCTCCCGGTGCTCCCCCGAGTCCCCAGTCCAGAGCAGCTTAGATCCATTTAAAGGAAAAGGGAAAGAAAACAGTCCAGGAAGACCTCACTGCTTCGGCTAGTTGGAAAGCCAAGGCGATCTTGTTGTCTGTCTGTGCTGTAGTCAAAACCCTGTCCTGGGATGAGGGTGGAGTAAGTACAGTCTCTGATAACAGACTCGGTGCTTCTTCTCCACTCACTTTTACTCTTAGATGAAGTTTTAAGGATACAAAGCCTATTTCTGGGCTAGGTGGACAAATGGGGATACAATTAAACATCACACTCACCCCAGGACACAAAGACCACCTGCTTAGTTAACACCCAAGACTCTACCAATTGAGCTGACCCTGCCCAATCAAAACTTGCATGTACTTTAGAAGGGAATAAAGTCCCCATGGTGCATATAAGGAATGTGTTAGGGAAGACAGTTTGGATTAGTCCTGCCTCAAGTGAAGGCAAACCCATCCATGGGATTGCTTTTGCTCAAGGGCCTGGGTGTACTTGGTGAGTAATGCAGAGGGACAGGGAAGCACGATGTGTACCTCAGGGGGATTTGATTTTTTTGGTGAGAACAGTCTGTAATGTTGAATTGTGGGATATTGTTTGCTGAATGGCATTATCACTGTATGTCATAACTACCACGGACAATGAGGATGGACTGCTCCAGATACAGCAGTCGTGAGCTCCTGATGCAGCTTGCAACCAGCTGACAGCACACCAGCGCCCCTGCCCTGGAAGACATCTAGAACAGATAGAACCCACAGTCATGGACTAAATGAACTCAACAGACATCTTGGAGGGATGGACATTGACTATGGAAATTAAACCCGTGCTTGTGTGTGTATAAATATATAAATATCTATCTATACATCTCTCTATATATATATAGTTGGAAGATGTAGGATCTGGGCTTGATGTAGATGGTAAAGAAAAAGGGGTGCGTAGTGTCCCAATTTTGGCCAGGACAGAGTTAATTTTTTCACACTAGCCATGAGGGGGCAGACCCTGGAGCCATGTGGGTGTGTCTAGGTTGTTATTCTATCCAGTCTTATGTTATTACCAAGACAGAAGTAAGGAACTCTCCCTTGAGAAGAGGGGCATGGCTTGGGGTCAAGAAAAGCATTGCTGGAGGGGGAAACCCTTCTGCCATTGTTCATTATCACCTGGGGTCCTTGGTGAGCATTTTGCATGTAAATCACTCTTGCTTTTGTACACTTTTGTCAATAATATTGCTACTGTTACTATTTGTTTTCTTATCTCATTGCTGTTTCTAGTTACTTGTTATCTCAGCCCATGATCTCTGCCTTTTGTGTCTCTCACTGGAGGGGGGAGGGGAGTGGCTCATCGTTTTCTTTTTAGTGGGAGTAGTAAATTGGGGAATGCTATTCCTAAACTTGGACAGAGGGGATGGCAGGCATAAGGATGAGCCCATCCCAGCTTCATGGGTGCAGAACAGACTACTGAGAGAGGTCTGTTGTAATTGATATCTTGAAATGTATCTTTTCCCTCTTCTAGTTGTGATTCCCCCCCCCCCCCACACACACACTTCTTTTTCTCCTACTGCTTACCTGGAGGCAGGTTACCGTGGTTACTGAAGTTTTTTCTCCTCAGCTCCACAGCGAGAGGCCGGATGGAGTGGAGAGGGGACCCTGCTGGCATTTCCAGCTGCTTGAAGTTTCGGTAGCCCAGGAAAGTGCAGGGAGAGAGAGACCCTTCTCTCCAGCATGAAACTTGTAATTCTGTTTTTCCTGTCCCAGAATGCCTCTGAGCTATGGAAGCCGAGAGGGTATTCTTACCTTCCCTTTCTTTCCCTCCTGCATTGCCAGGAAACCATCCCCTCCCCCCTCTTTCCCCCTCTTTCCCCCTCTGCCCCTCTGTGGAGTATACTCATACACCTTTGTGAGCATTTGAAAAAGTTGGTATCTGTTATTTCTTATCTTAGCATGTGTAACCTTGATTTGTAGAAAGTTCGTAATTGTGTTAGCTGAGAAAAATAATTGGTTGTCTCTCTGATGTTCCCTCGCTCTGAAAAACCCTGTTAAAAGAAACCCCCGGACCCCAAAATCCTTGGTCTCTCGTCCTTTGGATTCCCCTTCACAGAAATAAACTGTGGAATGCAACCCTGGGGAGAGATTCCACCCCTGATTTCTTTGCTCACTTGATAGACTTAAGTTCCTGAAGAAAATCAGTGAACCCCACAAACATATGCTGGCATGAAACCAGAGTGAAGAGAAACCTCATCACTAAGCTAAGCTGGGCCACTCTGGAGGTTTGAGTCAGAGGGCCATGTTGTTATGGCCAAGACCAAAAGAGGAAGGATCTGGGCTGCCTAACAAGCTGGCTGAAGTTACAACTGACCAACCTTGCAGTGCAGAAAGAGTGGGCAAGAGAGGATGAAGACTATGATAGTAAATAACACCACCCCATCAAAGAGCTGTTGCTGAACCTCAAAAAGACCTGTCACCCTGCCACTACCAGGAAGGGTCAGTGATCTGTAGGGTCCAGGAGCAGCCCCTCACAACAGTGCTGGACACTGATCCCCCCACTCCCCTATTCAGAGTGACAGCAGACAGGATGCTTGCCCATGATCCACCCTTCTCCTGGACACCTGGGTTGATTTCATCACTCTTAAAGAACCTGTAATAAATTAATCTGTAAATAAAAATTCGTAAAAAGTATAAATAAGATATATATGTGTTGTAATGATATAAAATTCAAAATGTAAAAAGTCCTTCTCCGGGTCTGGTCGGGATTTCCCTCGGAGAGGCAACAGATTGCAACCAACACCCAGATAACGAACACAAGCAGGCACATCAGCTCAGAAAATAGACAGGACGAGGGCCATCAGGAGGACAAAAGAACTGGCTCGGAGAAGATATCCATCTCCGGACCTGAACAACGCCCTACAGATCTCTGTTGGGAAACAATCAGGTCGACAAAAAGACAAGCCCCGAGAAGGTAGTCGTCGCCAGACCTGAACACCCCACCTGTCAAACCGATGTTGGAGAAGCAATCAAAAGAGACAAAGGGAAGAGGCACTGCCGAGATATCCATCGGCACCGGCCCGGATCACACCACTCTGTCTTGATGACACAAATTGAAATACATACAGAATCTCTTTACATATGAGGAGATCCTGTCCGGACACTTGTTAGCTCTATTTTTCCATGCCAGGAAATCCATTCACCGGACAATCAAGGACACTTGGTGAATGGAACCTGCTTGGAATTCTAGCCTGAGGACATAAAATCTCTATAAAACCCCAGGCTTGAGAACCCTCAAACGTGGATTTGGGAATCCTATACCTCTGGTGTAGACCCTGTCCACCCAGCGCTGCACTGACCATTTTATTGTGGTTTTTTCTCATTGTTTGTTCTTTGTTGTTTAATAATAAATTTCTCTTTTTATTTTTATCCTGAATTTGCCTTTGCATTTATAACAAACCTTTCATATCTGACCAAGTCCACGTGTGAGCTGGTCCCTCTGGGCTCCTTGCAGAGCTGACAGGGAAACTACATGGGTATCCTCAGATAGGAATCATTCAACCTTCTCTGGATCTCTACACTGAGATGCAACAAATCATGTCTCAATGTGTCCATGTCTCTCCTAGGGCAAGAAATTTGAGTGACCAGCCCACACAGAAGTCCTGCCTTTACTCACATGATCTCCACACTGAACTGTAATGTCTGACTTGAAAATACTTGTCAATGAGGAGGGGGTTCCAATGCCTGCTAGGTGCCTAAATTCAGGTGAGATCCCAGCATGGTCAGGAATCCCTGTACTTCTAATCCTGTTTGGACAAAGTCAAGAATACAGTGGTACTAAGAGGATCATGAGCAATTAGAAAAGTCTGCCTTTCTCCTGAGGAGCTGCTCCCTTGTTTTTCATCCAGCAAGGAAGCTGGATGACAAGTGTAGCCTGAAGAGAAACAAGCAGTTTATTATAACTCCAAACATTCGACAAAAAGGGTCAAAAATCAGTAAGGAAACAGAAGGACATGAGCTGCAAGGCAATTAAGACACCAAACCAAATTATATCAGTGCTATCTTCCAAGTTTATCCCATAGCACCAGTAAAGCCCAGCATTTGAAAAATTCCATATAACACAAGACAAGAAGCAGCTGGCCAGCAAAGGCACAACCACACTGTTCAGAGGAGGGCAAGCCTATCCTAGAGGCATGAGTCAAACAATCTGAAGGCAAAAAAATGCAAGATGCCAGTCTACAAACTACTTGAGACATGTCCTAAAACTCTCTTCTCATTTTCTAGAAGCATTTACAGCATGTCCCCATGACATGCAGCCTCCTTTATCCTTTGTGAGCTACAGCAGCTTCACAGGGAAGAGGGGGAATGTCTTGTAGGACATGACCCCCTGGGTGTTTTTCTCTGGTAAGTGTAGACTTTGCTGAGGACTCACAGTCTGAAGACTCTATCTAGGACTGGGACACTTGGCTGTGACACATCTGTAAGAGAGGGTCTGAAGATTCCCTCATCTGACTCACAACCGTCTCAAGGACAGAGACTGAGACCCTGAATATCACAAGGGACATGGTTTAGGGGTTCGGGCCTAGCTGAGGTGGATGTTTGCTAAGTGATTGTTTGCAGGTGGTTGCACAGTACACTGCCCTCGTTCCTGCTGGTGAGCAGGGGCTTGTGTGTGGTACCCTCCACAACGGATTTTCCAGGACACATTGCCCCTGTTCCTGCTGGTGAGCAAAGACTTGCAAGACGTGGTTTGCTCTGTACCCTACACCTGCCCTCCGCGCAATGGAATTCATCACAATGATCATCAATCTCCTCTGGTTTTGGCCCTGAACCCCTCGCTTTGCAAAAGACTATAAAATTATACCCCAAACTTACCTTCCTTTGAGATCTCCCCAATGGACAGAAGACTCTGCGTCGTTGGACGGCTGAGTAGACTTTGACGTTGGTAGCTATAATCCCCTTACTCTCTTTCTCTTATGCTTTGCTTTCTCTTCTTTTCCCTCTATCACATATTAGTGCTAATGAGCACTCAATAAAGTGTTTTTTGCTGTTTAAGTCCTTGGTTTGCTGATAATCTTTTGTACTCTAAGACCGATTAAAAGAACCACATCACGAATCCCACCTTGCGGATCGTGACAACATCCAAGCATGAAAGTCTTTCCAAGCATTTGCCAAAGGGAGCAAAAGAAAAATGCACTGACTCAGCCCTCCCTGTGATGTCTTCATGATTCTAATATGGTTATGTGGTCTCCTCCAACAAACCAGCTAAGATGAAAATGGAGAGGGTGATGAAGACCAGCTCTGCATCTGAGCTGCATGCCTCAAATGCAGCAGATAACTGATCCTCACTGGAGTGCAATAAAAAGATCTTATGAAATGGGAATACTTATCTTCAAAAGATTATTTTCTTCCAAATTAATTTTTTGTCAGCACTTAGGTGAATTACTGCCCAAATCCAGCTACAGACTTATGAGTAAGGAGAGATGAAAAGGTTACAGCTAACAAGCTGAGCCAAAGCAATGACTTCATGAGCTCCTAGCCATGAAGCTTTCAAAACAAAGCCTATTTAACAATAAGAACAAGCACCTCAGATGAGCTTTGAAAAGACGGGGCAGGAGAAATCTCCAAAATACCAGTTGTGGTGAAGGAGTTCGCCCACTGCCAAAGTGGAGACAGATTTGCCCGCCTGTGCATGTCCACAAGATGGCAGTATGCCATGGTGCAAGAGCATCTCTGAGGAGCAGATGAACCCATTCTCCAATTTCCAAACAAAAGAGGATTTTAGGGGTAGTTGTTTTGGGTTTTGTTTAATTTTTTCACCTTTTAATTACCAAATAGTTATAGGCTTTACTTGGAATATTTTGTTAAAATACTATTGATTCCAGCAGCAAAACTCATGTATGTATATTAACATCCAGATATCCAGAATATTCTGCTTAACCTGTTAGAGGTGTCACTGTATCTCTCTGTAGAGATACACATACAGATCTGGATGTACACTACAAATTAGTTCTAGATTCGTGTCCTATTATACCTTATCATCAAAGGAACACAAATTTCCAAAGCAGCCTGCAAGTAAGACTCACTACATCCCCCAAACATGATACTCAACCCTGCTATAGCTGCTGAAGCACATTCAGCAGCAAAACATTTTCATCTGAGTAATGTTTAAGGATGCTTGGACTGGCCCAGTCACGCTGAAGGATGCTTGGACCACCCCAGTGGTGCTTGGAGGGTGCTCTGAACACCCCAGTGGCACTGGAGGATGCTCAGATTGGCCCTTCCATCCATGTACAGCTGCTGTAATCAACCCCTGAGTTCTTAAACAAAGAACAAGAGTTTCTCTATCTCCAACCTGAAAAGCCTCTTCTTCAGGATATAACACAAAGATAACCACAGTGTGGGACAGCCCCATAGAAGGTGGATTTTTCTTCCATAGGCTCACTCAAATATTTTCCCTTATGCCTCCACACACTGCTCCACAGAGCCATTTGAAACAAGCAATAAAGGCCAACAAAATCACTGTTGGCATTGCACAATTACATTCAAATCCAGTTAATGATATGTCAGGATTAAACCAGCTGTCTGCAAGTATTCCACCTGTCAATGCCAAACAAGATAAATCCTTATGCAGAGCTACCCAGCTCCTAGTTCCGACACGCACATGACTCTGCATGCCTACATAAGCATGTCTCCAAAATAATGCAGCATTACATGAGTCTGGCAAGAGACAAACAAAACACCAAATCCAGCATTCATGCTAGATTTTCCAGCTTAGAGATGCCACACTGGCAATTAATCTAGATATCAAGGTATATGTTGAAATTAATTCACTGGATTCAATGGACTCAACCTGGTGTTAGGACAAGATAAGGTAACAACTTTGTGTTCAGACATGATCAGATGATAACCAGACCAGGAGGATCTGGTTTATTTAATATCTGTTGACTGAAAGTTAAACCCTAGAGAAGAAAATCAGTTCTTTGCACCAAAGATAGTTTGATTTCTCATTTCTAAATATTCCTCAGGGAAAACCACCTTATTTTGCAGAATTACTGGGGTCTGTATCAGCTGAACCTGATGTTTTCTTTCTGTCACCTAAAGTCCAGACATATCAAATATGGAAGAGACTGAGCAGGAAGCAGCTGCAGGCTTCCTGGCAAAGTTAGCAGCACTTCACTCCTTCCACTGATTTATGTATTTAGTGCCAGCTAGCTCACCCAAAAGAAACAATAAGACAGATCATCCCATGTTCTTCAGGATGAGCAAATTTTTTCCTCACATTATGCATGAACAAGAAGCCAAACAAGCTTTTTGCTCAGCACTGAAAAGGATAACACTACCAAAGCACATGAGATGTCTCCACCCTTCCCTCTGAAGGCAGAGGAGACTTCAGCAAAAACATGCTCAGAAACTTTCCCAGCCCAGGACACTCAGATCTGTTGAGGACTTGGGCTCTGGAAAGTGAAAAATTATATGATGCTGACAAACTGACTTATTCAATTAGACTTTTTAGCTGGGGATCTCATCCTGCTATTTCCCAACATCTAAACATTAAAGGTCATTTAACCAGAACTACTGAAACTGGGATATATAGAGAGATTTGGAGAAGGAACAGGCTGGAGAAAACATCCAAGTGGATGACCGCTGCATTTAAACATACGTACACCACATAGGGGCAACACCTGGGTCAACACACCATCACTGCTGGCTTCCTGACAGCAATTTATTTTGGAGCTGCCAGGAGAGTTGATGCCTTTCAGAATCTCTGTTCCTAAAATATATGAGCTTTGTGTACATATACCTATATATATGTATGTGTATATATAGTGTCCTCAACATTTCACCTCCAATGAAATCTACATGATAACTGCCCTCACCCAGCATTAAGGGTCATTGCAAGGCTTGCTGAAACCACAGGCATAATTTCCCATCATAAACCCCAAAGGACCATAGCTCGGCACATCCAACCGAGCAGTTTTCCCACTTCTGGGGAGAGTTTTGTAAGGATAGGTAAGGTAGGGAAGGAGCTGCTGGTCTCCACCATAACATGGGCAGATGTCCTCATCACCTACCTGCCACACTGGAAGGACTTTCTCTATGTCGTTCAAGTTGATGCTATCACCATCCTCGAATTTCCCTTTTCCAAGCCTGTGTCAATAAGAAAACAAACAAAACCACATGAAACCTTGCTGGAGGCAAAGTTAATTTTCTATTATGGCACATGGGGAAGATAACTTCTTACTGCAAAGGACCCTCATGAAAACAAAGAGGGTCTCTGAAGTGAGTATGCCGTGCCTTCAAAACACTCCCACAAAGGCATGAAGCCATTAATACAAAATTAAATGCTTTTCTCAGTCCTGCACCTGTACCATCTGCCATAGCATTCAAATGCTTTTGGTAATAGCAGCAGTGAGAAAACCAAAAGCAATCCTGAGCAGTAGTATTGGGTGGTTCAATTCCCAGTTGAAGGAACACCAAAAGCACAGCCCATGTGGAAAAAAAAAAAAAAAAAGAGGACACAAAAATAATAAAAAATGTTTCATTTGAAGCACTTCTCATTTGCTTGTCTTCCACAGGAGCTCCAGTTTCATGGCTGAGAAAGGTGTTGGTAAACAAGCACAAACATACATCTCAGACAGAAAACACCAATCAGTATAAATACAAACATACAATTTATAAGTAAAAAAATTGGGATGAGAAGCCAAGCACTCACACATCAAACACAAAGGTGGCAGCTAAAGGACTTTCTTGTATCAAGAAAGTAACAAAGCCAATTCAAAGATAATTACTAACTGGATGCAGAGAGTTTGTAATGATATAGAAGAAGAAAAAATGGTCAATAAATATCATCCTTCCACATTTATAAACAATTGAGGTGTATCAGCGATAAAGAGAGATGGGGATAACTGACTCAGTGATCAGAATCTGATTTTACTGTGGGCTACATAAGCTTATATACTATTCTAGGAAGGCTACAATGATTTGGTTAAACATCATACAGACATATAAACAAACATGCATATTTCAACATTGATTCAATCTTGTCCCTGTGCCAGACCTGATTTAATCTTCTTGCAATCTTCAAAGCTCTGATTGTTCCTGCCAAGGCATCCTGGCTATCAGATCTCTTATGCTAATCAAGTCCAAGGTACTCTCTGATTTCGCTATAGAGGTGATCTTTTTTATTATGCAAGAATGATAATGTATTTTTTGATCAATTACAAGATCTTGTTAAATAACATATATTAAACAGAAACTTGGATAGCAGCAGACACAGGTAATCAGTGCCTGGAAGTCAGAGAACAACATATTTTGGTGGAATTACAGCAAATGAGGGGGGGGAAATCCAGAAAAATGGCATGTGCTAAAGTACTAGGCTCAAAAGCAGCAAGCTGAAGGGAAACAATAATTTAATTATCACCTTAATTGCAACCTGATCTAGTGGAAGGTGTCCCTGACCATAACAAGGGGGTTAGAATGAGAGTCTTGAAGGCCCCTTCTAAGCCAAACCATTCTGTGATTCTATGATTCATGGGAAATCAGGGGTGTTCAACAACTGACTTTCCCTCATAGATGAAATAGTGACTTGAATTTACAAAGGGAAAAATATAGAATGTATATATATATATATGTAAATATATTTATATATATGAGAAAAATCAAGTAAAACATCTGTGGACAAGTAATATCAGTTGAAGGTACAGAACATGCAAGCATATTGTAGGAAAAGGTTGTCTGAAAAGGTTGGAGACTGTCTCAGGTTGAATATCTGATGCCAGACTGTGGCATAAAGGCAGGGGATGAGTATATAGGGATTAGGGGGATGAAGGTAGCTTTCCTCTAGAGACAGCATGCATGTCTGAGGCTGAACTACAGGACCACAGGCAGCATTGGCAGTCATGTTTCAGAGGTGTTAGAGAAATTTCTTAGAGTACAGAAAAAGCTAAAGTAATACATGGGCTTGGGAGATATCTGGAATGAAGAGAAAATATCAGCTACAAAAGGTTGTTTGAACTGGAAGAGCAAAAGCAGAGCAAGAGCTAATGCTGGAAATTAAAGGCAGATTAATTCAGGTCAGAAATGAAGTACAGTTCCCTGGTTTTCTTTAACCACTCTGCTTTGATTATTCATGATACTGTCAAACTCAGAATCTTCCAATAAAATCAGATGTCTCTCTGGAGGAAAATGCTTCAGCCAAGCAAATGTGACAACATCAATCACCTGGATGCAACTACATGGCCAACCTTGGACAAGTGATTGGACTAAGGAATGAAACGGTCCCTTCAGTACTTACAGTGTAGAAAACACATACTGAACATCATCTTTCCTTTTTTTTTCTCATTAATTGGTTCATTACACAGCGACCATGTTAAAAAAATCCACTCAAGCAAGAGAGAAAATGTCTAGCTAGCAGGTGGAGATTCTTGGTTCAGCAAACGGAATCATGCTCGGCACAGATTTGGCACAGACAGCCGATGAATGCACAATACAAGCAACTTTAAAAGTTAAATATAAAACAAATTTTGTCTGTGCTTTTTCTATTCTAACAGAGGTTACTTATATGACCTGCATTTTGAGAGATGCATTGCTTGTGCTGACAGCATCTGTTTAACTTTTCTGCATATACACTAATTCTTATTCAATTTTTACAGCAGTAATATTTTGGAGTAATTAAACCACACTGATTTCTTTACCTATTTTCATCCTGGGCATTCACAGTACACCAGGAACCAGAGGCAAACAAAAAAGCAGACCCTGCTGTATCCTCCTTATACATAGCAGGTGTCACTGTCAGCATCATCTGGCAAGTGCCATCAACCATGGAGCATATTATATCTTATTTTACAGAGGGCACTTCATCTTATTTGTCAAAACCATCCATAAAAATGTGAGTAAACATGTCTAAGGCACATAGTGACTTAAAAATTTAGTGTCACATTGTTTCAAATATTCTCAAAATTTCTGCTTATATACCTACTGTAAATATTTCCAGTGCAGGGAAAGAAAAGTCTTATCTAGTTGTGTGAATTTGCCTGTCACTATATGGTATGGGAGCCTTCTGCAGATGCTGAGCCTGGGCTGGGGTGGAATTGCTGGCCTGGTGTTCCTAATCAAGATGTGCAGCCCATACATATGGTATTGGTCACTACTTTGACAAAACCAATGTATCAACAGAAAAACTTCTCTGAGAGAGGATTTTCATCCCCACATGCAACGTGGCAATGACGTATCACCTGCAATCTTCTCAACCCCATCTTATTTTTTTCCTTCACATATGTCCTGAACAATAAGGAGAGGAAAACCCAAATGATAGAATAGAATAATTTAGGTTAGAAAAGACCTCTAAGATGATGTCCAACTGTTAACCCAGCACTGCCAATCACACCACTACTCCATGTCCCTAAATGCCACATCCACATGTCTTTTAAATCCCTCCAGGGATGGTGACTACCACTTCGCTGGCAAGCCTGTTCCAGGGCTTGACAATCCTTTCCGGTAGAGAATATTTTAGCAGAACAAGGGCATGATATTTTAATAAAGGCCTGTCTGCACAAGACAGCTTTCAATCCAGGCAACAATATTAAAGGCAGTGTCCTTGAAACTCTCCTGGAACAGCGAGAATAAAGAAAAACAATGGCATTCTGTACTGGGGAAAGAATGTAAACAATATGTATTAATCAATAGTAGCTTGCTAAGCCTGCAGATCCTGTCTGACCCTATAAAAGTGTGCTAAAGATTGAAATAAACAACATTCACTATACCTCTATGAGGACTCAGTGAATAGTCTGAGCAGTTTTCCATTACCTGGCGCTCTGAACAGGAACCCTTTGCGGGCAGAGGGAATTCGGCAGGTCCGCATGCGGTTAGACGTGGAAGCGGATTGGCACTGGGTTGGTGGGTTCACATGTGGTTGGACATGGAAGTGGACCTAAGCTGGGGAAAACCGGGGCAGAGGAGCTGGGGTGAAGACCAAAGGCAAGTAGGTGTCGGCACCCAGGAAGAGGGGTTGCTCCCCTCCCCCCATCCACAGGGCTGCTAACATGGAAATTGAATTTGCGGCAGCATGGAAACTGCTTCTAAGCATTATCGTTAAATGAGGAGAAGTAGTCAAGGACAAGGACCTTGAAAAGCTTATTTTATGGGCTAGAGAAAATGGGCGCCTTCAGGTGCCGCCACTGCTTTTTGCAGTGGAAGAATCGAAGGACATAGGGGATCAGTTGTGGGAAAAAGTGATTATGGGGAAAAGCAAAGATGCTGTAACGCTCGGTTCGATCTGGCAAGTTGTATTGAATACCTTAAAAGATATGAAAGTGGAGTCCACAGTCGCAGCCACTGCCTTGCAAGCCATGGCTCGGTTCGAGATGGACATGTCGCAGTTACCTCCTGCCACGTCAAACAGCTGTCTGGGTGCTTTCTTTGGGGTTGGGCACGTTTGGCCGGTGAAGGGGCTCACAGGGAAACAATGTAGCTCAGTCTCAGAACTTTTAAAAACTCAGGAGTGTACCGGGGTGGGTGGGTCCACGCCAGCGGAGCCCAAGGGGGAAGTTACCCCACCAAATGCGGATGTAGAAATGACAGCGTCTCTGGAAAGAGGCGGTGCTAGCCCCAGCCAGGCGGAGCCTCAAACATCAGCAGAAATAAGAGCCCCAGATTGCAAGCCACTATCTACTGTTCACTGGGGAAAGCCGCAGGACGTCCCTCTCCCCCCAGATGATGACGTGTCCATGCACTCAGAAGATGGGCGACCACCAGCAGGACAAGAACCAATCAATTGTAATGATGCATTGAAAAAAGATCTATTAGAGTGACAACAGCAAATAGAACAGCTTGTGCAACAACTGCAAGCTTGTACTGAGCAGTCATTAAGTACAAGTGGAGCTAAGCATCATCAAGAGAAAGCAGCTCCACAGCAAACGCTAAGACAGCAAGCAGAATCTGTTCAGCAACGGCAGGATATGATACATCCTGAACCATCTGCTCCACCTTTGGAGACACTTTTAACACCATAATCTTATTCAAGTTCTAACTCTACTATCATAGAAGAAGAGAACAGAAAACAAAAATCAAGGCAAAGACGGACCGGCATAATTTGGGATGCAATCCTTGAGGGGGAATGGCAAGAAGCAGGAGCAATAGCTTGTCCCATTTTATATGACCAGCAAAATCCATGATATGAACAGCACGACTGGAAAATCCTGCAGTAAGCCAGAAAGACAGTTACTGAGCATAGCATTAAATCTGAAGCATCAAATACTGCATTGGATTGGCTATTCACCTCTGATGTTAATAGTCCCACAGACAGCCAGAACTTAGCACATCTGCTTTTATCTCCATCACAGTTCATGGTGTGGGAGAAGGAATGGAAAAGGTTAGCTATTTTGGAAGCCAATTGACCTTGAGATCAGAATGATGTACTGTATGGAATTAATCCTGACATAATCACCGGTTCAGGAGTTTACAGTCACATGGCTGTACAATTAAATTATCCCCTTGCAATGCATCATTTGTCAGCAGAGCTTGCTCGCCAAGCTTTTAATGCTGTGCCTGATTCCAAACCTCATCCTTCCTTCACAACAGTATGGCAAGGCCTCATAAAACCATATCCTCATTTTATTGATTGTCTGTCAGCGGCCCTAAAAGCTCAGAATGACATGACTGAGGAAGCAAAACAGAACATGTTTAAATTGTTAGCTTTTGAGAATGCTAATGCAAAAATAAAGCCTATCCTTGCCATGCTCCCAAAGCAAGCAGATGTGGGGGACATGCTAGATATTGCTCTGAGAGTTAATCAGACACAACAAGAACAACTTGTAGCCAATGCAGTTGCAGAAGCCATAAAACCAACTACAAGTCTACTTGCTGCTGCGGTCAGTAAATTGGGAAATGGACTCAAACCTTTCACTACCACTCCAAACATTTGCTACCGATGTGGCAACAAAGGACACTTTCAAAAGTCCTGCCGAGCTACCGTATGGTGTGATCGATGCCAGATGGATAATCATGCTACTGCTACATGTCGTTTTGCAAAAAACATGAGCAAGAGCACGAAGACCCGCCGTGCGGGGACACAAGTAGTCGGCCCAACTCTATATAGCAACTCAACCCACCAGCAACCAGGGGAAGCCTGGGAATTGATCTGGCAGCATCAGTAGATGTCGCTCTCATTGACAGCACCATCCATAAGATCCCAACTGGAGTCACAGGACCCATTTATTCTATCACCAGTGCACTTGGTGCTTTGCTAATTGGAAGACCATCTACTGGAGTTGCAGGACTCATTGTTCTCCCAGGAGTCATTGATGCTGATTACACTGGTGAAATTCAAATTTCTGCCTATACATTAGCCCCTCCATTCACGATTAAGAAGGGGACAAGGGTCACTCAATTAGTGTTGTTTCAAAAGGTAGCAACTGAAAAAGATATTTTTTGAAGCGCCCCTAAACGTGGAGCCAGAGGATTCGGATCTACTGGAGATAACAGTGGTGAATCTCGTTCAACAAATGAACCATCAACCAGCAATTGAAATCACCCTACGCCAAAGAATGAAGCAACAGAAAGTAAAAATGATGATAGATACAGGAGCTGATATCACCATCGTCAGCCGAGTCTGGTGGCGAAAAGATTGGCCTCTCCACCAAGCCTTAAGCTCAGTACAAGGTGTAGGAGGACACTCTACACCACTGAGAAGCATTCATCCAACTCAGTTTCAGTTTCCTGAGGGACAGACTACCACCTTATGCCCATATGTCATGCCTTTGCCTGGGAGCCTTGGAGGGCTCATTGGTCGAGATGTTCTAAGCCAGCTCGGAGCAACATTAACACTTCCTGCCCAATTGCCTTTTCAGTAGTTGCCACTGCTGACACGCCCCGACCCCAAGGATTCAATGGAAATCTAATGAGCCTGTGTGGGTTGAGCAGTGGCCTCTCTCTCAGGAGTGGCTGGCAATTGCAGATGAGCTTGTCAATGAGCAGCTGCAAGCGAAACACATCCAACCATTGCTCAGCCCATGGAATACTCCAATCTTTGTCATCCCAAAGAAATCTGGAAAGTGGCAATTACCGCATGATCTGCACAAAGTGAATGGCCAAATGTGGACAATGGGAGCATTACAACCAGGGATGCCCTCTCCCACAATGCTACCACAGGAATGGCATCTTTTAGTAATAGATGTGAAAGACTGTTTCTTCACAATACTCCTGCAAAAGGAAGACAGTGCAGTTTGCCTTAACCTTACCGGCAATTAATAAAGAAAGTCCATCTCAAAGACTTGAGTGGGTGGTCCTCCCCAAGGGGATGAAAAATTCCCCAACAATGTGCCAACTGTTTGTGCATTGGGCACTGACACCGGTGCATGCAAAACTTTCTCAGACAATAATTTACCACTACATGGATGATATCTTGTTTTGTCAACGTGATCCATTCCAAGATGATGACCTTGCATATATTGCTGCTCAACTTGCTGCAAAAAGCTTGGTAATTGCCCCAGAGAAGATTCAAAAACAAGCTCCATGGAAATATCTAGGGTGGATTTTGACATCTTCATCAGTCTGCCCGCAGAAATTGGAATTGACTACTGAGATCAACACCCTCAATGATGCACAGAAACTCATTGGAGATCAGCAGTGGGTACGATCCATTGCTGGCATTAGGAATGATGAAATGGCACCTTTAATGAGCCTCTTAAAAGGCACAGATACACAAACTCCTGTTACCCTTTCTGTAGATCAAAATAAATGTCTTACATTCCTAGGGAAGAAACTACTTTCAACTCTTGCAGACAGAAGATTGCCAGATGTACCCTTGGGACTTTTCATCTCTAATCATCTCATTGCCCTGTGTGCTATCATATTCCAATGGCCTGCTTGGCAAAAAGAAAAGGGGGGACAAGACCCATCTGAGAGCAGTCAGGATGCCAAGCAGCCTGTCAAGGAGGTACAGTCTTAGATTATCAGCAAAATGTGAAGAACCTTTGACAATCCTTGAGTGGATTTTTACACTGCATACGCCACCAATGGGTATTTGTGAGAGAACAGAAGCAATTGCTTACCTCATCAAAAAGGCGAGAATGCAAATTATGGAAATTAGTAGTGCTGAACCCGAGCATCTTAGCCTCCCAATAAAAATAGAAAACCTTGAGTGGATGCTGAGACATTCAGAAACGATTCAATTAGTGCTGCTCAGTTATGGATGCTAACTCTGAAGCAGGCAGCATAGTGCCTATGAAATTGCAGGCCACATAACTTTCTCAGTCTTGCCTGGGAAAGTGGCCTGGGAATTCATAAGGAGGAATTAAAACAATCCTCAGAGATAGAGAACAGCCTTGCAGGTGTTGTTTGTCTGTTCCTTGTTTTCTTGCAAGAGAAAGTCGAGGGGTGGTGAACCCCACTGACCAATGATGGTGATGTGTTAGTTTACTAACCACTAAGAGTTTCTTTTCTGTATTTTTCACGTATCGGTCTATAAAAAAGACTTGAGGTAATAAAGAGAGAGAGAAACTTCTCCAGTTTGACTCTACAAGAGAGTCTGTGTCGTTCTTTCGCCGTTCCTAATAGAGCGACACTCAGTTATCCAGGAACTGTACATAACAAGCAACCTAAAGATCCACACTTACAGATCATCTTAAAGCAACAGTGATTGCAACAGTCCAAAATAGTGCAACAGCCAGTGGAAGGCCTTACAGTATATACTGATGCAGGAAAGCGACAGAAAAAAGCAGCCTGTACCTGGCGAGAAGGCTCGAGTTGGAAAAGCAATACCATAGGTGGAGATGCACATGACTCACTGCAGACATTGGAACTTATAGCTGTCTGATGGGCATTGTCTTGTTGGCGAGACAGAAAGCTGAACATTGTATCAGACTTATTATATGTGGTAGGAATCATCCAATGTATTGAAGATGCTCTCATCAAGCCACCAAATAATAAGCGATTGTGTCAACTATTCTTGCAAATCAAGAGAGCTATTGAAGATAGAGAAGAATCTTGTTGCATCATTCACATCCGCAGTCATCAAACAGAGTTAGGTCTCAGAGAAGGCAATGCAAGAGCTGATACGCTTGTCAGTCCTGCTGTTGCAGCACCAAGAGACTCTTTCGCAGCTGCAAGAGAGAGTCACACTCTTTCATCAAGCCTCAAAAGCCTTACAGAGACAATTTAATATCAGCTCAATAGATGCACAAGGCATTGTAAAATGCTGTCCACAATGCAGTCAATATGGAACCACTCTAGTCTTAGGTGTTAACCCTAGAGGTCTTCAAGCCTGTGAGATCTGGCAAATGGATGTAACACATGTACCTGAATTTGGTCACCTCAAATATGTACATGTCACAGTAGATACCTTTTCAAAAATGATTTGGGCCACTGCACAAGTGGGAGAGAGAAGCATACATGTAATTCAACATTTAGTAGCTTGCTTTTTTGTGATGGGAGTGCCAAAAGAGCTGAAAACAGACAATGGGCCTGCATATGTAGGAACACGAGTGTCTTGGTTCTTGCAAAAATGGGGAGCTAAACATGTAAATGTAATTTCCCATGTGTCAACTGGACAAGCCATTGTAGAAAGAGCCCACAGAACCTTAAAAGAGTATTTAAGTAAACAAAAAACACCAGAACAATCAGACCCTGTAATTCGGTTGCAACAAGTGCTATTCACAATAAATTTCCTCAGTTTAGTTGGAGATTTAGAGCAGCCCCCTGTGGCCATTCATAATAGTCAGATAAAAATGCAAGCTACCCCAGAAATGAAATTATATTGTAAAAATCCAAAGACAGGTATCTGGTAGGGACCAAATCCATTGCTGTTTAATGGGCAAGGTTGCAGTTCTGTTTCCACAGATACTGGACCACTATGGGTGCCTAGCCAATGGACCAAAGCAGCCAGGAAGGATGTAAAGAACAATCTGAACATCGATGCCTTCTGTCAGTCACTGATTGGCAGCCAGCTGACATCGCATGAGCAGAAAAATGTTGCAAGACTGAATTGCGTTAAATCATAGTCTGTTAGTGAGAATAATTTTGTAGAAGATCTAAAAGAGTATAGAAACTCCATCTGACTGTATATTAAAGCAAACTTGTAACTGCATTTTTACCCTTTAAGCAAATTGCTTTCACACTTAGATTGCATGAATACCAGAGCACGTGTGTTAAAAGTAGCTAGAGAATAGTTTAAGACAAAAGGTTTTAGCTTGTGTGATGATTGTTATTTGCAAACTATTGATAATTTTAGAGAAGATATTATTATAAGGCGTAGTTATTCCCCCCTTCAAGAGTTAAGGTGAGCATATTTGAAAGTTCATTTAACTTTAAACCTTAAAGAAAATCATTCAACAAATTACGAAAGCCTGATTAGCTGTGATTCTGAAAGTATGGTGTCATTTGTGTGGAACAAACTACTCATAGTAATTGTGTTGTATATAATCCCAAACAACTGTCTGCTAACTAACATCCAAAAACGACAGAACATATGGGTCACTCTGGCACACTTAACAGGCCAAAAATCAATGTTTAAGCCTAGCTACACCTGGAGATCCTTTTCGCACCTGTCTTGTAGGAGTTCCTGAATGGGATCCTCAAGCATTTAAAGGTTTAGTTAGCAATGAAACTTAACTGAATCAATTGGCAATGTTACAAGAGTGCAATCGCACTGTTGGCTTCACATCAAGACAACTTGAAGTCTGCTGGCAAGAAAAAATTATTGAAGTTCTCAATGTTATCATAAGGCCCCCAGAAGAATTAGACTTGTTAGGCTCCAGCAATACCTCAGGTGGATGAATAATGTTTGAACCCTGACGAAAAGCCACTCCAACAAAGTGATGCAACACTGGGCTACAGTTAATCCTATAGTTGATCTTATCACTAACACCTTTTCTTCACGGTGCAATCTCACAAGACGGTTACCAAAGATATTACCTAATGCAATATTTTTAATCTGTGGAGATAAGACCATGGAATGGGATTCCTGCTAGCCCACATGGAGGACCCTGTTACCTTGGAAAACTTACTTTGTTCCATCCAAATTTACACCAATTGCTGAATATAGCTGGTAAAATAAAAAACGTTAAACAGTCAAAGCAAAGCCTGAATGAATTACAGTGTGATGATGTTAGAGACCCAGACTTTTGGGGTCATGGTATAATATGGGTAGCCTCCTTTTTTACTCCAGGAGTAACTGCTGCTGAAGGCTTGTCAGCTCTAAAAAGGCTAGCTTGTTGGACCAGGAAAGAACTGAATTTGACATCAACAATGTTAAGTGAACTTTCAGCTGACATAAGTAGTATATGTCATGCCGTATTGCAAAATCAAGCTGCAATTGACTTCTTGCTCTTGGCACAAGGACATGGTTGTGAGGAGTTTGAAGGTATGTGCTGTTTGAACCTTACTGACCATTCAATTTCAATCTATAAAAAACTAAAACAGCTACAGAATGGGTTATATGCCCTGAAAGAAGACAGTGACCCCATTGGAAGTTGGTTAGCCAACTGGGGCATTACTGGATGGTTGAAGTCTCTTGTGCTGGAAGGGGAACAAATTTTGCTTATGGTATTAACAGGGATAGTTGTTTTGAGCTGTATGTTATCCTGCATCCATAGAAGTGCAGAACAAATCTCGTCCAAAGCCTGGCTTCTGCAAAAAGAGAAAGGGGGAATTGTAGTGAATATTTTAGCTGAACAAGGGCATGATATTTTAATAAAGGCCTGTCTGCACAAGACAGCTTTCAATCCAGGCGACAATATTAAAGGCAGTGTCTTTGAAACTCTCCTGGAACAACGAGAATAAAGAAAAACAATGGCATTGTGTACTGGGGAAAGAATGTAAACAATATGTATTAACCAATAGTAGCTTGCTAAGCCCATGGACCCTTGTCTGACCGTATAAAAGTATGCTAAAGATAGAAATAAAGGACGGTCGCTATACCTCTATGAGGACTCAGTGAATAGTCTGGGCAGTTTTCCATTACTTTCCATGAAGAAATTTTCTCTAATATCCAATCTAAACTTCCCTTGGTGCAACCTGAGGTAATTTCCTCTTATCCTATCACTTGTTACTTGGGAGAAGAGACTGATCCTCACCTCACTACATCCCCCTTTCAGGTAGTGTTTGTTTCTCAATCTCCAAAGAATCTGCAGAGCAACAGTGATGGTCATCTAAGCAATATTGGTGATTCTCTTGGTGCTGGTATGCATTTATTTGTCTTAATCAACCAACAATCATAGAGAAATCCAGCAACAGCATAGAAGCCCCGGGAGACTGTCACCACCAAAAGGAGCTATCTAATATTTTCACAATTTTATGGCTAGCAGGGGATGAACATGTGGATCTTCATTTACCACACTGATGATCTCCCCTTCCCTGAAATCTTGCTGGGGACAACAGCAGAATACCAGTCACCTGTAACCAGGATGAGCAGTAAGACAGGATCCTTACTCCAATATTCTAAGATGCTTACATCTAGGAGACTTGTCTCGGGTTGCAATGCTAGATGCAACCAAATGTATGTATTCTATTACCATTGCTTAAACCAGGTGGGGCAGTGTTCTTTATCTCTTCCATGACCCACCCATCCTCCCTCCAGGGGGATATCTTCTGTTAATGGGTCATTGAGTTTCACTGCATGACTGATAAAATTACATCATCCCATTGTGAGATGCTCCACCTAGGGGGAGGAGCCAAGCATTCCTACCTGGATATAATCGGACACTTGGAACACCGCAGTCAGCCTTTCTCCACTGGATTCCCAGAGGAAAGATCAGACCCATCTATACCACTGGACCTTCAGAGGAAAACTACACCCTTCTACAGGATCATTGCTTCAACAGAACCACATCTGTCACTCCAGAAGGACTGCAGCCACCATTTAATTGGACTGCTACCAACACCCTGACCAACAGGGTGTCAGGTTGTATTCTGACTCTATCAGTGGTTTGGGTTTTTTTGTACTACTGCATTTTTATTTTAATTTTCCTAGTAAAGAACTGTTATTCCTATTCCCATATCTTTGCCTGAGAGCCTCTTGATTTCAAGATTATAATAACTCAGAGGGGGGGTTTACATTTTTCCATTTCTAGGAAGGTTTCTGCCTTCCTTAGCAGACACCTGTCTTTTCAAACCAAGACACTTGTGTGAGAAATGACTGCTTACTTAAAATTTTTAAAGGTTTATTAAACCTCAACAATACAACAAAGGACTGAATAAGGAAAAAGGGACAGTGCTGGGAGCATGGCCAACTGACAGAGTCTCATCCACAAAATGACTGCTCTGCCTTTTATACCCCTGGTATTGCATCAGCCAACCCTGGCCCCTCCCAAAGTCTGCCAGTCAACTCTTCTTTGCTGTCCATGGTGGAGACCTTCTTGCAACTTGATTGGAGGTGGTGTTGTCATGACACTCCTCCCCAGCAACTAGCTTTCCCCATTCCCAACTGCCCCATGCAAGGGGCACATGTACACGCCCTCCCTCCACATGTCTCTGACAACCAAGGCTGTCCAGTGGCAACAATACAGGAGGGGGGAAAGGGGACTGTGGGGAGAACAGAGGGTGTACAAACAACAAACTACAATAACATAACCACACATCAACAAAACTTTGCTTAACATACACACAATATTCATCCCTTAATTGCTAGAGCAAATCATCCTATTACCCATCTATAACACTTGGATCTAGAAAACTTGGACCCAGCATAGTCTAAAGACTAAACTCTACCAAGTGTCATGGGTTTGCTTCAATTGAGTCTTTTTGGTAAGGAAAAAGAAGTCACCTTCCCTGTGGAAATATTAGATTCCTTGGTGGCTGAGAGAACCAATAACCAGTTAAAATCACCCTACAAATCCATTTAAGAAAAGAGGAGTGGGAAAAGCTCTCTCATTTCCGGCTTTTGAAGAGAGAAGCTCTCCCTGCCCCCCTTCCAGTGCAGTGGCTGGGCGGGGGAGGGAAGACCACCAGGCCTCGGCTGAGGCTGGGCTGGGCCACGGCTGCTAACATCCTGCCACCACTAAGCCCTGTCCCGCTGTTGGCCCCGGCCAAGTTGGGGTCTGCCAGTCCCTGGGAGCAGCTCTGGAACAGGCCAGGCAGGGCTGGGCCTTGACGCAGATTGCTAAGATTCTGCCTGGCTGTTTCCTGCTGCCACTGGGTTTCCACGCAGGCCCCTCAGCATGGCCACCGGAATCATGCTGCTAAAAGAACCATCCAGGAGCCGAAGAAAATTATGCAGCTCAAATCAACACCGCGAGCCTCTGCATCTGCTGCCCAACACAGATCATGTGACCAACAGTGAAAAGCCATTACCCAATACAAGGCCCAGGTAAGATTAACTTTTTCAGTGCTGTAGAATTACATTACATTACATTACACCACTTCTGAATCAGAGAAAAGGAAAGGTGAAGGCACATGAACAAAACAGCATAGAGACACCAATGTCAGTAAAGAAAGAAGAGCCAAATCCCAGCTAGGAGGAGAATGAGGAGATGCCTTAGTCTTAGGCTGAAATTCTTCTGTAAAGCCATGGTGATGGACTATGATACACTAAAATATCCCTGTAAGTCATGCAAAGCATGGGGAGACTGTCAGGAAAATGAATCTACAAACACCAGAGGTTTATGTCCAAAAAGGAGACAGACGAGACCTGTAACTTTATTTGAATAAAGGGAGAGGTCATGGGGCATTCCCCATGGCGTGTCTCAACATTTTTAGAGGCTGCAGCCTCCTTTTTATCTTAATTTCCCATCTGCATTTCCCTCTCTCTTTTCCCATTGGCTGAGGTACTTGAGAGGTACAGACTTCCCAAAATGCCTAATACCTAAGACCCCCTTCTAATGTATACCATCCCCCCCTCCCTATTTTTCTTTTTCCTTGAGTCTCTGTTCTTTTTCTCTAAATCCAGAGATGTAGCACAGTCTTGAGTGAGTAACAGTCTGTGTCAATTAGTGGAATTCCTATGGAATTTATGGTTCCCCCCCATTTCTTCTTTCACCACGCTGTATCTGGCCTTATCTACCATCAGGCCCACAGTTTGTAAAGACACCTCCTTATTCCTTTCAGCATGGAGCATTCAAATTGTAGATATGAGCAAAAGCACCTGTGCTGAAGCAAGCAAATGTTGAAATAGCTGTGATCCAGTGAGAAGCTTGAACAGAAATAGATGAGGGTAATGAAGGCACTTTGCCCATAGAGGAAAAGATAAAGACCTATGTTGCCAGAGATTAAGCTAATCTCGGAGATAGATGAAAAGAACCTTTGCTTCTGAACAACTCATCCTTAATCTTGTATCCCATTAGCTAAAGACTGAACCCTCAAAAACAGTTGTGGCGGAAGCTGTAAGTCGAGGGAAGGGACTTTCACATAGCAACAAATTTCCATCTCCCGGGCAACTGCTTTGCTGTGACAGTGAAGCCACAAGAGAACTGTTTCTTGTGAAGAAGTCTCCATGGCATAGCAGGAGAGACTCCTCTCCCTATGTGAACTGAAGAAAAACTATTTTAGAGGTGGTAAACTGACTGAAAGTTCCAGGTTTTGTCTCTTTACTTTGTCAGTGGGAAAGGAAACAAGAGTTGGGGGGAGGAGAAGTGTTCTGAAGGTTTATTCTGATTCTTATTCTTCTTTAAGTTCCGTTAATAAAGTTTTCTTTATACCCTTTAAAATTTTGCTCTTCTCCTAATCGTTATAGCACAGCAGAAAATAAGTAAATAATTCTAGTGAGTGCACTGGTGTTGGGCCAGAGCTCAACCCACCATATTAAATTAGTGCCGTGACTCAGATTAGCAAACCAAAACTGCTACACTTCATTGGTGTTTCTGCCCAGTTCAACTGAAACTGCTACACCAAGTAAGGCAAAAATACAGTGAACAACTCTGCTTTAGCCCAGAACTGGATGATAGAAGAGTCAGATAGACTGACTGTGGCATCCTCAAACCCTGTATGTGGTCCAGCACCTTTTTCCCATGTTTTCCACATGAGCCATGCCACCAACCTAGCATTCCTACAAAAAGGGAGAAGTTAGACACTTTCCTGGAAAGCACGTGTCCTGTCCTGCTGTAAAAGGGGGAGTTGGGGACAATTCTCTTTGATAGGTTTCTCAGATGAAAATAAAGCGCCAAAGCAGAAAATATCATATCTGAGAACTGTTTATTGATAAAGAAAGATAAGTGTTCCTACCAAAGGCAAATAGAAAAGGGAGAAGAGTGGGGAAAGAGAGATTAGAGAGAAACAGAAGACAGGGATGGCTTTACCACTAGGACCCCAGGCACCCTGTCAGGCATCTGTGCTGCAAGCTGTGGTGAGCCTGTGTGGCTCTTCTGATCGGTGTGGTGGTTTTTAGCACTAGCTAAAAATCACCAGAGTACTCATCTCTTGCTGTGAGATGGATTAGGAGAAGGGCAAAACAGGCTAAAAGTTAAAAGGAATAAAGAAAGTTTATTAATAGAACTACAAGAATAAGAAACCAGAATAAAACCTCCAGAAACCTTTTCTCCCCCCACCCAACCTTTTTCCTTTCTCAACTGACACCGTACAGACAAAACCTGTGATGTTAAAGCAGTACCAATTATACAATAGTCTTTTCATCAGTCTCTGTAGAGAGAGGAGTTTTGTCTTGTCATTCCATGGAGAGTTCTCCACAAGAAAAACAGTTTTCTCATGGCTTTTCATTTCCATGCCTGGCCGCCACCTGGAAAAAAAACTCTGCCATCATGCTTTTTTCCCATTTTCACACCATTCTGGGGTGTGTTCATGGGCCATGAACTCAAGGGGTATTATTTTAAGGATGAGTTATTCAAAGGCAAAAGTTCTCTTCATCTGTTTTTGTGATCATCTCTGGGAACAGAGACTTTCTCTTTTTCCCCCTTGGAGCAAAGTGTCTTCATCATCTCTCACTTCTCTCTCTCTGTTCCAGCATCTCATGGGATCACAGCTACTACACCATCTGCTTAGCTTCATCAATGGATACCTTTGCTTAGATTTACAGTTTGAATAGTTCATTCCCCCCAGTACTCATTCATGAATTAAAGGATATTGATAACAGTGACAAAAAACCAGAACCCAATTTACTGACTTTGTTATCAGGGGATGTAAAAACAACAAGATGGAACTATGAGAAGAAATAAAATATATTGATTTAATCTGAAGGATGGCATGTGGACAAGTCAATGGTTAAAACCAAGCAAAAGCATTCCCGGAACACCTAAACTCACAAGAATGTTTGAATATGTATAAACTCTTATGAATATGCATGTACCCCCAGTAATGTAACAGTATATAGAGAACATTGTTTTAAGCTAACAATGTGGTTTTTGGCCAATGGCCCAAAACACCCCAGCGCTGGATATTTGTCCCTTTTTATCCCTTATTAAACTTTTAAAAATCTTAAAGAGTGAACTCTGTTTTTCATACTCAGGGAAGCGGTGAATCAGGGCAGTTGGACAGGTGTGGAAAGGGAAGCAGGACTACAGGGAGGAAAAGGTGGGGGGGAGGGGACCAAGCTGGAAAAATATTCCCCACTGTGGTGCAGTTAACTGCTTTTATGTGCTAAGGCTCTTCCCATAGCCTGATTTCCTGGTCATTTTTGCCCAGGCATACGAGAGTCTGCCCCGCTGGCAAAGGAGGGGGTTGCTTGCATCCATATTGCAGAAGCTTTCTCTCCCCTCATTGGCTGCCAGGCGAGGTCTCCCCAGGGACAGGACTCCCCTTCATTTTCTGCCTCCTTAACACATGACACATGTTAAGGCTCCCAGCATGTGTATAGCCCCTATAGTAATTTTTCACTTCATGTATAACATATGTTGAGGTATAAATAAAAATCAAGTTGGTCCCTCTCAGCATGGTATTCCACGCACAGCACTCACCCTTCTCTGTCTTTTTGAGGCAACAGGTGTTTGGAGGTGTTTTGCAGCTTCTTGTGAAATTGGGTAAAATCTAGTTTTCCAGGCTGCAAGTCCCATGTCACACCACTAGAAAGAAAAACGGGGAAAAAACAAAGAAAGAAAGTCCACTACTAAACACCACTGAGCTGAAGAGCAGAGGGCACATAGGAGCCTACAGGCAAGGAAAGCTGGTATTTCTCAAGGCACTACTCCCTGCTGCAGGATGGATGGATGCATGCAGGCCTCCAACCTTCATACTTCTGTGTCTCTTTCATTTTATTTTTCACTCTTTTTTTTTTTTTTTTTGAGATGCTGAGCTCCTGTTGCTTGATCTAAACCCCTAGTTTTGATATATGATGCAGTGTGATCCAGCACACACCTTGCAAAGCTATACTTGCTCTCTGTATAAAGAGGGTATTGCAACAGGTAGTGGTCTGGTCCATGCAATGGAGATGTTCTCTCTGGTCCTGCACAACCTGTTCCAATGGCCTGGAGTAAGTGCCAGGTGGGAACTCAACCCCCACAGACTCTTGCAGTGCTCCAGGCACAGGGAGAGATGCATAAAACTGGACAGAAAGCATATCTCACTGCTTTCCCCATGTTGAAGCAGGAGTTGAAGAGCTCTTTCCAGTAGCTGCAAAGCCAACACATGATCGCACCTCCATTTAATGGAAGAAGAGTAAAAACCTGAAGCAGTAGCTCAAAGCTGCCTGAAGTCTTGACTGTGCAGCTTTTAGATGATGTCAAGTAGTTGAATCAGTACCAGTTTCAGGTGTTTGAACTGAAAATCCATTCAGAAGCTTCTCCAAAGCACATAGGATACTTTAAGTAGATTATGCTTAGGGCCAGAGGTTAAATTGGGATGGAGAGGAGTAAGAGCAGTGATGTGAGTACTGGCAGGGTACTCACTGGTGCTTGGGTACTGGCAGGATGGATATGCAGGCAAAGGCTGAGAGGCCACAGTCCATCTCTCTCTTAAAGCATTTTAAAACTGACTTACCTGAAGGAGTCAAAGGTGTTGGCAGCCCAAATGTCTGTGCCCAGCATGTCAAGGGAGCTCTCCTTGTTGCCATTCTAGGAGGGAGGGAAAGACAGTTATTCACCAGAAGGCATAAAGTATTATCCAAACCACAACACAGCCTAGCACAGCCTCTCCCACTGACAGCTGCTAAAGTGTTCCAGTTCTGCATGTGGACTCCTCTACTCCTATGTGAATCCATGCTCACTGCAATGCAGAGTCCCCTTGCCCACTGCAAAAGTGCACCATGAAGGCAAGGAGTGATTTTCAGCCTCAGGGACACAAAGCTGTGGACAACATGGAGCAGACAATTTATAGACTCAGCTCTGACTCCAGCCCTGTCGTCCTGCCCCACTGTCCATAACCTTCAAGATGCACTAAGGTCCAGTGGGTGCAATGCCATTCCAGTCATGGAGACACTCAGCTTCAGAGTCACAGACCAGTTGAAGTGGGAAGGAACCTCTGAATCTCATTTTGTCCAGCCCTCCTGCTCAAGCAGGGTCACCTAATATAGAATAGTTTGGGTTGGAAGGGACCTTTAAAGAACTCCTAGTCAATCAGGTGCCTAAGACCACATGCAGATGGCTTTTGAATATCTCTAAGGATGGAGATACTGTTTATCAGCAGCTATCAGGGCCTGCTGTCACCAATAAGGATGGGGAAATTCATTGTGTTTCTTCAAGGAGTCATGGTGTCATGACTTCTTGCTCTAAAAATAGGCAGGGAACATTGGAATGCTGCAGTGCCACCTCTGCCATGCACACCTTCAAATGGGTTCACATGGTTATTCTGGTACACATTCTAGCAACACTAAGGTGAAGACTTTACACTCATTCTTCAAGGCCTCTTTACAGTCATCAGTCCCACAGAAAGAGGGCTGCCCTCTACCCTTTACAGGGGAAGAAGTAAAGCAAATAGGATTTTACAATTCAAGACTATTCAAGAAATCAAATTACTCAGACTCACATGGGATGGACACAGAAATGCATCAAAAACAGGGAATCCTATATTACCAATTCCCCCCCCCCCCCCCCCCATTTCTTATGCATTTTCAGATTATTTATAATCTTGAACATATTCAGAGTATTGAAGTATTTCAGCACAAATAGTCCCACTCTGGTGAAACACATGCTGGAGAAGGTGGCTTCCATATATTCCCCATTGTATAATTTCTATAATTTTAAAATATTATTAATAACCAAGACACTAAAAACTCAAAAATGTGACTGTTTCTTAATAAAGTCCCAGACCTCAATCTGCCCATAAAGTGAGGAATCTTTTCCCAATGAGCAGGATGCACATCCTCAGTGCACATCACAGATGGTTACACTTCACAGCCTTTCCCAGTACAATCAATTTAGACACCAGATATTCCAAACAAAGCCATATTGCTCCCCTTTTTTTGGTCTACTCAAAGAGGTTTATGGACTATGACTTTAACCTCCAGGAATTTGCAGGTTAACATGTCTTCAGAAAGAAACAAAACACGAAAAATATATGAAATTTTCATGGTCAGTTATGGAAACTGATCTTTTTATTTTAGGCAAATGTAAGTATGATTTTGTAATATATGTTTGTATAATTTGCATTTTATTGTATATGTATATAAGAAAAAAGGGGAGAAATAAAATTGTTCCATATATCAAACACACACAACGAAGGATTGCAACACAGCAGCCGGGAGCCAAGGGAGATCAATTTGCCAAAGAACAAGGATGGCACCAAGGAGGACCGGGTCCACCCAAGCAAGATAGGTGCTCTGAAGACCCAGTGATTAACGCCTGATACTGACCTGGTCTGATTCTCCAGGACCATGCATCTCAATACCCAGTTCGGGTAAAACTACTGAGACGCTCCCCCTTTCTCAGAAACTTTGTTAACAAACCAACAGAAAAATATGAATATGTAGCAAATATTGAAGGAAAAAACCCTGAGACTACACAGCCTCAGGCCATAAAAACTGTATAAAAATTCAGCTCTCCAAAGGACAGGCGGTGAACTTGGGGGAATCAGTGCAACAGAGGCTGATTCAGAGTTCACCCAGTGCCAATCCCAGGCTCAACGCTGACCATGATTCTGGTTGTTATAAATCTGTATTGTGATATTGGCTTTCGCAAGTATTAAGATGAATATTATATGTTAAATACTTTTTGGCTATGTATGTACTTTTTTCTTGCTAACAAGTTTTAATCTTAAAGGAGTCTCCTAGGTACAAAGCAAGGAAACCCCAGAGGGCAAAGACAGTGGGGCCCAAGCTGTTATCAGGAGAAGAACAATAGAGCCCAAGCTGTTATCTGAAGCCAAGATCAGGCCGTTGGCAGCAGGGGGGAAAGATATGAAGCCCAGCTGCCCTCAAAGGAAGGATGAGGGGCCCGGACTGTTATCAACACTGACCATTTACAGAAGAAAGGAAACCAGATGCAAAATAATGTTGGTCAGCAAGAATAATGATGACCAGCAGAAATAATGCTGACCAGCAGAAAAAACCCCATACAGAGCATGTTCTAAGAAGGCAGAACCAGGGAGGGGACAGGCTTTGAATATACATTAAACCCTCACAGCAGGATGGGATAAAAAGGGTGTTCCCAAGATACCAGGTGTGTTCCTGGCAACCTGCCAAGTCACCCGTCCCTTTTAACCCTTTGCTTTATTTCCTTTGTTTCCTAATTGTCTTTTTGTTTATATTAAACTTTTTATAATTTATTAAGTGAATCTCATTTTTAATAATTTGGGGGCTCGTCCGGGATAAGCACCTCATCTCTAGGACCACCGGAGATCCAGAACGGGGAAACAGGCGTGCCCCTGCTGAGTTCAGCAGACCCTGCTCTGTTTCTCCTAGCGTGGGCCGGCGGCTGCAGGTCAAAACCCCAAGGACAAGAAGGAGAGGAATAAAGCAAAGAAAATGGAAAAGGCTCCCTAAAACCGCGGTATTTAGCTCCATAATTCTTGTGCACGAAGATCCAAAGAAGAAGACGGATTGTAAGTAATCTTTGGGAGAGCGGAAAGCGGGGGTTTCAAGATACCCCCGGGGTTACTGGGACTGGGTCTCAAGGGAGGGGTTAGCCCCTCGGGAAAGGGAGCTGAAGGTTTTCCTGGCACAATCCACTGGGAAAACAGAGTAAAATGTGGATTCTCTAAAACTTTGTCAAGTTGAGGATTAAATCAAAGAAATTTGGACTTAAAACTGCCAAATTGAGGAATAATCCAAGAAACTTGGGATATTTGACATATTACAGTGCCCATGGGCAGATATTAACAAGTAACTAGGAAGTAAAGAGCACCTTATTGTCTTGCTGTGACTGAGTGAAGTTGAATGGAACGGATGTGAGAATGCGTAAATAGGTGTGATTGTTGCGTTAAAGTTTGTTTTCTGGAATTGCGTTGTTAAAGAAGAAAGATTTTCTGTGCTGTGCTGGAGTGAGAGTGAACACGAGTCTTCCATGGGACTGGGTCACACATGGAGTGATTCTCTTCCTCCCTGCGAGCTCCTGTCTTGGAGCCCCGGGGTGGCAAACCGGAGCTGGGACTTGTAGTCCAGGAGCTGCGGGGGTGTTGCGTCAAATCGGTTCTCAGCGGGATGGCGGCTCTGGTCTCAGAGCAGAGTCAAGGTTGTCTTTAGTGGTGATCTTCCCTCCACACCTTTCCTCCCCCCTGGGCAACGGGAGCTGCTTGTAGGGGAGGGGTCGCTTTGGTGAGCTGGTATGTGATTCAGTGTTTGAAGTTGTTTGTTTTTTGAGTTGTTTTTTAGAAGTTTTTTTGCCCCACTGTGGCGGTGATGAAAAGTTTTTTTTCTGGGAGATCGTGCTCCCAGGGCTACTCCCCGTCCAGGTATTGAAACGGAGTGGCGGGTCAGCCTCAGGAGTGCAGGGGGACTCCTGGAGCTGTGGCCGGCAGTGAGTCAGGCCGGACCCTGATAAGATCAGGGCACAGAGGGTGCCCTGAGGGGATGAGTTCAGCTCATCCCTCGAGTAAGGCGAGAGCAGGGGCTGTCTAGGTCTTAGTGCCCCTGGATTGTTTAAACTCATTTGGAGCTCTCTCAAGCCGCAGAGCTGTGTTTAGGTTGTTCCGGCAGCTGCAGGCAGGCAGGATTGAACCACAGATGCTGGTTCGGGTTCCCTGCTCCAGGCACAGGGGGTTCGGAGGAGCTCTCAGTAACTCCTGGAACCTCCTGAAGCTGTGAAGCAGGCCAGGAACATGCCCAATGGTGAGAGAGCTGGGTGAGTCCCTCTGGGACCCAAGTTTTCTGTGCCAGGGTCTTATGAGACCTCGGGCACATTGAGTTCTGTGATTCCGAGAGTAAGGACTGGTGTCAGACTGTCTCAGAGAGCTTTTTCTTAGCCAGATGTGTGAGTGAGATATGGAGCAGTGCTGGTGTATGGTATCAGCTCCAAACCAAGGGAGCTGCAAGCTGCAAGCTCCTGTTTTCCCGAGTTCTGAGAGAATTCCGTGTGTGATTGTGCTGTGGGCTTCTGCAGCAGTAGGCTGTGTCGGTGCTTAAAATTTGAGATTTCAGGAAGAGCAGAGAAGTTTGGAGAGGGGCTTGGAAGAATTCCAAGAAATGCATCCTGGGAGAAAGTGGAAAAAAGAAGTAAGCTCTGTTTTTTCTTGGGTGACTGCAATATTTGTTTTGTAGAGAAACAAACCCATTTCTTAGTATGCCTTCCAATTCCTTTACTTTAGTGAATATCATAAAATTTTGTGGTTGATTTTATTTTTAGAGGCAAGTTACAGTACTTTGCATAGTAGTCACTTCTTGAGGTGAAAACTTATCAGTCTGTCAATAAGTGTTAGAGCTGTTAACCCTAAAGTTGTTTGTGTCCCGTGCTGATGGGCATAGCCCATGGTTCTTAACAGCAGAACCTGGTGCCAGCCTAAAAGCAAAATCCTGTGGATTATTGTAAATCTCTTTACTGCTGCTGAAAATTATTTTGTCTCTCTTTTCACAATATGAAATGCTGATCATCTCTCTGATGATTGCTAAAGAGTTATTGTGATGGTGTGTTTAACTGAAGATCAGGCTCAGAACTGCCATGATTTCTTGTTCTTTTGAATTTGCCAAGAGAGTGCACGTCTCTAGAAGTGCTTGTGTTGTTTTGTAGCTGTGCTTATTACAGAAGCAGAAGTGGACCCAGTTAAAAGATTAGAATTAGGATTGTTGGTGTTTTCAATTGAGAAGAGAATTGTGGAGACTCTAAACTTGGTCTATTTTAATAAGTACATGTGTTAATTTAGAGATGAGTCTTATTTTGTGAAAGAAGAGTTTAAAAACAATTGTAGGACTGGTTCTTGCTACAGATTGCTCATAGTATATAAGCTGCAAGTACTGTTGAAATATAAATGTATTGTCAGAAACTTGTCAATGTATCTAAATGCCTGTAAAGATAAAAGACCTGATCATATCTTGTCATGAGAAAAGTTACACTAGAGATTATTCACATTAAGCAGCTGTGTGAAGATGGACTCCTTTGTACTTGTAGAAGGAAATTTAGAGAAGAATGATGTCTGTGTCTTCATTTCTAGCTTGACTGAAGATCTGTTCAAGGGAGTGAAAATGGTAACTGCAGGTTTGTTTTAGTTAGTAAAGGTAGCTGGCTAGCTGACTGGTCTCTCCAGCCTTTCTGCGGAGGTAATCTGCTCTGCACTGATGTGAGCTGTGTCTAGCACCTTTGATGGCTTTGGGGAGGGTCCCCAAAAGGAGGTGTTGGAATTTGTAGTTGATTCTGAGGCAGAGGAATTTGTGTAGTGGAGATTCTAGAGGGATGTAGTGTAAAAGGTAGCAGGGAGAGAGAAGTTTGCGATCTCTTTCATTGGAGCTGTGGAAATTGGAAGAAGAGCAGGAAGTGTCTTGCTGACTCCAGGAACGGGCATTGGCTTGTGAGAACTTTCAAACATGGTTAAGAGATGAGGATTGTACCAGAGAGGGAGGATATCAAGAAGATCTGGAGATGCCGAGTTGAGAGTTGCTGAGTTTAAGAGTTGTTTGACTGCTTTTATGCAAAGTGGCTGTAGCAGGACCCGGTCCATGTGAGTGGCAAACAGCAGGGCTCGGAGCGGTGGTTCCCAGTCCTCTCCCACCCGATATGAAGGGTGCAGAGCGCAGTTTGTGAGGAGTGCTGCTGGAGCGGGACCCGCCATGTCTGTGCCGGGGTCTCGAGGGGCGCGGGGTTGCTGAGAGCGCTCGCCGGCCCAGCAGCGGTGCTGGGTGATGTTTGCCGCTGAGGAGCGAGCCAGCCCAGCAGAGGAGCCCCAGACCAGAGCGCTGTGGACTCCGGGCTCTGCCCCTCGGCTGTGGTGGGAGCTGAGTGTGTTTGAAAATGCCAGTCCTGTGTGTGGAGGAACGGCACAACGGGGAGAGATGGAGCACGGGCTTTGCCCCCAGGGTCTGCACGCAAGTGACAGCCTATGGGCCACTGCAGAGCGAGCTGCTGAAACAGCCTGCTCGGCCCAGAGCTGCGGCAGCGGGGGCGGGGGAAAGAGATGGCCTGAAGAACTGCTGTGAATGGGAAAGAAGGAATGGAACAAAAGCTGAGAAACAGACCGGTGGATGATGAGACCAAAGCAAAAGTAGTCTTGCTCGCTAGGTTCTGAAAACCTCATCAAGGTGTTTAATTTCTTGAAATAGGATCTCTTTTTTTCTTATTTTTTTTCCCTTTCTTTCTTTTACTCTTGTTATTAAAAAAAGAAGGGGTTTGTTCTAAGAAACTGATAAAAGAAGTTTGTGAAGCTAAACAAGTAAATATTAACCAAAGAGTAAAAAAAGTAATGAATGTAATTTATTTGAAGTCAAAACTAACCAAGCCTTTCTTGTTTAACTAATTTGAACGCGCAGAAAGAGATTGGCTCCTATGTTTACTGTTAAATTTCGTTTAACCCAAGAATTTTAAAGAATACTGATGGAAAATTTTGATGTGATGTTTTCACTCTCCCTGTGTTATTAAGAAATCGTTTTCAGGTACTACTGATAATTAAGGCAGAGAAGCTGCAATCTGGACCAAAGAGTGAAGTTGGATTCACACCAATAAGGTCAAAAGACCTGAGAACTGGACTGTAACACCCAAACCAAGTGATACCAAATGTACTCTTGAGCAGAGACCGGCGGTAATGAACTGAGACAATCCAAATGATCCAAGGGATGAGCTAAGAATCACGCCTAACTGAGAAATGGGAAATTACTAGTGTGTGTTGAGTAAGAAATACCTGAGGAACGGTGGGAAACTGCTGTTAAAAGGTGTCAAAAGAGATTTGCTTGGAAATTACAAAAGAGGAAGTGACAAGGAAATAGGGGGCAAGACCAGACTGACCACTACAACTCACCACCGAGAAGAATATAAAACACCTGCTGTGAGCTGCAACCTCATAGGCAGAGTGGGTGGCGGTATAAGCCATACTGGACCCCTATTATTCCTTCTTCTGTCACTTATCCTTTTCCCTTTTGGGACACCAGCAAAGCCATGTTACAAATGCTATCGAAAGCTTTACATGGAAAGACACCGGGCTTCCTTTCTTATTACCCACACCAATATCAATAGTCACTGCTATAACCCATCCAAGTTAAATATCTGTATACATAAAGGGGAAAATATTAGACCACAGAAAATCTAGGAACAAGTAGTAACAGATTGAAAAACACTTGTCCAAAAAGAGAAAAATGGATTTGCTTCACGATAGCTGCCAGGGGAAAGAACCAAGATTTAGTAAGAGAGCAAATGGTAAGGAAAAAAAAAAAAAAAGCCAACACAGCAACCTAGACCTGTATGAACCTCATGTCAGAACCTGTAAGCAAAGCTCAAACAGCAATTAAATGGAGAAAATTTCTTCATGAAGTGAAGAATACTCCTGGTTAAAAGTATAAAGTTGGTAATAAAACTTGTACATAGTAAGTTCCAGAGAAACCAACTCTGTATTAGACCCAAATAAAAGTAAAAGAGAAAGAATTGTATATATGGTAATTGTTGGGGAGGGTGAAACAGGGAAACCTTATGAATGTGATTGTTTGTCAGAAGATTCTGAAAATATGAAGGCTAGAATCAAAGTAGAAATGAAAGCTTGCTTTGAGTCCTAGGATACTGAGTACTGGTTAACCAAAGAACAGTAGCCTAGCCAGCTAGAGGAGAATCCCTGTTGACAAAACAATGTCCTTCTGCTGATAGAAAAGTCCAAAGGTAAAGAAGCAAGGAAAGAACTTGTAAAGCTGTGTAGAGTTTAAAATGCAACACTGTATGTTAATATAGGGAAGTGCATAGTCTGTATGTAAATTCTTTAGTGGGTGTGTCTCATGGTGATTGGTTACTAAGAACTAGAATATTCACTATAGGAAAGCATATATTGAATTGTAACAAGAACTTCTCTCTCTTAGCTCTTATCTCTTAGCTTTTTTCTCTTACCTCTGAACCCCTCTCCCTTACCTCTTACCCCTCTACCCCTCTCCCCCACTCTTAACTCACAGCCCCCTCTCCCTGCTCCAACCCCTCTCGTCTTCCCTGCTCTCTCCCTCTGGTTTTTCCCTCTTTCCCTCTGTTGCTCTTACTCCCTCCCTCCCCTTTTCCAACCTCACCTCCCCTGCTCTACCTGTTCTCTCTCCCCTCCCCCAGACCACTTGGACGCCGAGGCTGGTGGCGGACACGGGTCTCTCCTCTTTTTACCCTTATAATAAATTGCTTATACTTGAACAGCTTGACCCTGGAGAAGTCTCTCACCGCGAGCGAGAGTTTTTACATACCAATAGGTAATAAATCCAGATTCTCCCAATGTAATGGTACAGAGAAAAATCCTTACTCTGGAATCCCAGAAATATCCAAATTTTGGAGAAATATGAATCAACAGAAAAATGACCATTAGAAAGCACCAGATGTCTTATTTTAGGTTATGTGGGAAAAGGGCATACCCAAAGCTCCCTTTGCAATGGAAAGGGAGTTGTACTCTGGGAATGATTCAACCAAGATTTTTCCTTTTGTCAGGACCAGACGGAAATCAATTGGGGGTGCTGGTTTATGAAGATCTAGAAAGAAATAAAAAAGAAATAGTTTAGAACACCTCAAAAATGGGGAGATGAGAAATGGCCCCTGAACACATACTGGAAACATATGGGCCAGCTTCTTTGGCACAAGTTGGAAGTTGGGGATATTGAACCCCAATTTTTGCATTATGAAACTCCAAGCTGTTGTAGAAATCATAACCAATAAAACAGCTGGGGCTATGGAATTAATAGCCAGTCAGCAATGAAAAGCCAGAGCTGCAATATATCAGAATAAGCTGGCTTTAGACTATTTATTGGCTAAAAGAAGGGGAGTTCTGTGAGAAAATTAATACATGAGATTGTTGTTTTCAATGACAATGAAAATGCCGTTCCAGATATCACCAAGGATATCAGAAAAATAGCCCATGTGCCAGTCCAAAAATGGGAGTTAATGATGACCACTAACTGGTGGGATAATGTATCAGGGATATAGTAGAAGAAACTTGGTTTCTTCCCCTATGTGCTACAGCTGGTTTAATATTTCTTCCTTGTTTAATCCCCTGTTTAATTTGGCTAATCACCAATATAGCTCAGGGCATAGCAAATGCCTACAGACCTGAAATTGGCTACATCTGGAATGGCAAAAACAAAAAAATCATAGTATTAAGAAAATGAAATAATGTAGAAAATCCTTATAAAAAAAAAAACAGCTTAATTAATTTGTGAAAAGAATGAACAAATACGACAAGTTAAAAAAAAAATATTGCTAATTTATAAAAAAAGAAGAGGAGGGGTTTGTTATAAATCTGTATTGTGATATTGGCTTTCGCAAGTATTAAGATGAATATTATATGTTAAATACTTTTTGGCTATGTATGTACTTTTTTCTTGCTAACAAGTTTTAATCTTAAAGGAGTCTCCTAGGTACAAAGCAAGGAAACCCCAGAGGGCAAAGACAGTGGGGCCCAAGCTGTTATCAGGAGAAGAACAATAGAGCCCAAGCTGTTATCTGAAGCCAAGATCAGGCCGTTGGCAGCAGGGGGGAAAGATATGAAGCCCAGCTGCCCTCAAAGGAAGGATGAGGGGCCCGGACTGTTATCAACACTGACCATTTACAGAAGAAAGGAAACCAGATGCAAAATAATGTTGGTCAGCAAGAATAATGATGACCAGCAGAAATAATGCTGACCAGCAGAAAAAACCCCATACAGAGCATGTTCTAAGAAGGCAGAACCAGGGAGGGGACAGGCTTTGAATATGCATTAAACCCTCACAGCAGGATGGGATAAAAAGAGTGTTCCCAAGATACCAGGTGTGTTCCTGGCAACCCGCCAGGGCACCCGTCCGTTTTAACCCTTTGCTTTATTTCCTTTGTCTCCTAATTGTCTTTTTGTTTATATTAAACTTTTTATAATTTATTAAGTGAATCTCGTTTTTAATATGGTTGTTTCCAAAATTCGATTTTGCAAATTTTTCAATAAAATTGTTATTGATAAATTTGTCTGAATTTCATTTATAACAATTTTCTCCCACCAAGGAGATAAATTAGTTTTCTAAATCCATAGAAGCATCCTCATACAGTATAATGAAAATACACATGGGCAGGTCTTCTTAACTATCATCTTGAAAACAAATCCATTTCTCTTTCAATTTCATAGAAACGTAGAATCATTAAGGTTGGAAAAGACCTCTAAGACTATTGAATCCAACCATTAACCCAGCACTAAGTCCAGCACTAAACCATGTCCCTAATTGTTTCCTATGGACATGGAATATTTTAAGTTGCAATGAGGTTGAAATAAACAGTCTGATAAACAATGCTGGCAAACTGTTAGCAACAGATGAGAAGGCTGAGGTACTCAACAACTTTTTTGCCTGTCTTCAATTGCAGCCTCTCTTCCCACACCTCTCAAGTGGATGGACCGCAAGATGGGGACTGGGGGAAGAAAGTGCTTCCCGCTATAAGGGAAGATCAGGTTGTGAGAGACTGAAATGTTGATGGCTAATGACTCAAAAGAATTAGACATTTGTGGAGGCAGCAGGGTGCTTTTCTGAGGCCAAGTTTGCGCTGCCTTAGGGGTAGGTATGTTTGGGTGTGTGGTGGCACAGCCTCTGGTATGCATAAAACAGAGGGGAACACCTACCAAGGAAGCTATAAACAGAGATGAGGCACATCCTGCAGAGATGGGATGGTTCTTTTTATCATGACAACTGTTCTCCCTTACACAAACTGGAGAAGTTGTAAAACTCTCACCCCCCCACAGCCCCGGGGAAGTGAATTTATAACAGTCACTGTCCTGGGGTGACTTTATGATACTGGTATCCCCAATCGTCTGGTTTATGTTATATATTAAGTTCTGCACCTTTAAGACTGGCTCTGAGAGCAAGAGAGGGGGAAGAAGAAGCGCACAGTTTGTGTTAAAGAAAAACATCACTCCCACACATCCCGCGCCTGGACTGTGGTATCTGCAGCACGGACAGACAGCGGGACAGAGCTTCTCTCTGGCTTTTAGTTAGTTTTAGCTAGCTGAGGCAGAGGAGTTCCCTGGACCTTTGTTTTCTCCTTTTCTTGGATCTGTGCAAGCCTGCTCTGGACTGAAAACCCAGCCAAACCCCGGGAGCTCACGCCTGTGGCCCACCGGGGCCTGGGCCTCGGCACTTTCCAGCGCCGGAGGAACTGATAAAAAACCTGAGCAAGCCGAGCTACACCACATGAAAAGGACTTTTCTTCCTAGACTTCCCATCCCATCAAACAGCAAGAGGTTTTATTATTTAATATTATTCAAATTTCTGTTAAATAAACAGCTTTTTCCACTTCTCTCCAAAGAATTCTATTTTATTTTTTTTTATTTTTTTTTCCCTTTCCCGGACCAGTTGGTAGAGAGGGGCATTTCCCTGGGAAAATCCCCATTTGGAGTTTTCCTCCCTAATTTACCCTAAACGAGGACAGTCACATTCACACAGGACATTCAAACATAGGCCTAAGGGTATTAATCCCTTCTGACTGGACATAACTGGCTCAACTGCACAGAGGTGAGAGGCAGCTGTCATGTCTTAGAAGGTGTCATAAACCATCAAAGACCCCCAAAGTGTGTCCAGGCTCATTTCTGAGGCCTTTCACCAGAAGACTTGTCTCGGTTTGAGATAAGTTAGGAGGAAACATCCTGAAATTAACATCTCCTCTAAAGAAGGCAGGTTTCGGCACTCCCTCCCCCTACCAAATGAAAGGAATTTCTTGGAGGAAAGTGAATAAAACTGTTTAACACACACAGAGTGCATGCAGGCAGGGTAAAAAAATAATGTTAAATATTAAAACCTTCTCACTGCAGAGAAAGCAGGTGGATTTAGAGTTTTTTCTGTAGGTGTGCCTCAGCTCCTCCTGAGGTCTGGAGCCAGGATGCAGCATCCTGGGGCCACCCCACTGACTCTTGGCTATGGTCTGTTCTCGGACCAGAGCAAAGCTGAGCAGTTCCAGAAGAAGCCACAGAAGTCAATGGAGGAGCTGCATGCAGTCCCGGGAAAACTTCTTGCCTCAGCCAACAAAAAAGAAGCTAGCTAAAAGCAAAGCTATTAACTCTCCCTCTTTCTACTGAGAAAGAATGAGGGAGGATGTGTGTTTGAACACAAACCGCAGAAAGAATTCCCCCAGCTTCCCTCCCTCTCCCAGACCTAGCTTAAAGTTACAGTACCCATGTCTGGGCATAAAGAAGATGATAGGGGTTACAGTATCATAAAGTCACCCCAAGACAGGACTGAAAGCTCCCAGCCCCTCAGGGAAAGTACCTGGGAGTTCCCACCTAGCCTGAGCATATATTAACCCATTGTATTTTGTGTTTCATGGGCTTTTTTGCCCACCCCAACAGATCAAGATGGTGACCATCACTTCAACAAGACTACAACCATCACTTCGACCAATAGACAATTGCAACAATCAAGTCTCATTGTGAGATTCATTGGTGGTGATATGTTTCTGCTCTTATCCTTTCTTTCTCTTTCTTTTCCCTTATACATTTTCTTAAGTGATATTTTTATGCCTTCATATTGCCGTATTACTATAGATAATAATAACCAAAATGGCTACATACCTGCTTTCCACTGCAACCAAATTGTTCTAAAATAAACCCTACACACATATATTTGCAAACACTAATCATTCAGTGTCATTTTACTCTAATCCACCCCAAGGGATCTATTAACAAGAACCTGGGTTAGTCTTCACTTCTGGCGTGGGTCTAACACAAGCTTATGAACTCCCAAGGAACCTGATTGTACGTAAGTCCATGGGACCTGATGAGATGCATCCCAAAGTCCCAAGGGAATTAGCTGATGTAGCTGCCAAGTCACTCTCCATGATATTTGAAAAGTCATGGCAGCCAGGTGACATCCCCGGTGACTGGAAATAGGGAAACACCATACCCATGTTTAAAAAGGGTAGAAAGGAGCACCCTGGGAACTACTGATCTGTCAGTCTCATTGGTATGCCTGGGAAGATAATGGAATAGATCCTCCTAGCTAAGGCACGTGGAAGACCGGGAGGTGATTCGAGACAGACAGCACAGTTTCACCAAGGGCAAGTCTTTCCTGACCAACCTAGTGGCCTTCTATGATGAAGTGACTACATCAGTGAACAAGGGAAGGGCTACAGGTGTTATTTATCTGGACTCCTGTAAAGCCTTTGACACCATCCCCCACAACATCCTTCCCTTTAAATTGGAGAGACTGTTCGATGGATAAGGAATGGGTCAGATGGTTGAATCCAGAGGGTAGTGGTCAATGGCTCAAAGCTTCCTCCATGTCAAGAAGAAGAAGAAGAAGAAGATGATGTAATTGAGGCCAGAGGAAAGTGGGGTGAGAATATGTGAGAGGAACAACTCTGCAGACACCAAGGCCAGTGGAGAAGGGAGAAGGTGCTCCAGGTACCACAGCTAGGATTCCTCTGCAGCCCATGGTGAAGTACATGGTGAAGCTGGCTGTCCCTCTGCAGCCCATGGAAGACTACAAGGTTGCAGACACCCCCCTGCAGCCCATGGAGGAGACCCACAATGGAGCAGGTGAATGCCTGAGAAGACACTGTGACCCTGTAGGAGGCCTGTGCAGGAGCAGCCTGTACTTGAAGGATTGCAGCCATGAAAGAGTGACCCACATTTCATGCAGTTTATGGAGATCTGTTGCCCGTGGAATGGACTCATATTGGAGAAGTTAGTGGACAACTGTCTCCCATGGGAGGGACCCCACACTGGAGCAGGAAAAGGACTCCTCTCTAAGCAATGGCAGAAACAACATGTGATTAACAGATTGCAACCCCCACTCTCTGTACCCCTGCACCACTTGGAGGGAGGGAGGAGTTAGAGCTGAGAAGGAGGGAGGGATGGGGGGAAGGTGTTTTTAAGGTCTTATTTTACTTCTCATTGTTCTGCTCTGATTTTGCTAGTAATAAATTCAATTAATATCTCTAATTCCAGCCTATTTTGCCTGTAACGGTATTTGGTGAGTGATAGCTCTCTGTCCTTAACTCATGAACCCTTCATTATATATTCTCTCCCCTGTGAAGTACTAAGACCTGAACAACAGGCCCTGAGCCAAAGTTGACCTCTAGATGAACCTTCCAACCAAATGTTATATGCATCCACTCATTAACAAAGTATTATTAGCAATACGATATATGTATCCATTCATTGGGGAAACATGTATTTAACTTTCCATATATAGAAACTGGACAAGGCCACATCTGGCCTTGTTTGAGGATGCAGGATCAGACAACTCCCTTGGTTCCTCCTTGAGCCCTGGCCAGGCTTTAGGAGAAACCCAACAGGAGAATAAAACTAGATTTTCCTGCATTAGAAGTAATGGTAGGTTGTTTATGATAAAAGCTGGGCTACTCTCACAGTGAAGTCAGAAGCCTTGTTGCCTGCAAAGGTGGAGTGGTTCTCCAGTCCTTTGCTGTGACAGTGTCCTGGGGTGACTTTATGATACTGGTATCCCCAATCGTCTGGTTTATGTTATATATTAAGTTCTGCACCTTTAAGAATGACTCTGAGAGCAAGAGAGGGGGGTAGAAGAAGCCGCAGTTTGTGTTAAAGAAAACATCACTCCCACACATCTCGCTCCTGGACTGTGTTGTCTGCAGCACGGACAGACAGCGGGACAGAGCTTCTCCCTGGTTTTTAGTTAGTTTTAGCTAGCTGAGGCAGAGTTCCCCGGACTTTTGTTTTTTCCTTTTTTTCTGGATCTGTGCAAGCCTGCTCTGGACTGAACACCCAGCCAAACCCCGGGAGCCCGGCTAGCTCAGTCGGTAGAGCATGAGACTCTTAATCTCAGGGTCGTGGGTTCGAGCCCCACGTTGGGCGCCAAAAACTATATTTGTCCTAGTTTAGACTAGATTTTCCTGCATTAGAAGTAATGGTAGGTTGTTTATGATAAAAGCTGGGCTACTCTCACAGTGAAGTCAGAAGCCTTGTTGCCTGCAAAGGTGGAGTGGTTCTCCAGTCCTTTGCTGTGACAGCTTCCCCCAGCTGATGACTGTGGATCTGGATGAAGGAGTAAAGTATTACAGTCACTAGTGATGTATCTTTCTTAATCACTATAAACAATCTTTTGTATAAAGTTAAGGTGCATTGCTTATGTGGTGGTGCATCCCCCCCCCCCCCCCCCCACTCATTTCCAGGCTTCAGTGTGATCTGAGAAAAAGCTTGTTAGACCTCGTCCTTGAAAACACCACCTGGGCTCAGCTCTTTCTGAGCTTATCAAAAAACACTACTTGCTCTCAGGAACTCCTAACAAGCTTCTGTTTCTCTCATGACCAGCCTTGGAAAATATTTCTCTGTCCTGAATGGCATAACTTTCTTATTCTCACACTTTCAAAGAAAGTGCTGACCCAAACTGTGGCCAGGATGAAACACTGTTATGACTAAAGCCCATCCTCTTGCAACCCTATAAACAGCAGTCCAAGATGGGGCCCTTTGAGCTCTCCTGGACTGCAGTGGGCCTGTGACCAGCAATCTTCCTCTGAGTGGGACACCTCTCAGAGCCAGCAAATCTTCAGGTTTGCTATACCTGGAGGATCGCAGAAACACGACATGTCTTGGGCAGATACACTCACTCGTCAAGGCCTGATCCTTCACCCGTCAGGAGATGCAAAAGCATTTGAAGTGAGTATTTTCACTGACCTCTTATGATGAAATTAGAAAGTACCTTGGACTTGACTAGCATAAGAGATCTGATAGCCAGAATACCTTGTCAGGAACAAAAAGAACTTTGAAGATTGCAAGAAGATTGAATCAAGCCTGGTGACAGGAAAAAGATTGAATCAAGTAGAAGAGATGCTGCAAAAAATGTATGTTTATATGTTTGTATGATGTTTAACCCAATCATTGTAGTAAAAAATTACTAGCTTTCCTAGAATAGTATATAAGCTTATGTAGCCCACAATAAAATAGAATTCTGATCACCGAGTCAGCTGTCCCCATCTCTCTTCATTGCCGATAATTGGTCCCCCATGTGAGGAAAAGGACCGGTCTAACTGGTGGCAGACAGCGCGCCCCTGGAACTTATCATGGCGGTGAAAGAACCGCATCTGGGCCCACAATCACCTGATCAGCTGCGACTCGACAGGTGAGCCAGGGGAATGAAACTATGGGACAGAATGTGTCCGAAGAGAGAGACATTAATGAAACCATGCTCGTTCTTCTGTGCAAGCATGGGTTCCTCCATCCTAAAGCACGACTAAGTCACTTTTACCATGGGTGTCATGCATGTTTCCCGATGCCACTCCCTCTTCTGCTTTTACCCTCTTCTTCTGGGACAAGGTTGGCGTTAAGCTCTACAACCTGGTCACCCTCCCTGGACACAAGCCAGAGCTGTGAATGCTCCCTGCTTGGAGGGTGGTTATGGACACGATTAAAAGGGAGGGGGGTGGTGAGGCTGCTCTCAAGGCTATCTCCAAGACAGCCCAGTCAACCATGCCAGACCGAAACCTGCTCAGGTCCCGCTCCCCATCCCCCATCCACATGCCCTCCCCGATGAGCACCAGGGATAAAGCCCAGTCACCCCCTCCAGTCTCACTGCTATACTGCCAGCAATCCCAGAGCGCCAGCAATCCCAGAGCCACTGGATGGGACGGGACGCTTATGCGGTGGACACTGACTCTGGCAGTGAAGGGGAACTGGACCCTTTCAACCCCGGCCCCAAAAAAGACCTGGACTTATTCCCTTGGCATACTCATAACAATTGGCTACAGATAAAAAAGAAAGCTCATAAGGACAGAGACTTTGATACCACAGCAGAAAACTTTGTGGCCCCCATGCAACTTAGCCCAAGGGGGGGAAAACCACAATGGAAAACCACCTTAGGCGACTCAGAAATTAAAGCTAATCTATGCAGCTTCAAGTTTCACCAGAATGGCCAGCCTTTACAGGAAAACTCATCTCGGAGCACAGGATGCCGGACGTGTGTAGACACAAATCTCACTGCTGATGCAGCAGCAGACGCAGCAACCAGGAGCAGCTGCCAGCTTCCAACCAGCCCAGCCCTCCCACACCGGGCCGGCTCTGACCTATGTCCAGCCACCCCAGGGAGCACCAGACTGGACATATCAACCAGTAACACAGTAACATTAACTGATTGCTCAGTATTTTGTCTCCCTACAGGAATTTCTGGACCCTTGAAACCTGGTTACCACTCTTTGCTTGTTGGTAGATCGTCCACCTCGATAATAAGATTATTTGTGTTGCCAGGAGTTATTGACTCTGATTCAATGGGGGAAATAAATATCATGGTGAGAGGAATGACGGGTTTGTCTTTACAAACAAGCTGTGGGTCTGCTGATAAGATGCAGCAATCAGTGAGAGACAACAGAAACAATGGGATAGATTCCACTGAAAGATGAAAGAGGCACTGAAAGAGCACCATGAATTCCACAAAAGTTAAGAATTAAGAAGGGATTATGCACTGGGGGAGGGGAAAGGTATCCCAGGTATCAGGCGTTCCGGGAAGCCTGTACCTCTCAAGTACCTCAGCCTATGGGGAAAGAGAGAAGGGACAAGCGGCCGGGAATTAGGATAAAAAGGAGGCTGCGCCCTCCAAAAATTTGAGAGACCCCAGGGGAATGCCCCATGGCTTCTCCCTTTATTCGAATAAAGAAAAAGGACTCGTCTGTCTCCTTTTTGGACATAAACCTCTGGTGTTTGTGGATTAATTTTCCTGACAATGGCTTGGACCCCCTAGCTGCCCTGTGTGGTCCCAGCTGGCAGCAATATTGCCCAACTCATACTTTTCCCAGCAGCACCCCTATCTGCACCCCCGATAGCTGAACAGAGGGGAGGTGGGTTTGGTTCCACAGGGGTCTGTCATGGGGTTAGTTTACTTTTAAGGAAGTTAAAGTTGCTGGGGGCTCTTGGGAGTCTTTTCTCTTGACCAATTATCGGTCATTGCTGAGAATTGACAGCAGTTTTAGCCATTGAAAAGTAGAATCAACTTGTGAACCTCACTTTAAAGTGTCCAACCAGAAGTCTGTAGTGCTCTTTGTTTCTTGACTGTGAAGGGTGGCGGAGCTCCGGCTGGCCTCCGGTTCTCTGCCCAAGCCATGCGGCTGGGCGGGGGCCGGGCCGGGCCCGCCGCGTCTCTCGTCTCCCGGCCGGGAGATGAGGCTTGCCCTGGGCTAGGTCGGGCTGGGCCGGGCCCGGCCCGATCTCTGGTTCAGCTAGAGGTTTTGCTGTAACTACATTCACTAGAAAACTGCTGAGTGAAGAAAGAAAGGAGCTCTAGGCCTGCAGCAAGCAAAGACACCGACCACGCAGCTATGAAGAACTTTTCATCGCAGACAGCTCCAGCTCCTGTTCAGCAGAAATCACCGAACCATCTACAAAAGCTTGGGCAGGATTTTAACTCTTTCTTATCCAGATAAGACTTGCGGATTAATCTTTTTATCCAGAGAGAAAAAAAGAGAGTGATCAACATGAGAAGAGACTTTATAAACTACTAGTGGCAAGAAAGAAAAGAGACTTCAAGAAAGGTAGAGAATTAAGAAGATGCTTTAATTAAGCTGAAATATCTTTCTGTTAAAACTATGGAGATGGACAATGAAGTCCTGAAAAGAACTCCTTTAATTCATAATAGAGTATGGGGAGGAATAGAGTGTTCAAAGTGTGAATTTGAATAAAAAGCAGAGTAATTGTGGTATAGTGAAGTGCTGGGAGATTTGAAGCCTTGAGAGGCAATGAGAAAACTGTTTTCTAGTGAAGCGCATAGAAACAGATAAAAAATACTGTTTGCCTTTGACTAACTTATCCTTAAAAATGCTATCCCCAAACTTATGACCCATAACACATTTCAGAGTGATGTGAAATGAGAGGAGTGAACTTTGATAGCAGCAGCTCTGAGCAGCTGATATCAAGGAGACAGAAAACTATAACAAAATAGCTTTCTTGTGAGAAACTCCATAAATTAACAGAAAGGAACTTCTGTTTCTCTACAAAAACTGAGGAAAAGACTATAAGAAAATTAGAACTGTTTAAACCATCAAAATTATAAAGTTTTTGTCTCTGTTGTCATGTGAACGAAAGAATAGTGAGCAGTGAGAAATGAAAAGGTTTTTCTAAAAGTTTATTCTGGTGTTCTTATTCTTGTAGTTTGTCAATAAACTTTTCTTTATTCCTTTTAAGTTTTATGCCTGGTTTGCTCTTATTTTAATCCATATCTCACAGCAAGAAATAAATAATTATTTTTTCCCCTTTTTGTTAATTACTGGTTCAAAACCACGACAGGGTCCCACAGATTTTTTGGACACAGCATATTACATCTTCTCACATGCCAATGCAAAGTGACTCTGACAAGACTCATTGATACTGGAGCCGATGTGACTCAAAAAGCCAATGGCCTAGGAATTGGCATTAAGGGCTGTGCCTCCCATGCTCTCAGACAGGTGGGAATAGCCAAAGCCTGCAGAGCCAACAGTTGGTGCAAATTACAGAACCTGAAAGCTGAATTACTATAATTAACCCTTTTATGTACTGTCAGTTCCCTAGTTTTGTGGGGGAGAGGCTTTCCTTGTGTCTCTACAGAAAGAAGACCACCTAGTTCCCCACCCAAAACGTGAAACTTTTCCAGGAACCTCTTGAGACATAAACTTTGAAGAATTCAAGATTTTAGAGAAGCTAAGGCCTTAATTAAAAATAGGCCTTGCTAAAGCTAATTAGAATAAATAGATGGGCCTTGCTAAAATTAAAAGTAGATAGAGAGGCTTTGCTAAAATTAGAGGTTAATCATTGGCTAATAACTAATTGTCTGTTAACTTATGCTTGTTCAGCAGGGCTTGTAATGAGAAACAAAGAATCTGGTAAGGAACTTCAAGAACATAAGACAATTGCAAATCAGAAACCCATTGAAGACATGAAACTAGGAGCCCAGCCAAGTGTCCATTTGTCACTCTGCATTGAAAAGGTTGAAAGGTCAGGACAAGCAAGAGATATATTCCTTCCTCCTTTTTGTGACCCCTCCTCATAAAAAGACCACCAACCCATTTCAAGGAACAAACTATGCATGCTTAATTGCTTTTTTTTCTTAATTAGCATAGGAAGTGGAGAGTGGGTGGTAACTGGATTATAAATATGTATTTGTATTCAATACTACTGTAAATAAAAAGCCTGTATTTACCTGCATTCAGGGCCGTGTGTATTAAGGGAAGATCCAGCACTGGCCCAGCGCTGCTAATAAACATACACTCTGTAACCTTAAAACGGTTAAAGAGTCTTTGTCCATCTCAGTTGGCTATTGATACTAGTTCATATCCATATTTTGGTAAATCACTCTACCAGCAGCTGAGAAGCCAGGACGCTACCAAGCCCCCAAGAGAAGGAGGGGGAGGAGGAAGAGACTACAGTTCATAACTAACATCTTTTGTCCCACCTGTAAAAGAAACTATGAACCTTGGGCTTTATGTCAGTGTAAAACGTGTAAACATCAGTAATATCACAGAGCCATTTTAGCAAAAGCATAGTGTGAATCGTGTTAGGATGTAAAGTTACAAATAAGGTATAAAGCCATTGAATTTTTAATTGTACTAGGCCACGGGAAAGACGATAGCCCTCGCCTCTCTGTCCTCATGAGAGAAGTGTTGAAGGAATCCAAAAATAGCCATATTTGCAAAGTAGAGTGCAAACAAAATAACTCAGTGCCTTATATTTAGCCAGTGACTGAACAAGCTTGGGAAAAAACAAAACGAGAATGTACTAAAAGATATGCTTGAAAACTAAAATCCAAAAAGAAGTCTTTGACACAACATAGTTAAGGAAAAAAACATAGAATTAAATTGAATGCTATGCTTATGCTTATTAACATTGGTTGCTTTTACTAACACAGCTTAGCCTGTTAACCAACCCAAAACAAATGTTTAGATAACTCTGGCTAATGTAACAAAACAAGATATCCTATGCATACTACTGCCTCCCCATAAAATCCATTTTTAACCTGTTTAATAACTCAGAATCTATCCATAATGGCATATAGCAACTAAAAAATAGTGTGTTAAAACTAAGATTAGAATCTGAATTTTAGCTAGATAACCTGTTTAGTGGCTGAGGTTTAAGACACTGGCTAAAGGATTTGTTTAGAATATGTATGCATGTATTGATTTTGATAATAATTGTATTAATTCTGATACCATGTTTACTTCAGTGTACCCAGAGATTAATTAATAAAGACATCAAGGGAATATTTTTGGTAAAAAAGAAAGGGGGAGATATGGTGAAATCAGAAAGTACCTCAGACTTGATTAGCATAAGAGATCTGATAGCCAGGATGCCTTTGCAGGAAGAAACAGAGCTTTGAAGATTGCAAGAAGATTGAATCAAGCCTGGTGACAGGAAAGAAAACTGAATCAAGTAGAAGAGATGCTGCAAAAAAATGTATGTTTATATGTTTGTATGATGTTTAATCCAATCACTGTAGTAAAAAATTACTAGCTTTCCTAGAATGGTTTATAAGCTTATGTAGCCCACAGTAAAATCAGATTCTGATCACCAAGTCAGCTATCCCCATCTTTCTTAATCACCAATAACCTCTGAGGGAGATTTTTCCACAGGTACTTGTCCTGGGGTGACTTTATGATACTGGTATTCCCAATCTCCTGCTTTATATATATTAAGTTCTGCACCTTTAAGATTAGCTTTGGGAGCTAGGGAAGTTGAAACTGCTGGAGGCTGATGGGAGTTTTTTCTCCTGACCAATAACTGGCCATTTCTGAGAACTGACAGTGGTTTTGACCATTGAAAAGTGAGATCAACCTGTGAACACCTACCTTAAGATGTAAGCCCGGGAATTTCTGGCTCTTTGGTTTCCGGCTTCTGAAGAGGTAACAGGCTCCAGCTCGGCCTCCTTTTCCCCCCACCCCCACCAGGCTGGACAAGGCCGCCGAGGGGTGGGGGGGGTGGGGGAAAGCGGGGCTGGCCGGGGTCAGGCTGGTTCCTGGCTCAGTTTGCAGTTTCTGCCGCTGAACTGAAACCTGACACCATGAACATCTGCAGCTTGAGCAAGACTTTAACTCTTTTACTACCTGGATGAGACTTGCAGATGAATCCTTTTTTTCCAGAGAGAGGGGAAGAGAGAGAGGGAGTGATCAACATGTAAGGAGACATCATAAAACCATCAAAGACAGTGAAGAAAAGAATTAAGTTTAGAGGGGGAAGAGAAATAAGGAGATGCTTTAAAATGCTGAAATATTTTTCTGTTAAAGCTATGGAGATGGACAATAGTGTTCTGAAAAAAAACTCCTTTAATTGATGACAGAGTATATTGGGAGGAATGGAGTGTTTCAAAGTGTGGATTTTGAGCAAATGGTGAAGTGGTTGTGATACTATGAGATGCTGGAACAGAGTGGGAGAAGTAGTTGAATATTTGTGGCCTTTAAGAGGCAAAGAGAAAACTTCTGTTTCCAGATAGGCTCACAAAAACAGATGAAGAGAACTTTTGCCTTTGAATAACTCATCCTTAAAAATGACATCCCTAGACTCATTTGACCCATAACACACCTCAGAGTGATGTGAAATGGGAGGAGTGACTGATGGCTGAATTTCCAGGCAGCTGGCATCAGAGAAATAGAAAGCTATAAAGGAAATAGTTTTCTTGTGAAAAACTCCATAGATTAGCAGAAGACTTCTTTTTCTCTGCAAAGACTGATGAAAGGACTATAGCAAGAATTGGGACTGCTTTAACCACCAAAGTTTTTTTGTCTCTATGTTGTCATGTGAACAAGGGAATCGTTGGGTAGTTGGGGGAAAAAAGGTTTCTGGAGGTTTTATTCTGGTTTCTTATTCTTGTAGTTTTTGTTAATAAACTTTCTTTGTTCCTTTTAAGTTTTAAGCCTGTTTTGCTCTTGTTCTAATCCATATCTCACAGCAAGAAATAAGTACGTTTTCTAGTGATTTTTTAGTTACTGCTTTAAAACCACAACATTTATTTGGTGCGTTGGCCGGGAAATGAAATTGGCAAATTTAAACTACTACAGTACCTTACCTTGCACTGACTATTTCTCCCTGCGTGCATACCCTTTGCACATATGCTATAGCAAATCTGGAAGTTAGGTTAAGTTATAGTTACAATTTAGACTAAATGCTCTTAAGTGTTATTTCTCTGTTAAATTGTTATGGTTAAGCTATAAATTAAGGTACAACTTAAAGTACTGTTAAGTTCAAGTGTTGTTAAACTTTAGACCGCATTCTTTTTCATCTTTGTTTACACACACAAACACACACTCACCCACACCCCTAGATAGTTTTCAATTAATTTGTTTTGATTGTTTGTATTTTGTTTGGTTTCGTTGTTGCTTGCTTTCCCTTGCTGTGCCTTAGTTGTCCTTTGTAAGTAAAGTTGTGCTTTGTAGTTTAATATTTAATCTGACTTTTGGTCATACCCTTGTTTGTGATTTTTGGGTGATCTCAAACACACTTATCTGGGACAGCTTAGCTTATCCTTTTGCAATTCTTTACAGTTTTGCATCATAGTAAATTACACTATTCCTTAAGTTGGTGTCTGTGTTTTAGTGTTGACCCTACCCACCAGCAAAATAAAATAGGTGTAGTTGGCTGGATTAGAACAAAATGTCGCTTTTTAAATTTAAATGTAAGAAATCTAAATTTAAGGAATCGGTCCTGTCCAAAATTCCTGGATGGAAAGATCTTCATCATACTTCACTGGCCCTCAAGTGGGCTAAGGTTGGAGGACCATGTGATCAATGGGGAAGTCAATTAAAAGAAGATGAACCACTGGATGTACTGAAATGCATCCAAAAATTGCATACTGAAAAATAAAAGGACCTTGTGGGTTTGGGAAAACGGAGATGGATTTTGTTAACAGCACATGAAAAAAAACCACCAATAGAAGGAACAGTTGTTGTTGAAATGCTCTAAGATGAAGCAACAGATGTCTGAGTTGCAGAATTAAATTGTAATGTTAGTGTCAACATAAGTTGCTTGCTGATAAGTTGGACACTTACCAGACTGTAGCCAAGAAGGCTGCAGTTCGAGTCGCTCATTATAAGAAAAGAAAGGGGCAAGTGAATCACAAGGAAGTGTATACAGTGATTGCAGAGGCAGGTGTACAGTGGAATCCCAATAAAGGGGATGGAGATAATTGTGATTCTATGGATTCTGATGAGGCTGGTTCCCCAGATGAATTTGTAGATGTGACTCCGGCATGGAGATGAAAGAATTGGAGGCTAATGGTCAGCATCTTAGGAGGGATGTGTTGGAGTCTGAGATACAGACTGTGTGCCCTTGTTTTTAATATTTAGTTCTAAGATTCAAGAAAACACTGAATTTCATATAATATGAAATTCATGAGCATGTTTTCATAGTGATACATGAAAACAAATGTTAAAGTTAGATGAAAAAAGCTAAAAGTGTAGGTGTGTAGATTAGAAAGTTTCTTAAATCACTGGGTGAAAAAAATAGTTTAGAGAACAGGAGACAATATGGAAGATTTAGGGTGTTGTCCCTTGTCCTTTCTTCTTTCTTCTTCATGTTCTTCTCCTAGAGGTTTTTGGGTAATAGTTAGTGATTGGATAGAAAATGCCGCAGTGCATCACAGAGGTGATGGGTCATTGGGTCATTAAGAAAAATAATATACGTGTCTATTGTTAATTGGGTAAAAATAGGTATAAAGATAAAAGAACTGCATAGTTCGGGGCCATTTTGTGCGTCAGACACAAAGTGAGCCACAAGGCCTTGTTTGTACCATCAGAAGAAAGAAATGTGCCAAATTGCAAAGATTAACCTTGTAACCAGCCTAGAGAGACCTGTCAAGTTTTGTAAGGATCCTTCAATAAACACGAGAAACAAGATTCTAACGAGATTGGGAGTTTACTTCGAATCATAAGGACTGAGATAAGTGGAACTCCCCACGAGGGAGGATCCCAGAAGAATTCAGCCCAAAGAAGGCTGAGAGACTAGAGAAAAGTTGTATCCACAGAGAATTGAGCCCAAAGGAGGCAAGGAAAGAGAAATTACAGGATGTGATAGAGGATTATACTCAGCGTGAAGTAGATTATATAATTGAACAGTTTAAGTAAAGACCAGGGGAACTCCTCCTCTCTTGGATGGTGCATTTGCACAACTAGGGAGCACTGGGGTAACCCTAGACTCAGGGACTCCAAGAAATTTTTAGTTTTGAGCTCAGATTCTTTTGTGCATTATTTTGGAATAACTTTCACAATACTGATTTGTTAGCTTTGTCTGCTCAAGGATGTAATACTCAATACCCTACAGAAAATGATTGGACAGGATCTGAACATCAGTAGTATCCTTAGCGAGACTGTATAAAACAAATAAAGGAGGAAGGAATGAGATCAGCTATCTTTATTGGAAATGCAGATTCTACAATGTGGAATGCTTTGTCTTTTACTGTGAGAAATAAACTGATTAGGACTGCTTCACCAGCGTATAAAAATGTAATCATGACTCTCTTGATGAAGGAGACAGGGAATCCCCTAGATGAAGTAATTGAGAAAATATAGCACCTGGGTGACCTTGGCGAATGGGGCCTGCAGGGAAGTGCAGGAAACTGAGATACTTAAGATGGCTCTAAGGGGAGTGAAAACAGAATTTTTCATAAGGAAATGTTTGTGGCTTTATTAAAGGATGGTATGTCTTGGGAGAAACTTGATGGTGTTCCAACCCATGAATTATGGCAGATCTATAAACAGAGAAGGTTGAATAAACATAGTAAGAAAGTGCAAAATTCTGTGGCAAACAATCCTGGAACAACTCAGCCTATGTCATCCCTGCCAGAGCCTCAACAGTATTTTGCATCTGCTCACAGAGGGCCCTCTGCGAGTGGATCAGTTATTCGAGAGGAGAAGGCAGATTGGGAGCTGTATTCTGATTTGTATCCTTGGAAAGAGACTAGGGAAATAGCTGAGAGTAATAAACAAGAATGAGATAGTGGCCAAGCTGAAGTGCAATGGGCACCGAAGGACCAGCTGCTCCATATGGAGACTACAATTTTTTGGAAAAACCAGTCCTCTCAAATAGTAAGAGCCTTAATTGACACTGGAGATGAGGCCTCTTTAATATATGGGAACCCCCAGAAATTTAAAGGACAATCTGTAATTACTACAGGTCTGGGAGGGAAACAAATTGAAGCTGTATAAACACAAATAGAAATGAAAATAGGAAACCTCCCAAAACACTCTTACTCAGTTATGATTGTCCCTGTCCCTGAATATATAATAGGGATAGATATTCTAGAGGGATTAACCCTGAATCTTCTCGATGGTCAGAACCAATTTGGAATAAAGAATCATATTAATGTCTGGACAACTTTAGTAGGAAAAGTAAAAATGCCTACTATGCAGATTCTTGCTCCAACCAAATTAGTCACCATGAAGCAATGTAGGATTCCCAGAGAGCATGAAGAAATATCAAAGAAAATTAAAGATTTGTTGGATACCAGAGTTTTAAAATCAACTAGCACAGTTAGGAATAATCTGGTACGGGCTGTCAAAAAGAGTGATGGGTCATGGAGAATGACTAGATTTTAGGAAATTAAATAAGCACATTCCACCTCTCACTGCAGCCATACCAGACACTGTTACTTTAATAGAAAAAATTCAGAAGCATTCAGGAACTTTGTATGCTGCGATTGATTTGGTTAATGCGTTTTTTTACTATCTCTGTTACAGAAGAACACTGGGATCAATTTGCCTTTATGTGGCAGGAATGGCAGTACACTTGCACTCAATTGCCTCAGGGATGATTAGATAGTCCTACAATCTGCCACCAAATAGTGGCTGAGCATTTGGATGACATACAACTGTCTCCTCATATGCAAGTAGTTCATTATATAGATAACATCTTAATTCAAGGAAATAATAAGGAAGAAATACAACAGCTGCTGGAATGAGTTGTGGATCATACGAAAGTCTGGGAAATTAATTTCACAAAAATCCAAAGACTGTCCCAAACAGTGAAATTTCTAGGAATTCAGCGGCATTGTGGGCACAGGGTAATATTACCAAAGCTCAAAAGAAAATTTTGGATTTTGCAACACCTTGTAATAAGAATGAGGAGCAAAGGTTTATTGTACTGTGTGTTGGCTTTGCACAGCCTGGTTCTTTGATTGGGGGGGGGGGGGGCGGGCACAGACGTGGCTTCTGTGAGAAGCTTCTAGAAGCTTCCACTATGTCCGGCAGAGCCAATCCCTGATGGCTCTGAAGATGGACACGCCACTGACCAATGCTGGGCCAATGAGAGAGGTTGGTAATGCCTCTATGACAACATATTTAAGAAGAAAATCACAACAAAGTGGGGTACACAGGTTTTTTTCTAGCCAAAGAATAGGAGGTAAGATGATGTGAGGGAAACAACACAGAGAAACCAAGGTCAGTGAAGAAGGAGGGGGAAGAGGTGCTCCAGGTGTCAGCACTGAGATTCCTCTGTAGGCCATGATGATGACCATGGTGAAGCATGTTGTCCCCCTGCAGCCCATGGGGATCCAGGGGGGATGCAGAGATCCACCTGCAGCCCATGGGGAGGGTGCTCATGCTAGAGCAGGTGGATGCCTGGAGGAAGCTGTGATCCAGTGAGAGACCCGGTGGAGAGAGGGGGCCCCTGCTTCCAGGCTGGAGCAGCCTGGCATTGGAAGACTGCACCCCATGGAAAAGTGACCCACATTGCAACAGTTTTGGGGGGTCTGTGTGCCTGTGGGATGGACTCACATTGTAGCAGTTTTGGGAGGACTGCTGCTCATGAGATTTGGAGCTACACTGGAGAAGTTCACGGAGAACTGTCTCCCCTGGGAAGGGACCCCATGGTGCAGTAGGGGAAGGACTCCTCTCCTTGAGCAGTGGAAGAAATCCTCAGGTGATGAACTCACCAAACCCCCACACCCTGTCTCCCTGTGCTTTCGGTGGGAAGGAGGGAGGGGTTGGTGGGAGAAAAGGTGTTTTTAAGGGCTTATTTTACTTCTCATTTTCCTCCTCTGACTCTGTTAATAATAAATTCAGTTTGTACCTCTAAGCCAAGCCTGTTTTTCCCTTGGAGTGTTTTCTTCTGGTCCTTATCTCAACTCATGAACCCTTAATTCAAATTTTTCTCTCCTCTGCCCAGCTGTGGCAGGGGAGAGTGAGTGAGTGGGTTTCTTGGGTGCCTGGTGTTTGGCCAGTGGCAAAAGATGACAAGAGGCTATTCAAAGGACTTTAGATTTATGGACCATAAAGAAAGGAGAAGTGGAATTGAATGTGTCTGTAAATGGGTCACATGTTGATTGGACCCTATGGCAAAAACAGGGAAAGAAAAGGGTTCCCTTGGGCTTTTGAGGAATAAAGCTGCTAGAGGAAGGAAACAATTATGCCCCTTTCGAGAAACAATTGTCAGTATGTTATTGGGCATTGGTGGAGACAGAACAACTTACAATAGGACATGAAGTGGCTTTTCACCCTGAAATTCCCATCATGCAATGGGCTAAAAGTTCTCTGAAAATCCATCAAATTGTGCATACTTGAGTCAAGCAACATAAAGTGAAAATGGTATATTAAGGATAGAGCCAAGGTGAGGGTTGGCAGAATAGCTGCTCTCCATGAGTGAGTGGCTACTGCCCCCATGTGGGTTCAGGAAATAATTCCCAATTGTTCAGTTGAACAGGAATCCCCCGTAGGATGGGGAAAACCTTTAGATCAATTAATGCCCTTTGAAATGGAACACACTCTGTTTACTGATGGATCAGCTAAATATGTAGGAGGAAAGAGGTTTTGGAAATTGGTATCTTATCATCCACATTCTGAGAAATTTCTGGAAACAGCGGGAGAAGGGAAAAGCAGCCAATATGCTGAATTATATGCTGCTTATATGCCTATAAAACAGGAAGATCTAGAAGAATGTAATTTGTATACAGATTCTTGGTCAGTAGTTAATGGGTTAGCTCCTTGGCTACCAACTTGGGAAGCCAAAGACTGTAAAATACATTCTAAGGAATTCTGGGTGAGAGGAATGACAGGTTTGTCTTTACAAACAAGCTGTGGGTCAGTTGATAAGATGTACTATCAGTGAGAGACGACAGAAACAATGAGATGGATTCCAGTAGAAGATCAAAGGGACACTAAAAGAACACTATGAATTCTATAAAAGTTAAGAAGAGATTATGCATGGGGGGGGGGGGGAAAGGTATCACCGCCACTATCAGGCGTTCCGGGAAGCCTGTACCTCTCAAGTACCTCAGCCTATGGGGAAAGAGAGAAGGGACAAGCGGCCGGGAATTAGGATAAAAAGGAGGCTGCGCCCTCCAAGAATTTGAGAGACCCCAGGGGAATGCCCCATGGCCTCTCCCTTTATTCGAATAAAGAAAAAGGACTCCTCTGTCTCCTTTTTGGACATAAACCTCTGGCGTTTGTGGATTAATTTTCCTGTCAATTTTTGGGGGCTCGTCCCGGAGATTTCCACCATCCGGGGCGGCAGGCAGTGAGTGGAGCTGAAGGCGCGCCTCACCCAGTTTCGGTGATCAGCTCCCCTTGGTGGCGGCCAGCACCGGGCGATTGATTGGGTTCCCGAGACTGTCCAGGAGACAGACGAGTGGCGGACCAGGGGGGTCCGTGAAGAGTCCACAGGGAAGGACCACTGAAAATCTCACCGGTGAGTAAAATGGGATCTTCGGGGAGCAAGCCTGGGAGGGCACCCAGGGAGGGTAGCACAGGCAAGCCTGGGAGGGCACCCATGGAGGGTAGCACAGGCTAAACAGGGCACCCATGGAGGGTTGCAAGGGTACAGCCGGGAAGGGGTCTCGGCAAAAGGGATGACGATCCCACAATACCCCCGGAGAGTCCCTTGGGGAGAATGCTGAGATCTTAGGACAGATTATGCATTCACACAGAAGTAACTATAGAGATGATGGTGAAATATTGTTATTATGTATAGCCAGAGTATAAGTTGCCAAATGGACTTATATGGCCACCTTAGAAAACAGAATTCATTTGTGTTAAGTTCTGTGAAGGTGTCTAGAGGAGAGCTGGAAAAGATAGATTGAAAGAGAATGTGGATTAATGTGGTTTGTACGGGCAGCAGGAGATGGATGGATTGTGTTAGTGTGCTGGAACGGAATTGGTTAATGGAGAGTGTGGAGAGATATGGTTGAAGCAGGAACCAAGAGTGGAGGTGCAGGGCCAGGAGCACTGGCTGGGGGCCTGTGAGGCTGCTGGGACTCAGCACTGGGCAGTGCCTGACCCCACCGGCCCCGGGCAGGGGCAGCAGCAGCTGCCGGCCCTTTGAGGCTGCGGAACGCCCTGGCCGCCTGTGGTGCTGCCGGCCGTGCCCGCCGGGAACACTGGAGAGGGGAGGAGCTGTTTGGACAATGTGGCAGGACAGGAACTGGCTCTGGTATTTGGTGTGTGGTAAATAGAGTGAGCACAAGGAGGAAAGGCGAAGGTGATGGCCTTTTTCAGGCCAAAGAGAGAAAAACCGCAAGGTCCAAGGGGTCCCCCGGGACAGAGAAGACGGGATCAGGCACAAGGAAGTAGCAGAAGCTTTCTCTCCCCAGCAGGGGAGACCCAAGCCAAACAGCGGCTGAGAAAGGATCAGTGTGCTGTCTTCAGGGCGTAAGACACTGAAAACGGCAATGTCTGCAAAAAAGCCAAAAACAGCTGGATTGTCGAGAAAGTCCAGAAGATAAGATAAATGGATTGTTAAGAGTGTCAAAGGCTCTCATTATATCCACCAACCTAGAGCCGTTGTCAACTTTTAAAGTGAGTCTGGATCGAGGAGAGGTGTGTGTCTTAGTAAAAACAAAGACCTCTCGATTCACCTTAATTTTTATCCCCGAGGGGGAAAATTGTCTAAAGAATTTTTTTCGTTCAAAAGAGTTGTGAAAATTGTGGTTTCTTCTGTGTGCTCAGAAGTTTGAACACATCTTTCTCTGAAAGAATTGTAAAAATTGTAGTAAATTAATTTGAAGATTTAATTAATTTGTCTACATAAAGTTTTGTGCAGAATGGCTCCAGTTTGGAGGGGACCACACCCCTCTGCTTTTTGTATGTTTTGTTGTAAAAAGCCAGAATTGGCAAATTTCAGTTATAAAGCCAATGCTGCAAGTCATACCTTGTGGAGAACACGCCCACCACTCTGTAGTTTGTTGTAGCCTTAAAGCAAATTCTGTAGCTACAACCTTGTGAAAATAGTGTCCTATGGAAGGCCTGGGTATTTGTCATGCACTTCCTCTGTGGAAGTTATGAGAAAACTTTAAAGGAAAGTATCTTGTTTCTTTCCTTAATAAAAGTTTTAAATGTTAAAGGTTATAAAATGTTATAAATATTAGAGTTTCCTTAATAGAAGTTAATTTGTTAGTCACCTCCATACACCTAAGATGGACTTGATGCAAAAAATTGAGATGGAGAGTGGTTAGTTACTAAAAAATAGAGAAATGTAATGTAATTGGCTTGAAACAGTGGCATTACTTGCTACTGAACTAAATCATGTTTATACAAAGTCACCTGTTTGCGCAAACTTCACAAAAGAAAAATGTTAAGAGAGTTTGCTCCACCCTCCGAAGTTAAGTTGTTGCAGTATGTGCATGATTTGCTGTTATCAAGAGAACAGGAAGAGAAGTAATGCAAAAGAAATTTTAGTTCAGGAGCATGAGGGAACACAAAGACCTGTTGACTATTTTTCAAAAATGTTAGACCCGGTGGCCAGAGGCTGGCCCCATTGTTTGCAAAACTGTGCAGCCACAGCTCTGATGGTGGCTGAGGCCCGAAAAGCTGACAAGGGGGGGTTATCTAATTGTTAAAGTTTCACACCAGATTAAAGCTTTGTTAACTGAGAGAGCCTCTAAGTGGATGACCAGCTCTCGGTTGTTACAATATGAGATGTGTCTATTAGAACAGGAAGATTTAGAATTTAAAAGCAAGGAAGGTTTTAACCCAGCCTCCTGTTTGAATGGCCCCGAGGAGGAGAGCCAAGGCAAAGTCCATGATTGTATTCAAGTAATAGATCTGCAGACTAGGGCAAGGAATGATTTGCGAGACATTCCATGGCCTGAAGGAGAAAACGTGTTTGTTGATGAGTCTTCAAGAGTAATAGAAGGAAGATGGTTTACAGGGTACTCTGTTGTGAATGAAAAGCAATTAAAAGAAGGGGGGAGGTTACCGCCCACCTGGTCAGCTCAGACAGCCGAGCTCTATGCACTCGTGAGAGCCCGTGAGTTATACCGAGACAAGACAGTAAATGTTTTTACTGATTCTAAATATGCATATGGTGTGATACATGCATTTGAGAAACTGTGGGAAGAGAGAGGTTTATTAACCTGCAGAGGAAAAACGTTAGCTCATAAGAACTTAATTTCCCGCCTATTGGAGGTGGTGAATTTACCAAAAAAAGGTAGCAATAATACACATCAAAGAACACCAGGCAGGGTGCTCGGAAGAGGCAATAGGAAACAGACTAGATGATGAAGAAGTTCGAAAAGCTGCATTGTTGCCAGAAATCTCTAAGTTACTTCCCTTGCTCCCAGTAATTGCCCCCTTGCCAGAGAAACTGTCTTTTCCACCAGAAAAACTTTAGTTAAAAAGAGTGGGGCAGAAGAAAGAAGGGGTAATTGGTTTACAAGAGACGGTAAGCAGTGAATACCGAAAGCTTTAGCCTTACAACTGCTAAAACAGCTCCACGAAGGGAGTCATTGGGGCTCCCGAGGGATAGCAGAAACCTTCCTCAAGATGTATGTTGCTGTGGGTCTTTTTGTTCTAGCAAAACGAGCTGTTGATGGTTGTTTAATTTGTGCTAAGACAAATAACAAAGCTACAAAGAAACTGGCCAGGGGTGGAAGGCCTTGGGCCGTACATCCCTTCCAAAGATGCCAGGTAGATTTTACTGAGATGCCCCGGGTGGGGAAATTTAAATATCTTTTGGTAATAATATGTCAATTAACAGGATGGCCAGAAGCCTTCCCTGCTGTTTCAGCAACCACAGGGTCAGTTATTAAAGTATTCTTGGAACAAATAATTCCAAGATATGGGATGGTAGAAGCAATAGACTCAGATAGAGGAACTCATTTTACTGGAAAAATTCTTAAAGGAGTAATGACTGCTTTAGGGATACAATGGAACCTCCACACTCCCTGGCATCCCCAAAGCTCAGGCCAAGTTGAAAAGATGAATGGAGAGATAAAAAAACATCTTCTGAAGCTAGTGATAGAAACCAAAATGCCATGGCTGCGGCTCTTACCACTGGCTTTAGCAAGAATAAGAGCCAGACCCAGAGAAGATATTCAACTATCTCCCTTTGAATTGATGTTTGGAATTCCTTATCCTTGCAATTCTCAGCCTGGGGCGGGAGTAGAGATAAGTGATGTATATCTAAAACAGTATGTGGCTCGGATACTGTCTCTTGTGAAATCTCTTCGACAGGAAGCTCAGCTGACACAGACCCTGCCTTTGGACTTTGCTGTGCATAATATCCAGCCAGGAGACTGGATCCTAGTTAAGGAGTGGAAAGAAGCACCCCTGGTGGCTAAGTGGCGTGGACCTTTCCAGGTGTTACTGACTACAGAAACAGCCGTCAAGACAGCTGAACACGGGTGGACACATCACACTCGGGTCAAGGTCTCTAAAGCTCCAGAGATTTGGACATCTCAGCTGGAGGAGAAGGATGGGAAGCCACGACTGACACTCCGCAGGAGTGGCCTGGAGCAGTAGCTGGTGCGTCGACATCGAGAGAAACCCTGAGTGCCTACCCACAGACTGACTGCTGAAATAGTCTGTATGGGCATCCCTACTCTCAAATCTCCAGACACTAGGAGCCAATCCAGGCTGTCACTGCTTTCTTTATGCTAAACTGTTTCTGTGCTTTCACTTGCCACAGGTGGTGTAGAAGACAACGTGAAATTGAAAATTAGAAATTAGATTGTAACACTTTTTTACGAGAACAAGTAGCAAAAACCTTTAACCTTAAGAACTGTTGGGTCTGCGGGGGGCCGGGGGATCTGAAAGCTGGCCATGGGTAGCCAGCCCAGTCGAGCCTAAATGGTGGGTTAGCACCCTGAGTGAAGTCCATAATGAAACAGGATTTTGGGACAAAGAAGGAAGTCCATGGCAGCTTCATTCTTCTGAAAGAGGCATTTATTGCCTAAACAGAACAGGGAGCACATATGTAGGAAAGAGCGTTTGTGACTGGACTTTATCTTTGGGTTTAGATTGTTGGACCCCCAACTGCCCTCCTTATGACTGTTCCAGATATCAAGGCAGATGGAATCAAACACATGTTAAACTCACTAATGGTAGCTGGGTAAGGTGTTCCTTCCATAATTACCAAAAAGATTTTAAAGGCTGTAAAGCAGTGGAGAAAGATAAGTTTTTTGACCCTTTATTTTTAAGCTGCCCCCGAGATAATTCCACAAGTTCGACACATGTTGTCCGAGACTATCAGTGGAAATGGCAACACCGGAATGGAACTCGAACCCTTTTCAGTAAGTTCTGGTCCAGATCTAATAAAACAGATCTGGGATGTGATTGCAAGTGGAAGCCTCATGTAGGAGCTTGGAAATGTAAATATTGTGATTCTTATGGCGAGGCAACTATTGTTGGTGGACCACTAGGCCCTGGAAGCAAGCTGTATTTTGACCCACCAGTTAATGATGAAAATTGGAAAGGTCCCTTCGCTAATGGGACCTGGGCTCTAAAGAGGCATTACTGGATTTGTGGCCAAAATGCTTACCGCAAGCTACCCCCAAACTGGTCAAGAATATGTTATGTAGGGTATATTAGACCATTGTTCTTTCTGCTACCACAAGTTCAGGAAATCAGTTAGGAATCAAAGTATATGATGATCTAATTAGAGAAAAGCAGTCCATTGATACATCCCTGGTTGGAAAGAGCACCCAAAAGTGGGGAAAAGATGAATGGCCACCTGAACAAATCATACAACACTATGGACCAGCTACCTGGAACCCAAATAAATTAATATCAGGTGCCAGAGAACCCATTTATAATCTAAATCGGATAATTAGGTTGCAAGCTGTCTTTGAAATAATAATCAACCAGACAGCTACAGCTCTTGACCTTCTTGCTGACCAGTCTACTCAGATGAGAAATGCAATATTTCAACATCGGATGGTATTAGACTATTTATTAGCAGAAGAAGGGGGGGTGTGTGGAAAATTTAATGACTCAAACTGCTGTTTGCAAATAGATGACAATGGAAAGGTAGTGAAACAAATAACAAAAGAAATAAGAAAGTTAGCCCATGTACCGGTCCAAACATGGAAAGGATGGGAATGGGACATGTTTTCATGGTTACCTGGTGGCCTATGGGTCAAACAAATGCTTTTTTTCCTCTTATGTGTTGTAGCAACTCTAATCTTTTTACCATGCATGATCCCTTGCTTCATACAACTCATTCAACATGTGATCAAAGGAATGCAGGTAGTAGCAGTGCCTACTGACCCAGAGATAGCTACAAAAGAGCACAGAGTGATGCCCCTGCAAATAATTGCAAAGCCAAAAAAGACCCAAGAACAAGAAATTAAGTCAATGATAACTAAAGTTTGTAAAGACAATTATTAACAAAAATTAAAAGAGGAGGGATTGAGAGGAATGACAGGTTTGTCTTTACAAACAAGCTGTGGGTCAGTTGATAAGATGTACTGTCAGTGAGAGACGACAGAAACAATGAGATGGATTCCAGTAGAAGATCAAAGGGACACTAAAAGAACACTATGAATTCTATAAAAGTTAAGAAGAGATTATGCATGGGGGGGGGGGGGAAAGGTATCACCGCCACTATCAGGCGTTCCGGGAAGCCTGTACCTCTCAAGTACCTCAGCCTATGGGGAAAGAGAGAAGGGACAAGCGGCCGGGAATTAGGATAAAAAGGAGGCTGCGCCCTCCAAGAATTTGAGAGACCCCAGGGGAATGCCCCATGGCCTCTCCCTTTATTCGAATAAAGAAAAAGGACTCCTCTGTCTCCTTTTTGGACATAAACCTCTGGCGTTTGTGGATTAATTTTCCTGACATGGGGAAAGGAATTGTGGAAAGATATTTGGGAAATAGTACAAAGGACCAAGGTGACTGTGTTTCATGTTGATGCTCATAGTAAAGTGGAAACTTTAGAATGACTTCATAACTTTGTTGCAGACAATGGAGCAAATATTTCCCAAGTTGGATTGGAATTCCCTCAGAAAGAGGATCATGAAGGCTTGGCAAAATGGGAACACCAAAAGTGTGGGCATATTGGAGAAAAAGCCACTTACAGGGGGGCTCAAGAACATGGCATAAAAATGTCACTTGATATGATCAAAACCATAATTTCCCAGTATCCCATGTGCCAACACACTCACAAACACCCAGTGCCAAATATTGTGAAAGGACAATTAGTGAGAGGAAAATTGCCAGGACAAATTTGGCAAATGGATTATATTAGACCTTTATAATGGTTTGGCATTTAAGAAAAAAAGTAGAAAACACCCATGGATGTGATGGCTCTGAGAGGCTGCTGGGAGTTTCTTCTCTGCTTAATACCTGGCCAATAGCTGGTCATTTCTGAGAACTGACAGCATTTTTCACCACTGAAAAGTGAGATCACCTTTGTGAATACCACCTCTTTGTTTCCAGCCTTCAAAGGTAACAGAGCTCTAGTGTGGCTGTTGTGTTGTCGTTGTCCTTCCCCCCCCCCCCCCCCCCCCCCGTGGCCTGTCCGAACTGGGGGGAGGGGGCTGAGCCGGACTCCAGCAACTCCCAGGTGGGGGGATGGAGACTGCAGGGATTCCCCCGGCTCCAGGGGGGGGCCAGGCTCTGCCATGGCCTCTGGCCCTGGGCTGGGGCAGGCCACGGCTGCTGACATCTCGCCCACATGACCCACACAGACATCTCCAGGCCAAAAACTGTCTCTGCTTTTCCAGTGCTGCCAAGCTGAGATCCGACACCATGAATACCTGCCGTGGCTTGGGCTAGATTTAACCCTTTCACTACCCAGATGAGACCTGCAGATTTAATCCCTTTCCAGAGAGAGGAAAGCAAGAGTGATCAACATGTAAAGAGACAAAATAAAATTGAAGGTCAGTAAGAGAAAAGAAGTCAAGCCTCAGCTGGAAGGTGAATGAGGAGATGCTTTAGTAAGCTGAAATATTCTTTTGTTAAGGCTATGGAGATGGACAATAATGTTCTGAATAACTCCCTTAATTAATGAAGAGTATTAGGGGGGAATAAACTATTCAAACTGAATCTGAGCAAAGGTATCCATTGATGTGTCGCTCTATTGGGAATGGTGAGAAGAACGACACAGACTCTGTTGTGAGTTGAACAGGAGAGTTCCTATAAGGTTTCTTACTTCAGATCTTCTTTTATAGACTGATACGTGAAAGTACAGAAAAGTAAAACTCTTATTGGTTAGTGAACTAACACAGCACCATCATTGGTCAGTGGGGTACACTACCCCTCGACCTTCTCTTGCAAGAAAACAAGAAACCGACAAACAGCACCTGCAAGGCTGTCTTCTATCTCTGAGGATTGTTTTAATTCCTCTTTATGATTTCCCAGGCCACTTTCTCAGGCGAGACTGAGAAAGTTATGCGGCCTGCTATTCCACAGGCACTGTGCTCCCTGCTTCATAGTTAGCATCCATATTGATGAGCTAAGCAAATGGTGTAGTAGCTGTGATCCCATGAGACCCTGGAACAGAGAGAGACAGAAGTGAGAGTTGATGAATACCTTTAGCCTCCAGGGAGAAAAGGAGAAAACTGTTCCCAGAGATGATCACAGAGACAGATGAAGAGAACTTTTGCCTTTGAATAACTCATCCTTAAAATGACACCCCTTGAGTTCATGGCCCATGAACACACCTCAGAGTGGTGTGAAAATGGGAAAAAAGCATGATGGCAGAGTTTTTTTCCAGGTGGCTGCCAATCATGGGACTGAAAAGCCATGAGAAAACTGATTTCTTGTGGACAACTCTCCATGGAATGATAAGGGAAAACATCTCTCTACAAAGACTGAGGAAAAGACTATTGTATAGTTAGTACTGCATTAACATCCCAAGTTTTGCCTCTATGTTGTCAGTTGGGCAAGAGAAAGGTTGGGTGGTGGGGAGGAAAGGTTTCTGGAGGTTTTATTCTGGTTTCTTATTCTTGTAGTTCTATTGATAAACTTTCTTCATTCCTTTTAAGTTTTAAGCCTGTTTTGCCCTTCTTCTAATCCATATCTCACAGCAAGAAATGAGTAAGTATTCTGGTGATTTTTAGCTAGTGCTTAAAAACCACCACAACCTTTATCCCAGGACCACGGGTGTAAATATGTCTGTACCACTGCAGATACATATTCTGGATATTTGATTGCACATCCTTGTAAGATATCATAGTACCATCTGTATTATAGACCAAATAATTTTGTACTAAGGAATTCCATTACAGATCCAAGCACACAATGGGTCTAATTTTTGAAACAAATTTCTTCAACTATATGCTGAGCAGCAACACCTTCAGTGCGTTTTTCATATACCATACTATCCACAAGCTGCAGGATTGATTGAATGGATGAACAGGTTTGTGAGATGTTACATAGTGATTTGTCTCATTACGGAAACACACCATGGGATCGGTATAAACAAGAATACTGATCTTGAAGTAAAGCATGTATGGATGCTAACTGTGAAACAGAGAAGCACGGTGCCTGTGGAAATTTCAGGCCGCATAGCTTTCTCAGTCTTGCCTGAGAAAGTGGCCTGAGAAATCATGGGGAGGAATTAAAACAATCCTCAGAGACAGAAAAGAGCCTTGCAGGTGCTGTTTGTCTGTTCCTTGTTTTCATGCAAGAGAAGGTCGAGGGGTAGTGAGCCCCACTGACCAATGATGGTGATGTGTTAGTTTACTAGCCAACAAGAGTTTCTTTTCTGTACTTTTCACGTATCAGTCTATAAAAAAGACCTGAAGTAATAAACTGAGAGAAATTCTCCTGATCGACTCCCAAGAGAGTCTGTGTCGTTCTTCCAGCCGTTCCTAATAGAGCGACAAGCATGGACATGAGACAAAGAAAAATATGATTTCATTATTTTTGTTTAAATCCCTTTGCTGTGAATTGCTAGCTTTTGCTGTTATGCATTTTTGCCACTATGTAATTGCTTAGCAAATAATTATGAATTGTATCCACTCTTTATGTATAAAGAAACAGCGAGCTCGTGCGAACATGTAAAAACTTGTTACTGCTGTTACCTGCTTGCTAAGAGTGTAACCTGGCCACATGTTGGAGCTTTGTCCAGACCTAGTGGGGGCTTCTAGCCACTGCTGCTGGGGAGATAGCCAACATGTTTGGGCTTGCCTGGACTTGTACCCCAGCACAGTAGGCATGACACAGTCCAACAAGAAACTGCCTATAAAAGAGGCAGTGACCAGGGGTAAGGCAGACGTGTTGGTGGAGTGGAGACTCCCTGCGTCCTCAGTGCTGCTTGCTCATCCCTTATCAATGAATTAATAAATTACCATATTGATTGACCAACTTGATTGTGGTGAGCAATTTATAACCGGTTGCTAAAAGAACAGTTGAAAAAATTAGGAGATGGGAACCTGTCCTGATGGAGAACCCATATCACAGATGTGCTACATATCCTTAAGAATAGGCCCGTTGGAAAAATGGAAACCCCCTTGATGTGCATGACTACACCCAATTTGCAAATACAACCATTAAGTGAGACTTGGACTTACTGGGAAACTGTTCCAGGGGCAATGGCCCCTTACATGGCCACTCCAGAGGCTGCAGGGCAGGACCTTGATGCATTAGAATTAATTTGTATAAATCAGAAGCAAATGAGAGTTATCAATACTGCAATAGGAATTCAGATTCCTCTAGGACACTTTGATTTGATAACTGTTTCCTAGAGCTTGGCCCTAAAAAGTGCTCATGTCATGGAAGGAGTAATTATTAAGGAGAAATTAAAGTAATTTTGTTAAACAATAGTGAACAAGACTTGATTATTCAACTCTATGACAGGGTAGCACAATTATTGATATTACCAGTTTTAAAAACAATTGAGAAAAAAGGAGATCCACCTCAAGTCACGACTGTTCATGGAGACAAAGGGTTTAGATCCACCAGTGTGGAGGAAGGCCAGTCCTCTGACAGGCTTCCTCCCTGGAGATCTGTCCCTAAGATAAGACAAAACTACTTAGTCAATGTGACTGAGCTATGGACCCCCTTCCTGCTTCGGGACCCCATGTTATCTCCCTGTTAACTATTGGTCATTTTACCCCGGTCTCAGACCATTGGTCCCTTTCCCAATTCTCCCCCTCCCTATAAAAACCCTGGCATTTCCCCAGTTCAGTGGAAGATCGTCACTGTCTCCCTTCACTGAAGCTTGCAAATAAAGGACCCCCACAAAACACTACACGGTCTCCCATCTCTCATCTATGTGTCGGCTGGGGTAACCCATGAGCTGAGCTAGGCTGATCTGAGCTAATCACTAGAGCAAAAATCACTTCTAAAAGAGCTGATCATGTGAAGTCTCAGGCCACACTCCTAAGGGTTACCCCTGTCTGGAAACTGCCTGGGACTCCCTGGACAGCCATTCCTTCTCGGGACCTCTATCCGGGATAGGTCGTGGTAGAGCTGGGGGTTGGATTGATCCCCAGTCCCAGCCTCAACACACCAGTGCTAATAATGGAGCCAAATTGCCCTACCGAACTAACCTAAGTAATAGTTATGGGGAAAGACAATACTGTCTTAATCATGAAACCTGGGCAAGAAAGAGTGGAATGTGTCCCTGCAACCAAGTATTATATGTGAGAATTACTAAATGTTATAGAATATTGTTTTACAGATCCAGTGTGAATAAATCTACCTGTTTACCACAATGGTCCATTTGGAAAATGCTGTTGTCCACGTGGCTCTATATGAAGACTGATGCACACACTGACTTAGACATCAGTGGATGAATTCCAACAAGGAGACTGGGTGTATCTCAAGGACTGAAACCCATCACCTCTCCAACTGAAGTGGAAAGGACCTTACCAAGTACTGTTAACCACATACACTGTGGTAAAGCTGAACAGCAAAGGACCTTGGGTGCATTATTCTAGAATTAAAAAGGTGTCAGCTCCATGGACAACGGAATTATTGCTCCCAACCCAAAGAAGATTGAGGAAAAAGAATGAATAACCTTGTCACTAAAGTATTACTTATGTCTGTAAGTTCTATCTTGATAGTCAACCAGAATTTTTGTTCCCCAAAGACACCTCTAGAGTTTCACCAAGGGTTCAGTCATGAAAATTTTTATGAAAATTTAAAGATCAAATTAGCCAAAATACTAAATGTAACTAATTTCTGGATATGGTCTCAAATAATATTGGGAGGAATGGGATTGCATTGGAGGGCCCACCCTATGGGGTGGCCAGAACTCTGTCAATGGGCTATGCCTTGTAATGGAGTCAGTGACGGGATAGTTAAAGAAAACTACTGTGGAACAAAGGAATACACTTATCAATTTTACAGTATTCAATAAGATTTCCCTTCAGGAGAAACCTAACCCTATTATAGTTAGAGGTCACAATGTGAAAGGATTCATATGCTTTAACATTACTCAAAATCTAAATAGAACTTGGAGTGCTGGAACTAGTCAGTGTCAGTATTACACCACTCCCAGATGCAATGCCACTAGGAAACTCCACTGGCCTAATGGCACCGAGGACACAACAGAAGAATATGTAGGAGCCCTAGATCCATCAGCAGCACAACAATGGGAAATAGGAAATCAGACCTTTGGTACTGGGAATGGTACCTATTGGGTATGCATGACAATGCCTATAAATGGCTTCCTAAAGGATATTTTGGTTCCTGTTTCAAAGCAATATTAATGCCTCCCTTTAGGGTACTTTAGCAACAACCACGTGAAAGAGTTAGGGCTAAGAGAACATTTTCTACCCAAAGAGTGCCTTTGATTTCAGAAAACAAAAGATTATGGTTCATTCTATGCCCCATGTGCGCTGCCTCATCCTATGGAGTTTACATTAACAAGCTAAATAGATTATTAGAAGAAGCAAATGATACTATTAAAATATCAAATAGCACATTCTATGAGCTCCAGCATGTCACTGTTGCATCTGGCCTGTAGCTGCCAGATAAATTTGGCTGTATCAGATCCCCAAACTCAACTAGCCTAGAAGAAAAACAAGTTCCCAGGTATGATAAGGATAGGTTGGATTCAAACCTAAACAGGGGACCCCCAGCCAATTCCATTCAATCTTAATTGCAGACATATCACTGGCCAGAGATCTGGGTGGTGCAGAGATCCCAACCAATTGGCTGTCCAAGCCTGGGAATTTTGAACCCCCTATAAAAGGGGCTCCCATAATAAACTCTTTGCTGTTTTTTGCTGACCCTGGGTGAGCCATGTCATTTGTCTGCCTCCGATTGACAACTTCACGTAACATGTGGTGAGTCCAACATGATGACAGCAGCCATTTCTGCGTACAGAGCAGGGGGACAAAAAAAGGCGAATAGAGCCAGAGAAGTGGAAAGCTGAAAAACCAAAAAGGAGGACACAGCCTGAACAGAAACAGGAATGCTGAAAAAATATTAGGAAAACCCCACTGTTGTGAGGTGCCTCAGGGAGGCAAAGAGTTAGTTTCGTATAAGCATTGTTAAAGTGAGAGGCATGGTTGTAAGCCATGTGTGTGAATTTTGACCCCCTGTGTTGGGGGATGGGCTGTGTGAGCCCTAGATGAAGTTATTTCACCCCAGACCTCTAGGGAGGAGTGGCCCAGGAGTTCTGATTGATTTTGAGTCCCTGGGAGTTTCTCCCTTGTTGTGTTTTTAGTGGTCCCTAACCCTAAACTCCACCCTCAAAGGTGGACACCTTCAAGAGTTCTGTCCCTCAAAAACCCCTGCCCTGCCTTTGTTCAGGGCTCTCTGTCTCTGGATCTGAGTTGTTCCCGTGCTGAATAAATGGTTTCATGAACAGAGGCCCATCTCGTTGTATTACATGCTGGTTCCCAGAAACTGTGGCTTCCCTGGACATGATCCTGCAGTTGCTGACTACAACACCCTACCAGAAACATTGCAAGATGGAGAAAAACCCAGTCATTAAGGTATGAACCCTTTTTTACTTCAACGGGAGATAAAGTATAAGCAACAGACTCTAGAAGCCACTATGGATGTTTTAAAACCCTGGAAGCTTGTAAAACAGGCTTTAGAAGCTGCTATAGATGCTATAAACATTATAAAGCCCTGGAACTTTGTTTTGAACTTACTGGGGTGGTTGAAAGCCAACTGAGACACAGGGAGAGCACTGGAAATGCTCAAGATGGTGGAGCACGCACTCCGTGGGCACACCTTGCTGAAACATCCCAAAATGGCGAAATGTGGGTGGCAGCCCATGGGGGAAGAGACAGCACGCTGAACACGTGGAGGCAGGGGCCAAAATCACCCCTGCATTGGCACCCGGGACTCCCTCCGGCACGTGTGCCCACCAGACGCCAGAAGAGCTGGTGCAGAACTAAACGCGCCAAAACCCGGAACCGCGGAATGCCGTATCATAACAAAGCCAGGGCTCAAAAAGCCTGAAAGATGCCACAGCAGCCAGTACCCTAAGAGCTGGGGAGCCCTACTGGCCGCGGGCAGCCATGGGGACCCGCGGAGCGAAGTCGCCCCACACTGAAAACTTCTCCGAAACAGACGCTGAATTACGTTGTTTAGCAACCACAGCAGCAGCCGTGTCGACCCTTCTGCGCCAGCAACGGACAACCATATGTCTGCCAAGGCTGTGAGAGGAAGACCAAAAGATAGCCCCCTGTCCCCCGATCCATTTAATCCTAGAGGGGACCCTGACAGTATCACAAAAGAACCTGCGCTATTCAGCCTCAGCTGGAGCTGTCTCGTAGCGAGTGGCTGGGGCCAGGGGGGCCCTTCCTAGCAGGATGCTCTCTCTCAGCCAGCCCTGTGCAAGAGTGGCTGCAGCAGAAGCGGCAGGAGGGGGGGCCGCGGGGGCCACTATGGCGAGAGCGCACAATGCCAAGCACATGGCGGAGACCACATGGCAGCGCTAGCAGAGGCAGCACCACGTCCCTGCCCCCTACACATGGCAGGCGTTGCTCAGTAAAAAAGCAGCCGGCATCTTGTGGGCTGGAAAAGCCTTGCGAGCTGCCCGGCGCTACCCCTAACCCCTGAGACCAGGGGGTCCTCCAGCAGCTGCCGCAGGTCCTGTCCCTGCTTCCTGAGATGGGGGGGGGGGGGGGGAGCACAGCCAAGTAGACACAGCTGTGCTAAAAAGATGGCGAGATGAAGAGGCGGCAGGCAGAGCTGTCTCAGCCGCTGCAGCCCATCGCAACCACCACAGCCTGCTACACCCCACTCGCCCATGGTGATGCAAGTACTCAGCATACAGAGCAACCCTAAAAAAGACTAACTATGGAATTACAACACATTAAAAGGCTCCTTTGGTAATGTTTTCAATAATTGGACACAACAAATAGTTGCCATAGCAACAGACACCCATTCTCATGTTAGTTTCTAGGTACCTTCAATAGCTTTAGTCCTCATGCTATGATTGACAATACTAGATCTTTTTCTTTTCAAATGTGCATTGAAGTTTCAATATAATACTGTGTAATATTTAAGGATTTTAGTTTAATTTAATAATTGTCATCTGTATAAAACTCACAATAATTTTCCAGGCTGTTTTTACCCTCCAGAGAAAAAGAAGCATCAAGGTATTTATTTTCCTCTTCCAAAAATCTTACAATTTCAGTTATAGGATTTCAAAATTTAAATTAAGTTTTGTTCTCAGTCATTTAAAATTGTAGAAATGTTTTATTCAAAGATGAGAGCTGTTAACTATTTTTGGTTTATCTAACAATTAACAAATCTAGAGCAAATCAGCCAGATTTATAATGTGAATCTCTAAAGCTTAAAAGATTATTAAGACAACACCAAAAAGAAATGTATTAAATATGTTTATAAAAAGAAAGCCATATTATAAAGCATACTAAGTTTAGAATGTTTAACTCTTCATAGTAAACTGTTTCCTAACAGAACTTACACACTATACTCATACAATATTCGCAGTAGTATTTATCTAAACTTCATCACCTTACAGTGTCAATGCTTACAAATGCAAACACTGATGATAAAACCCAATATCTAACTGAACACACTTCATAATAACTCTAGATAATGGCAACATAACAGTTGGTATATTTGTGACATTTTAGAATTCAAAGACATTGTTTGTTCTAAAGGTCCTGAAATGAACATTCTAAGTTCCTGAAAGCAAACACAGGGGTACTAATTTGGTGTAGAAGAAAAATGTTTCACTAGCAAATTTCAGTTGCAGAGTTTTCTGTCATTTCTATTTACAATGTCTATAAAATAATTTTCATAACCTTTCATATTTCACTTATGCCAACTACTGTTCAAGTCAATAGCAAGTTTCTGAATATAACAACTCTGTCACTGCTATCACTAAAATACTAACTTACATATTTTCTTAATTTTAAACCAAAATATAACCATAACATTTAATGTTAAGTTTTTGCCCTGCAGCTGTGAGGTCATGTCTTTACATCTTTGTAGAGAATATTTTAACAGAACAAGGGCATGATATTTTAGTAAAAGCCTGTCTGCACAAGCCAGCCTTTAGTCCAGGTGATAATATTAAAGGCAGTGTCTTTGAAACTCTCCTGGAACAGAGAGAATAAAGAAAAAAAATAGCCTTGTGTATTGAAAAAAGAATATAAAACAATATGTATTAACCAATAGTAACTTGCTAAGCCCGCAGACCCTGTCGGACCCTATAAAAGTGTGCTAAAGATGGAAATAAACAACATTCACCATACTTCTGTGAAGACAAGGTGAATAGTCTGATCGGTTTCTCAATATCTGGCGCTCCAACCAGGAACCTTTTGCTGGCAAAGGGATGAGTTGGGCCCGCATGCGGGAAGACGTGGAAGTGGGCCAGGCCGACGGAGTGGATCTGAGCACGGAGAGATGCAGAAGCCGGTCAGTACCAGGTGGCGGGTTCGCATGTGGGAAGACATGGAAGCGAGCCTAGCTGAGTAAAACCAGGGGCAGAGGAGCTCGGGCGAAGACCAAAGGTGAATGCGCATCGGCAGCCAGGAGGAGGGGTCGCTCCCCTCCCCCCGCCCAGGGCCTCTAGCATGGATGGGTTTGCGGCAGCACGGAAACTGCTTCTAAACATTATCATTAAATGAAGCAAAGCAGTCAAGGATAAGGACCTTGGAAAGCTCATTTTATGGGCTAGAGATAATAGGCATGAACGCCTCCGGGTCCCGCTGTTGCCTTTTGCAGTGGAAGAATGGAAAGACATAGGAAATTTGTAGTGGAAAAAAACGATCACAAGGAAAATCAGCTGTCTGGGTGCTTTCTTTGGGGTTGGGCATGTTCAGCCAGTGAAAGGGCTCACGGGGTGTCCTAGTTTAGGGCAAATTAGGGAGGAAAACTCCAAATGAGGGTTTCCCCAGGGAAATGACCCCTCCCCACCAACTGGTCCGGGAAAGGAAAAAAAATTCCTTGGAGAGAAGGGGAAAAAGCTGTTTATTTAACAGAAATTAAATAATATTAAATAATAAAACCTCTCGCTGTTTGATGGGATGGCAAATCTAGGAAGAAAAGTCTTTTTCATGTGGTGTAGCTCGGCTCGCTCAGGTTCTTATCAGTTCTTTCGGCGCTGGAAAGTGCCAAGGCCCCAGTGGGCCAAAAGCGTGAGCTCCCAGGGTTCGGCTGGGTGTTCAGTCCAGAGCAGGTTTGCACAGATCCAAGAAAAAAAGGGAAAAAACAAAGGTCCAGGAACCTCCTCTGCCTCAGCTAGCTAAAGCTAACTAAAAGTCAGAGAGAAGCTCTGTCCTGCTGTCTGTCCGTGCTGCAGACACCACAGTCCAGGAGCGGGATGTGTGGGAGTGATGTTTTTCCTTAACACAAACTGTGTGCTTCTTCTTCCCCCCACTCTCGCTTTCAGAGCCAGTCTTAAAGGTGCAGAACTTAATATATAACATAAACCAGACGATTGGGGATACCAGTATCATAAAGTCACCCCAGGACACAGGGAAGCAATGTAGCTCGGTCTCAGAACTTTTAAAAACTCAAGTGTGCCGGGGCAGGCAAGACCGCGCCAGCGGAGCCCAAGCCGGAAGTTACTTCACCGAATGCGGATGTAGAAATTACATGTCTCCATAAGGAGATGGCACCAGCCCCAGCCAGGTGAAGCCCAAAACGTCAGCAGAAATCAGAGCCCCAGATTGCTAGCTACCATCTACTGTTCACTGGGGAAAACCGCAGGACGTCCCTCTCCCCCCAGACGTGTCGATTCATTCAGCAGACAGGCAACCACTGGTAGGAGAAAAAACAGTAAATTGTAATGATGTATCTAAAAATGATCTATTAGGGTGGCAACAACAAATAGAGAAACTTGTGCAACAACTACATGCTCATATTGAGCAGTCATTAAGTACAAGTGGAGCTCAGCGTCATCAAGAGAAAGCAGCTGTGCAGCAAATGCTGAAACAACAAACAATCTGTTCAGCAACGGCAGGATATGATACATCCTGAACCATCTGCTCCAACTTTGGAGACACTTTTAACACTACAATCTTATTCAAGTTCCAACTCTACTACCCTGGAAGAAAAGCCAGATTTAGATCGGTTTCCACCTGAACCAGGGGGGCATGGGGGGAGCACTGAAGTGTGCGCAAAGAACAAAGGCACACCCAAGGCAGAGGCAGTGCAGAAAAAGCTCCAAGGCCATGCAAGAGAAATAGCAACAATTACAGAAACAGTTGAGCAGAAACAGGTGGCTCAGACAGCTTTAAAGGGAGGCAAAATAGCCAGAAAATCACTAACTATATGATATCTAGTTCGAAATTCATCACTGTAATTAAAAGTTAATAAGTTGCAATAGTCACCGTTGTTACCACCTGGCCCTGAGAGGCGTTTCGTATAACATCGTCTGTTTTTGTAAAATTGTGCCCTTTTCCCTCTATCTATGAACAAGACAAATATTGAGAGAAAGAACTGCATTTCTTAAAGTTAACTTTGAGTTGTTTTTTTTTCTCTCCGTTTTTCCCCTCTGCGAGAGTATGCGGGGAATGATGAAGACGTCACTCAAACCTTTTAGAAATAACAGCAACAGAGCAGCAGCAGAGCGGACAGTTTACCCCCCCGCTCTCTGTCTAAGAAAAAGCACTGGGATAGTACCCAGTTTGTCAAAAAGTCATGATTCATTGTTTTTTTAAAATGTTTTTATATACCCTTTTAGAGTTAATTTTGTGTTTTAAGTAATTATGAGTTTATGCAGTTGCAGTTTTTTAGAGTTTTACTAGAGAAATTATTGTGATTCTTCAAAAAAATTTAAAAAACCCTTTTTTTTGAAATGTTTAAGGTGAATATTAACAGAAGTAAAAGTTACCTTGCAATAATTAGTTTTAAAATCTAATGTTAAAATGTTGAATGATTTACAGCTACTAATAAAATGACCTTTCAATTAATGTTATCTACAGAAGATATTCATGGTTTCAAAAATAATTAGCTAGGAGAATTTCACTATATAAGACAAAGTTGAGCATATATTACCCATTTGTTTGTTTTTTCCACAATTTTAATAAGGCAATTTTAACGTGAGTCCTTTTGTTATAAAGAACATGTGTAACACCATATATACCAATTTGGACTTTAGATTTTAATTAAGAATGGAACTTGATGTTTTTGAAAAGTGTTACAAAAGCTGAATGGCAACTTACCAAATCCTGTGTTGTTGTCGTTTTCTCTAGTAAAACTGCACTTTAAAATCCTAACCAACTTAAGCATATACTAGGCAAATTCCTGTTATGAATAAGTATTTTTAGTAACATCTGTAGTTGTGAGTTATTCTCAAAGCCAGATGACATAGAATTGTGATGTATTTGTTACATTTTTATAATTTTTATAGTGAAACCATGTTACTGTTATATTGTTTTTAAAAAGTATATACCAAACTTTCAGTTCCCTTTTTTCTAGTAATAGAGTAAGATTGAGTTATGCTTTTATTTGATATAGATTAAGTGTTAATAGAATTAAGCAAAGTTAAGTTTCATTATGTTTAGGTTTAAATGTTTTTAAGTTAAGTTTTATAACTTTGGTATTTTTTTTTAAGGTTAAGTTTTGTTATTTCTTTTTGTCACAATTAATTTTACCAAGTTTAAATATTGTTTAATTTAAATTGTTTCAAGTTTTGTTTAAGGCACTTGTTTAAACTGCAAAGTATAGTTATTTTCCTAGAGAGATAAAGATGACTACAACTGAAACAGCTGAGATAGAACACTAATGAACACCTGCTTGTGAATAGAGGTGAATGCAGTCTGTGACACCCTTGATTTCATCAGGAGTTCTATTGTTTGTTGCAATCTCTGCAGCTTTTATTTTTTATAGCTGTTGGGGGTTAGGTGTCCTTTTTTTAGCTCTGGCTTGCCCGTGGAATTTTTACCCATTAGTTGCAGGGACAACCTAACTGTGGGTACTTGGTGGGTGCTTGATAAAAGACAAAGAGTTTGGCTGGGCCCGGGGGGGCAGGAAAAAAAGGAGGGTGGGGACAGTTTGGTGGGCTTTCTTCAGCTTTGGAGAAGGACACTTTGGTCGCAGAGCTGTGGCGGAGGAAAGAAGGGAATTTCACCATCACCCAGACAGAGCTGCTGCTTCTTCTCCTTCTCCCCTCTTTGTTGGTGGCCTCGCACCCCCTGTCCTGCCAGGACGTGTGCCAGTGCCAGCCACCGCCGCAGAGCTGCTGATACACCTCAGCCACCGGCCCAGGATCTCAGCTCATCCCTGCTGTTCCAGCCGACTGTTCCTCAGAGCCCTGCAGGAACACTGGGACTGCCCGCCCAAGGGGGTTTGTGAAGCAAAGCCTCTCCTCCATCCCGTTGTAATAAATTATGTGTAAATAAAAATTCGTAAAGATATAAATAAGATGTATATGTTGAAATAATAAAAAACCAAAAATGTGTATGTAAAAGGAAAGAAACCTTCCTCCCAAGCCTGGCTGGGAGTTCTTCTCCGAAAGCAAAGGATTGCAGCCAACACCCAGATAACGAACATTAACTCGGAGAATAGACAGGATGGGAGCCATCAAAGACAACAAAAGGACTAGCTCGGGGGAGGAACCCAACTCCGGACCTGACCAACGTCTCTGCAGATCTCGGTTGTGAAACAATCAAAGTCGACAAAGACGAGCCTCAGAAAAGTATCCGCCGCTAGTCCTGAATTGCCCACCTGTCAGACCAGTGTTGGAGATACAATCACTGGAAACAAAGGGGGAGACTCCGCCGAGATTTCCATCGGCACCAACCCCGGATCACACCACTTCAGCCTTGATAGCCCAAAATTAAAATACATACAGAGTCTCTTTGCATATGAGGAGACTCTGTCCGGACACTGGTTAGGTCTATTTTTCCAAGCCAGGAAATCTATTCACCGAGCAATCAAGAACACTTGGTGAATGTAGCCTGCTTGGAATTTTAGCCTGAGGACTTAAAAATCCTATAAAACCCCAATCCTGAGAGCTCTCAGACGTGGATTTGGGAACACCTATACTTTTGGTATAGACCCTGTCCACCCAGCGCTGCGCTGCTTATTTTATTGTGTTTTTGTTTTTTTTTTCTCGTTGCTGTTTCTTATCAAAATTGTTTTAAAATAAATCTTTTATTTTTCATTTTAATCCAAAATTGCCTTTGCATTTATAACACCGTCTCAGCTGAGAAAGCTGTCACGGGGTCCCTGGTTCTGTTTTCTCGCTAATGCTGTAGTTATTGTTTGTTTGCCTGGTTATACTAGTAAAGAACTGTTATTCCTATCCCCAGATCTCTGCCTGATAGCCCCTTGATTTCAGAATTATAATAATTCGGAGAGAGGGGGTCTACATTCTTTCATTCCAAGGGAGACTCCTGCCCTCCCTAGCAGACACCTGTCTTCTAAAACCGAGACAATAGCTTTATTATTTTTCAGTGTTTCCAGAAGTCCAAGAAAATGTATCATTGCTGAGGGTCAGCGTCCATGGGAGAGGCTTCGGATTGAACCAACTGCGGAATGGTTTATTTGGTCTGTTACCTAAGGCTTCTGATCATTTGCTTTGTACAAATATTTTTTAACAGTTTGCTGGGCTTTAAGAATCTCATAGCTGCTACTATTAAGAACCTTATTTTAAAAATGAGTTAAGAGACATCTTTCTAGTTTAAAGCCTAGGCCCTGGTCAAGCCTTGACTTTACCTGGATAGGATGTTTGTCAACAGATCCAGATGTCTATTGTACCCAATCAGTATTTGAGTCACTTTTTGACTTGGAAATTTGACCTTATTAATATGAAAGCTGGATCAATTTTGAAGTGGGCTTGTGCTATAATTTCTAAGGTCCCCTGCCTCTCTGGTACCACTGTCCGCCCGCAGCAGCCAGGGAGACAGGGGAGTTAGATTAGCTTGCCAAAGAAGATCCTAAAAACGAGCTCTTTCCCTTAGCTGAGATGGCAGTTGCAGCTTTATTTCTTGGGATCATTCGGGGGAGATGGCAGGAGGGAAAGAGCAAGAGGTATCGATAAGCATCCCTTTTTGAAGGCAGGGGAAAAGGGTGGGGGGAATTTACACAACCAATAAGGGGAACTGGGAAGAACAAGATAAGGGAAAGCAACTTACAATTCTACATTTTCGGGGGTACATTTTTTGGGTCATACCATTTTTTCTAACTGCATTACAACAGGCTTGGAGAATAATTTCTGGAGGTGGTTATCCAATACTTCACTGATTTTGTTGTTTGTTTGCAGACTATGGGATGCTAGTGCAGTGTTTTAGTGGTTAATGATAGTTCTATATTACATATGTTATTAATGATATTTATTATTTGATTGATTTTTACCTGCTATAGGTTTTTTATTCATTGTACATATGGTTTTGTGTTGACATTGATGTACATGACAGAAGTACATCTCAGTTTTGTTTTTTTTTTTAAATGGGGGGAATTGATGCCCTAGGAGCATTTGATTAGGGTAATATGTGCATTAGAAATTTGGACCACAATATTGAAATATTTACATCAAATATTTAGAAAGATCATATAAGCTGAATATACAATTAAGTGTACAACAGCTAAGTCAAAATGATTTATTAACTTCAAGTGAAGAAGTGCCTGTGTTTTGTTGACAGGTTCAAAAAGGTCACCTGTTCATGCGACCAGACTGGCTACATCTGAAAACATGAGACCCAGTGAACGGAGAAATCACCTCATAACTTTGGTACTCCAAACAACATCAGAAGTGGAGCTGCCAGGGCACAGTTGTGTCTGAAAACTACACAGACAGTTTGCCAACAGAAAATTTTGTTGTCATCATGATGTTGTGTCTCTAACAATATTTTTCAGTTATTCTCTGTTTTAAGATTTTAAAGGATGTGAAGAACAACCTGAACATCAATGCCCTCAGTCAGTCATTGATCGGCTGCCAGCTGACGTTGCATGAGCAGCAAATGTTCCAAGACTGAATCACATTAAATCATAGTCTGTTTGTGAGAAGAATTTTGTAGAAGATCTTAAAGAGTATAGAGACTCCATCTGACTGTATATAAAAGCAAAATTTTAACTGTATTTTGTTGTAATACATTTAGAAAAAATGGTATGACCCGAGAGAATGTACCCCCGAAATGTAGAATGTAAGTTTCTTTCTCTTATCTCTTTCTCCACAGTTCTCCTTATTGGCTGTGTGAATGTAAGCCACCCTCTTCCCCGTGCCTTCAAAAAGACGCGCTTATCAATATTCTTCCTCTTTTCTTTTTCTCCTGCTCTCCTCATCCATGGGACCCTGAGAATAAAAGCTGAACTTCCATCTCAGCAAGGGAAAGAGCCTCGTTTTCAGTTCCTCTGTTCCATGCTATACTAGCTCCCCTGTTTCCCTGGCTGCAGCTGGATGGACAGTGGTAACAGAGAAACAGGGGACATAGGAATAATAGCAGTATTTTTACCCTTTAAGCAAATTGCTTTCACGCATAGATTGCATGAATACCAGAGCACGTGTGTTAAAAGTAGTTAAAGAATAGTTTAAGATAAATAGTTTAGCTTGTGTGATAATTCTTATTTGCAGATAATTGATAATCTTAGAGAAGATATTAGTATAAGGTGTAGTTATTCCCCCCTTCAAGAGTTAAGGTGAACATATTTGAAAGTTCATTTAACTCTAAACCTTAAAGAAAATCATTCAACAAATTACGAAAGCCTGATTAGCTGTGATTCTGAAAGTATGGTGTCATTTGTGTGGAACAAACTGCTCATAGTAATTGTGTTGTGTATAGTCCCGACCAACAGTCTGCTAACATCCAAAAGCAACAGAACATATGGGTCATTCTGGCACACTTAACAGACCAAAAATCAATGTGTCTAAACCTAACCACACCTGGAGATCCTTTTCGCACCTGTCTTGTAGGAGTTCTTGAATGGGATCCTCAAGCATTTAAAGGTTTAGTTAGCAATGAAACTTAACTGAATCAATTGGCAGTGTTATGAGAGTGCAATCACACTGTTGGCTTCACATCAAGACAACTTGAAGCCTGCTGGCAAGCAAAAATTATTGAAGTTCTCAATGTTACCACAGGCTCCCAGAAGAATTAGACATGTTAGGCTCCACCAATACCTCAGGTGGATGGATAATGTTTGAGCATCTGACAAAAAGCCACTCCAACAAAGTGATGCAACACTGGGCTACAGTTAACTCTATAGTTGATCTTATCACTAATCCTGAAAGTAAAGCCTTTTATTCACCATACAATCTCACAGGACGATTACCAAGGTGATTACCTAGTTCAGTATTCTTAATCTGTGGAGATAGAGCATGGAATGAGATTCCTTCTAGCCCACATGGAGGACCCTGTTACCTTGGGAAACTTACTTTGTTACATCCAAATTTGCACCAATTGTTGAATATAGCTGGTAAAATAAAAAACATCAAATGGTCAAAGTGAAGCCTGAATGAATTACAGTGTGGTGATGTTAGAGACCCAGACTTTTGGGGTTGTGGTATAATATGGCTAGCCTCCTTTTTACTCCAGAAGCAGCCACTGCTAAAGGCTTGTCAACTCTAAAAAGGCTAGCTTGTTGGACCAGGAAAGAACTGAACTTAACATCAACAATGTTAAGTGAACTATCAGCTGATGTAAGTAGTGTATGTCACGCAGTATTGCAAAATAGAACTGCAATTGACTTCTTGCTCTTGGCACAAGGACATGGTTGTGAGGAGTTTGAAGGTATGTGCTGTTTCAACCTTACTGATCATTCAGTTTCAGTCCACAAACAACTAAAACAGCTACAGGATGGGTTACATGCCCTGAAAGAAGATAGTGACCCCATTGGAAGTTGGTTAGCCAACTGGGGCATTACTGGATGGTTGAAGTAGTTTGTGCTGAAAGGGGAATGAATTTTGCTTATGGTATTAATAGAGATAGTTGTTTTAAGCTGTATGTTATCTTGTATCTGTAGAAGTGTGAAACGAATTGCATCTAAAGCCTGGCTTGTACAAAAAGAGAAAGGGGGAATTGTAGTAAAACATTTTAACAGAGTAAAAGTATGATATTTTAGTAAAAGCCTGTCTGCACAAGCCAGCCTTTGGTATAAGTGACAATATTGAAGGTAGTGTCTTTGAAACTCTCATGGAGCAGCGAGAATGAAAGAAAAACAATAGCCTTGTGTTCTGGGGAAAGAATGTAAACGATATGTATTAACCAATAGTAGCTTGCCAAGCCCGCGGACCCTGTCGGACCCTATAAAATTGTGCTAAAGATAGAAATAGATGACATTCGCCATACTTCTGTGAAGACTCGGCTGAATAGTCTGATTGGTTTCTCAATACTTCCCCTGCTGCACCATGGGGACCCTTCCCATGGGAGACAGTTCTCCGTGAACTTCTCCAGTGTGGCTCCAAATCTTATGAGCAGCAGTCCTCCCAAAACTGCTACAATGTGAGTCCATCCCATGGTCACACAGACCCCCCAAAACTGCTGTGATGTGGGTCTCTCTTTCCACAGGGTGCAGTTCTCCAAGAACAGGATGCTCCAGCCTGGAAGTAGAAGTCCCCTCTCTTCATCAGGTCTCCCACTGGACAACAGCCTCCTCCAGGCATCCACCTGCTCTGGCATGGGCACCTCCCCCATGGGCTGCAGGTAGATCTCTGCATCCCCCCTGGATCCCCATGGGCTGCAGGGGGACAACGTGCTTCACCATGTTCATCATCATGGCGTACAGAGGAATCTCAGCTCCGACACCTGGAGCACCTCTTCCCCCTCCTTCTTCACTGACCTTGGTGTCTGTGTTGTTTCCTTCACATGTTCTCACCTCCCTCTTCTCTGGCTAGAAAAAAACCTGTATGTGCTCCACTTTATTTTTATTTTCTTCTTAAATATGTTGTCATAGAGGCATTACCAACCTCTCTAACTGGCCCAGCTTTGGCCAGCAGAATGTTTATCTTCAGACTCATCAGCCACTGGTTATGCCAGACATGGTGAGAAGCTCCCAGCAGCTTCTCACAGGAGCCATCTTTGTGGCCCCCTGCTGCCAAAAACCAGGCTGTGTAAAACCAACACAGGAGGCCAACAAAATTATTAGAGGGATGGAACACCTCCTCCTATGTGGAAAGGATGAAAGAGTTGGGGTTGCTCAGTCTGTAAAAAAGAAGGCTTGGTGTGAAATTATTGCAGCCTTTTAGTTCCTGAAGGGAGCCTACAAGAGAGATGAAGAGGGACTTTAGACAAGGACATGTAGTGACAGAAAGAGGGAAAATGGCTTCAAACTGATAGAGGTCAGGTTTAGATTAGATATTAGGAAGAAATTCTTCATTGTGAGGGTGGTGAGGCACTGACACAGTGTGGATGCTATATGCAAAAACCAAGCAGGGAACACAGAGCCTGTGTGAAACTAAGTCACACAAGCTTCTCACTCTGGCCTGAGAAAGCATAAGGAAGAATCCAAACAATCCTCGAAGAAAGACAACAATCTTTGCAAGTGTTGTTTAGGATCCTTGTTGTTTACTTGTAAGAAACAGTCAAGGGGTGGTGTTCCAATTGACCAATGATAGTGATGTGTAAGTTTAATGACCGATGAGAGTTTTACCTCTCGGACCTGTCTATAAAAGAAGATCAAGGATAATAAACTTGGCTCTGTTGGACAACGCAGCTGAGAGAGTCAGTGTCATACTTCTTGCCATTCCTAATATAGTGCGACAACACAGGTTGCCCAGAGAAGCTGTGTATGGCCCATCCCTGGAAGTGTTCAAGACCATGTTGGATGGGGCTTTGAGCAACCTGGTCTAGTATGAGGTCTCCCTGCCCATGGCAGGGAGATTGAAATGAGATTATCTCTAAGGTCCCTTCCAACACTAATCATTCTATGATTTTATGACTCTATGAGACAAAAGAGCAACAAAGATATTAAACAGCAAACCTTCAAGTGAGTTCCTGATGCAAGGGGTTGCATCTGAAAATTATTGCCCAAATTCAGCTCGGTACAGAATTTCTGAAGAGCCCTTTCCTAAGTCCTTGTCATAGTTATAGAAAAAAGGGATGCCATGGTTTTATAGCATTAGCTAAAAAGTCACAAGAAAACTTACTTATTTCTTGCTGTGAGATATGGATTAGACAAGAGCAAAACGCTTAAAATTTAAAAGGAACAAAGAAAGTTTATTAACAAAACTACAAGAATAAGAACACCAGAATAAACCTCCAGAACTCCTTTTTTCCCTACTACCCAACCATTCTCTTGTTCACATGACAACATAGAGACATAAAACCTTGGTGGTTAAAACAGTCCCAACTCTGCTATATTCTCTTCATCAGTCTTTGTAGAGAAAAAGTTCTCTTCTGCTAATCTATGGAGTTTTTCACAAGAAAACCATTTTCCTATGGTTTTCTATTTCTCTGATGCCAGCTGCCTGGAAATTCTGCCATCAGTTCTCTCCTCCCATTTCACATCACTCTGAGGTGTGTTATGGGTCAATGAGTCAAGATGGGGTGTCATTTTCAAGGATGAGTTATTCAAAAGCAAAAGTTCTCTTCATCTACCTCTGTGAGCATCTCTGGAATCAGAAGTTTTCTCTTTGCCTCTTAAGGCCACAAATTTTCAACAACTCTCACTTCTCTGTTTCTGTTCCAGCATCACGTAAGATCACAACTACTTCACCATTTGCTTAAATCTACACTTTGAAATACTCTATTCCTCCCAAAATACTCTTTCATGAATTAAACGAGTTTTTCAGAACACTGTTGTCCTTCTCTATAGCTTTAGCAAAAGAATATTTCAGCTTATTAAAGTATCTCCTTATTTCTCTCCCCATCTGAAGCTTAATTCCTTTCTTCACTGTCTTTGATAGTTTATGTTGTCTCTTTACCTGTTGATCACTCTCTTGCCTTCTTCCTGGAAAAAGGATTAAATCTGCAAATTTCATCTGGGTAGTAAAAGGGTTAAAGTCTTGCTCCAGCTGCAGGTGTTCATGCTGTCAGGTTTCAGCTCAGCAGCGCTTAGAGCTCAGGAGATTCTTGGAGAAAGCTTCAGCCACCCTTGAGGCTTCTAGGGAAGCTGCAGCAGAGCTCAACCCGGCCTGGGCCCGGGAGAAGCACCAAAGGCTCCATCTCCTGGCCAGCAGCCACAGAAGGCCAAGCCCAGCCCCCGCCCGGGCCGCATGGCCTGGGTAGGGGATGGGGGCCAGCTGGAGCTCTGTTCCCTTTCACAGCCAGAAACAAAGAGACAAAGAAATTCCCGGGCTTAGGTTTTAAAGGGTGGTGTTCACAGGTTGATCTCACTTTTCAATGGTCAAAATTGCTGTCAATTCTCAGAAATGGCCATTTATTGGCCAGGAGAAAAACTCCCATCAGCCTCCAGCAGCTTTAACTTCCTTAGGTGTTTCTCTTTGTTTTCTTAAATGCCAATCCATCACAAGGGAGTAGAGTTTTTAGTGCTGTGTTGAGGGTTAGGTGGGAATTTTTACCCATTATGTGCTGGGACAACCTAACTACCGGTACTTAGGGGTGCTCACAAAGGACAAAGAGTGGCCGGGCCCAGGGTGGGGGGGGGAAAGGGGGTAGAAAAAGGAGGGTGGGGACAGTTTTTAGCTGGCTTTTTCCTCGGCTTCGGGGAAGGATCGGGGAAGGACGTTCGTGCGCTGGGTCGCGGAGCTGCTTCTTCTCCTTCTCCCCTCTTTGTTGGTGGCCTCGCACCCCCTGTCCTGCCAGGCATCGCCGTGGAGCTACTGATACACCTCATCCACCAGCCCAGGATCTCAGCTCATCCCTGCTGATCCACCTCATCCACCAGCCCAGGATCGCAGCTCGTCCCTGCTGTCCCAGCCGACTGTTTTCCTCAGAGCCTTGCAGGAGCACCGGGACTGACTGCCCGAGGAGTTTGTGAAAACAAAGCCTCTCCTCCATCCCGTCTCAGCCGAGAAAGCTGTCCCGGGGTCCCTGGTTCTGTGTTCTTGTTATTGATGTAGTCATTGTTTGTTTGTTTACCTGGTTATACTAGTAAAGAACTGTTATTCCTATCCCCAGATCTCTGCCTGAAAGCCCCCTTGATTTCAAAATTATAATAATTCGGAGGGAGGGGGTCTACATTCTTTCATCCCAAGGGAGGCTCCTGCTCTCCCTAGCAGACACCTGTCTTCTAGAACCAAGACATGCTGCCTATTCAATACCATCCACATCATGGCTAAGAGCATGGTGTCTTGGTTTAGGGCAAATTTGAGAGAGAACCTTTAAATGGGGATCTCCCCAGAAAAGCAAATTCAAGTGGCCCCTCCCCCAACTGGATAGGGAAAAAAGATTTCTTTGGAGAAAAATTGAAAAAACTGTTTATTTAACAGAAATTGAATAATATTAAACAATAAAACCTCTCGATGTTCGATGAAATGGAAAATCTAGAAAAAAAAAGTCTTTTTCATGTGGTGTAGCTCGGCTCACTCAGGTTCTTATCAGTCCCTCCGGCGCTGGAAAGTGCTGAGGCCCAGGCCCCGGTGGGCCACAGGCGTGAGCTCCCAGGGGTTTGGCTGTTTTTTCAGTCCAGAGCAGGTTTTAACAGATCCAAGAAAAAGGAAAAAAAAGTCCAGGGAACTCCACTGCCCCACCTAGCTAAGAACTAACTAAAAGCAAAAGAGAAACTCTGTCCCGCTGTCTGTCCGTGCTGCAGACAACATCGTCCTGGAGCAGGATGCGGGGAAGTATTTTCCTTCAACACAAACTGCCCGCTTCTTCTTCCCCCTCCCTCCCCTTCACTCTCAGAGCTAGTCTTAAAGGTGCAGAACTTAATATGTAACATAAACAAGGCGATTGGGGATATGAGCATCATAAAGTCACCCCAGAACACATGGTTTTCAGCAAGAAGAAGCTGGGGAAAGAAATGGAAAGTGTACCATTTTTTGCATGACTCTGTGAGGAGAAGCTATCAGGGTCAGCCTGGCAGATCTAGTCCCACTCCATTACTGATGGTCCCTTTCTCTTTCCTCTGTGCTGCGGCTTTTGTGTCTTGGTGCTGAAGGACAGTGACAGTAAGCCTGAGATGCTGCTCTGAGAACAAGGGAGAGGTGGCAGTGCAGGGCAGAGCCCAGCCATGCCATGTGGAGCCCAAGCCCTAGCAGAGACTAGCAGAGCAGTACTGGTGCTGGAGGGAACTGCATGGAATCAAACCAGAAAAGCAGAGCAGTCCAAGATGGAGGCACAGCACAACACAGATGATCCAGCTTCCAAAAGGGCTTGTTTGCTCTAGTTCTTCATTGTTTTTTTGGATGGGGGAGGGAGGGGAGTGGGATGTTAAACCACAGAAATTCACATGGCCATATTGCTTTTGTTTTTCAGAATACTATGTGGCCTGAGCACATGGCATTTATCTGGAAACTATGATGGGTGCTGTCTTTGGCAAGTGTTTCTGTTTGTTCAGTGGTAAATACCTTTTTGTGGGCACAAAATTCTCTCTTTTGTATACTCTTTGTTATTAACGTTATTATGGTTATTGCAATTTTCAAAAATTTTTTATTCCAACTGATAATCTCTCCTAGTGTTCCTCCATTATTGGAAGGGGTGAGGAAAAGGGAGCAACTTGAGTGGGTTTAGTTTTTCTAGCTGGGTTTTAAACCACCACAGCCCTGAAGATAAGCATCTAGCAGTTACCTTCTGATGCTCAGTTTGAGATGTATTTGGATGTGGACAGAGACCCTTGGCACCAATACCTTCTAATCTGCAGAATAAGTAGATGTAGCACAAGCTGTCCTACCCAGTTCCCCACACCTCCTTCGTGCATCAGCTCATCAGTGCTCTACTGGTGAGCACAGGCAGGTCAGATCCAGCACTAATCCCAGTATGGTGGTTTGACCTTGGCCAGATGCCAGGTGCCCACCAAAGCTGCTCTATCACTCCCTTCCTCAACTGGGCAGAGGAAAGAACATATAATGAAAGACTAATGGATTTGGATAAGGACAGAGAGGTCACTCACCAATTACCATCAGGGACAAAACAGACCCAACTAGGGGAAATTAACTGAATTTATTACCAATCAAAATCAGAGTAGAATAATGAGAAGTAAACAAATCTTAAGAACACCTTCCCCCTACTGTCCCTCCTTCCCAGGCTTAACTTTGTTCCTGATTCTCTACCTCCTCCCAACCAGTGACACAGGGAGATGGGAAATAGGGGTGTCTAGGGTTATTCGTAATGATAATGCACCCCAAAAATCATTTGAGCCCAAAAACTCTTACTGTATCTTTAAGACCCCACACCTGGGAACCTTGTGTGTGTGAGGGGATGGAGTGGGATTTTACTTTGGTGCAGGAGTTTTTTAAAATTTGACTGCCCAGGCTCTCTCTCACCCAGCTTGGGGCCATATAAAAAGTGGGTATCCTCCCCCATTTCAGGTCTCTCTTTGTTCCAGTGGGGTGGTGAGATCTAGCAGTTTGATATCTAGCCATTATTTACTTTTTTTTCCTGCCTGTCGGCATCCTGTTTGTTAATAAAACATTGTTTTTTCACTTTCATCTATTAGTATTCATTTCTTATTGGTGGAAAAAGATTATTTGAACCCTAAAGTAGATAACTCAGAGGATTCTCCTTTAAATTGTCTTAAACCAAGACAAGGGGTTATGGTCAGTTCATGCAGTTGCTTCTTCAGGAAGAAGAGTCCTTCCCCTGATCCAGCTTGGGGTCCCTCCCACAGAAGACAGTTCTCCACAAACTTTTGCAATGTGAGTCTTTCCAACAGGCTACAGTTCTTCCTGAACTTCTCTAGCATGGGTCCCGTTTCACAGGGTGCAGTTCTTCAGGAACAGGCTGCTCCACTATGTGTCCCCCACAGGGTCACAAGTCCTGCCAGCAAACCTGTTCTAGCATGGGCTTCCCATGGGGTCACAGCCTTCTTTGGGCATCTACCTGCTGCAGTGCGGGGCTCCTCCATGGACTGCAGGTGAATCTCTGATTTCCTGTGGACCTCCATGGGCTGCTGAGAGACATCTGCTTCACCATGGTCTTCACCACAGCTGTAGGGGAATCTCAGCTCTAGTGCTTGGAGCACCTCTATGGAGGCTAGCTTTGGAGCAAGCTGCAGGCCCCATGGCCTGCCAGCCCTGCCTGAGAAGCTAGCCTGGGAAATTCATGGGAGGATTCAAAACAATCCTCAAAGACAGAAAACAGCCTGCAGGTGCTGTTTGTCTGTTCCCGTGTTTTCCTTGCAGGAGAGGGTCAGGGGGGGTGGTAAACCCCACTGACCAATGATAGTAATGTAGCACTTTACTAACCAATAAGAGTTTCCTTTCTGTACTTTCGACGAACTAGTCTATATAACATGGCTGTAACAATAAACTAGAGATTCTCTCCTGTTCTGACTCCCTTGAGAGTCCGTGTCGTTCTTCCTGCCGTTCCCAATTAGAACGACATCTGGTGACCCCGCGTGATGATGGACCGACCCTCCGAGGTCTGGTAACCCGACGTGATGTGCAGCCGACCCCCGAGGTCAGAAAGCAACCTACGTGAAGACATCTGCTAATCCCCTGAGGGTAAGCAGCGAGCGGGAAAGACACCAGCCCTTCCCCCTAGAGGGGAAAGTGGAATTCTCCCGGGCTTTCCAAGAGGAAGCTGGTTTTTAACCAACGGGATAGTGGAGCCTGCCGGAGAGCGGGCTTGGAACGGCCTATCTTGGTGAAGCAGAGCTTGAAATCCCGGGTCCAAGCCGATAGCGTTTGCATAATTGCATTCGCAGAGCCGCCAAGATAAAAAAAGTTTTCATAATGGAGGACTGTGATTTAGCTGATGAGCAACTTGTCAGCTTTGCATGGCAAGACGCCTTGCTGAGCATGAGACTCTGTATTCCTGAAGAAGATATACGCGCTTTGTTCCACTGGGTGAAAGCGCAGGAGTTTGCTATGACTGTGAATGATGTGTTTAACCTTGAGATTTGGTGGTCAGTGGGAGACCACCTGTAGACTAAGCTAGCTGCGAGAGATACCAGTGCGTGCAGCTTAGCAGCAACTTGGGGAGTGATTTTTAAGGCACTGGAACAGTGCCAGCCTAAAAACAGTGAAACCGAACTGTGTAGCAGTCCTTCAGCTCTGCCCGGACCCTTAGAGAACTTTAGCAGCGGGCAGGAGCAATCCGTGGACCAGAGATCTCCCTCTCCAGAAAAATTTGAGTGCCCGCCATCCGCGGAGCACGGCGCGCAAGTTTTGCCAGCAGAAAAACAACAAAAGAGCAGAAATCGCGCAGCTCTGCCTTCATCGCACCCCCAGGCGCCGCCATCGCCAGCGCCGCGAGAGCCGCCTTTGCCTGCGCCCTCCGCGGAGCCTCCGCCGGCCCCTCCAGGACCAGCGCTGCGAGCACTGCTGCCAGCGGCCGCCGTGGAGCCTCCGCCAGTGCCCCGAGTCCCCACAGCGGCAGCAGCAGTGGCGAGAAAAAAACGAGAGAAAAGGTGGAAAAGAAGGAAAAAAAAGCTAACTCAGGACACCGCCCGCCGCCACCGGCCGCGGGCCGGGCAGCCAGCCGGGCCCCCTAGCTCCGGTCGGCTGCAAAAACCCCGTAAAAGCCGAGCCGAAGCCCGGATCTGGAGCCGGGGCCAGGGCCGTGGCGAGCATTCCCCCCCCCGCACCCATCCAAAGTACCGGCCAAGAAGCAGCGGGGGAGGGGGGGGGAGCCCAGGCCCCCCCTTTCACGCGCGCCCTGTGAGCTCCTTTCTTCTGTGCCGCCGGAAGCGGTGCGAAACCGCGGAACCCGCGCGGACGCCCCTGCTCCCCCCGCGCGTGTGCGCCCCGCGCAGAGCGAGCCGCGAGGGTCGGCGCGGAGCCGCGGGACCTGCACAACACCCCCGCTGCCCCGCACTCGCCCGTGCTCCAGCGGGGAAGCGGCGGGGAGGAGGGGGAGCGAACTTCGCTCCCCCTTGCGCCCGTCAGTGCGGCCCGCGCGCGCGCGGACCGTGCTACAGGCGCCGGGCCGAGTTCTGCCAGCCTTGTGCTGCCAGGTTCTTCTGCGAACCCGAGCCGCCCCGCGAGACGGTGCCGGGGCTCGAGCAGTGCCCCAGCCAGCACGCGTTCCCCCCGCCTTGCAGGGGGTGAACCGCACCAAAATCCTGCAATCCCTGCGAGACCCAAATTTGCTCACTTTGTACCACTTTAGTGTTCTTTTAAACTACTATATTGACAAGTTAGACTGTCAGTTTGAACAGACTAACAATGTTTTGTATTAGTTCACTGAGTTAAGGATATTTGACTCAACCGTCAAATCCTTGCAAGGAAAACAATCTTTAAACATCATCATATCTAGTAAAAGAAACCACTTGTGCCGTGTTTGTTCTCCCTCCTGCAGGGCCCAGCAGGATGTTACAAACACTGTACATTTTTTATTTTTTTTTCCTAAACCGAAAGGGTGAATTATGGAGGCTAGCTTTGGAGCAAGCTGCAGGCCCCATGGCCTGCCAGCCCTGCCTGAGAAGCTAGCCTGGGAATTTCATGGGAGGATTCAAAACAATCCTCAAAGACAGAAAACAGCCTGCAGGTGCTGTTTGTCTGTTCCCGTGTTTTCCTTGCAGGAGAGGGTCAGGGGGGTGGTGAACCCCACTGACCAATGATAGTAATGTAGTAGTTTACTAACCAATAAGAGTTTCCTTTCTGTACTTTCGACGAACTAGTCTATATAACATGGCTGTAACAATAAACTAGAGATTCTCTCCTGTTCTGACTCCCTTGAGAGTCCGTGTCGTTCTTCCTGCCGTTCCCAATTAGAATGACACACCTCCTCCCCCTCCTTCTCCACTGACCTTGGCATCTGCAGAGTTGTTCCTCTCACATATTTTCACCTTCTCTTCTCTGGCTGTAATTACTTCTGCATGTTGCTATATTTTATATATTAGTAAAGGCCTGTATGCACAAACCAGCCTTTGAAATAAGTCGTAATATTAAGGGCTAAAGTCCTTGAAACCTTCATGCAGAAGAGAGAGTAAAGCAAAACAATATCCTTGTGTGTAAGAGAAAGGATGTAAACTGTGTGTGTTAGCCAATAGTAGCTTACTCTGCCTGCCGACCCTGTAGAACCCTATAAAAGGTGTGCTAAAGATAGAAATAAACGGCATTCACAATTACTTCTGTGAAGACTGGTGAATAGCTGGAGGTCTCTCAATATCTGCACAATAATTTTTTTTCCCCTTCGTAAATATGTTGTCACAGAGGTGTTACTACCATCACTGATTGGCCTGGCCTTGGCCAGTGGGGTGTCCGTCTTGGAGCTGGCTGGCATTGGCTCTGTCAGACATAGGGGAAAGCTTCTAGTGGCTTTTCAAAGAAGCCACACCTGTAGACCTTCCACTACTAAAACCTTTCCACACAAATCCAAGACACCCAGCAATTAGGGGAAATGGCAACTATAGTTCAGGTGGTGCTGGAGGTCAGATGGGTGCAAGCTTCTAGACAGCAGTTGGATGCTCTCACCCAAACCTGCTCCTTCTAGACAGTGTCCCTATGACCACTGGAGACACTCCAAGAATCAGCCAGACTCCATAAAGATGGTACCAGGGCTAAAAAATAACACACCTTGTCATTAAGTCATGTGTCACTATGGTCATTTCAAGATGTCCTTTTGGTCTTTGTTAACCTGTATTTATAACTGGTTTCTCTCTCAACTCACAAGGCAGGGACCGTGTCTGCTGCCCTATGCTGCAGGGTGTTTAACTAAAATGCTCACAGCACGATACCAAGACTTAATAGCAAGACTTTAGAAAAGCCAATTCTCAAGTTCAGTGACAAAAAAAATCCCAGCAAACTGCAAGTTTTTAGGAAACAGTGACTTGCTGTCAATCTCCCCAGGACTGGAATTATAACCATAAGCAGTTTTAACATGAAGCTCCCAATGACCCATGCCTCAGCTTTAGATAATAATTCTCTTTGCAAAGAAGCTAGTAAAACTGATAATTAATTAAGTCACTGGGAACTGTGAGTGAGATACACACAAGAATAACATCAATACTCGGAGAGGTCAGAGGGCTGGTAAAGCAGATCCTACACACAGTATGATTTAAATGCATGTTTATAACATCTGTCTTCCAGCTCCTGTGAGCACACATCACCTCCATCCACCACTGCCCAACCCCTGTAGCTGAGGAGGGATGGACCACACTACCAACCACATGGACTCTAACTGTTTACCCACACACACAAGGACAAATTGCCCACAAAGTCTGCATTTGCATGCATTCAGCAACTTGTCAAAGCCTAGTTCAGCATCCCCCCCTCGACATTTCTTATTATCATCCTCCAGCAAAGCATTACAAATACAAAATCATGCTCTTTGTTACATGACTGCAACCTTGTTAGTTCATCTCTGTGCTTGGCATTGACAGAATAATACCAAGTGCTCGGTTCAATTCATGGTATAAATTCAGGAATTATCCTGTATCATGTGTTACCTCAAGCATTTTTCAGTTACAAGTTTGAAGAGTTTCACTCACCTTTCCTCCTTCTTAGCTGCTGTGAGAGACTAGAGGGATTCTTGGCTTGAAACATTTCAAGTACACATATGGGGAAAGGGGAAGGTTAAGTCTTGCCGTGGTGAGGCAATGCCTTGCTTTGCACACGCCCCCGCCCTGCTAGAACCCAACCCCCACAGTGGCCACCAATCACTGTCACACCCCACCCCTAGAGCTCCAATCTAGCCCCAGAGTGGCCAGATGACTGGAAGTCTCACCTGGGGGAACAGCCCAGGAAAACCAAAGTCTACTTAATCCAGAACATGAGGCAAGCACATATCAGGACCCTATCTCCCTCGGACTTTATATCAGCTGAACACCACTACCAGGTGTGGGAGAATGAGTTGTAAAAGAATAGAGATAGTGCTGCAGGCAATCTTGCCCCTAATAAGTTGCAGCTGTGTAAGACAAGTGACCATTGTTGAAGGAAAAGGAGCACAGAATGCTGAGGTGCATTGACCAATAACGAAAGAGTAAAAGGACACACAGGTGTGGGTGCAGAGGAGCCTGCCCAGCCTGAGATCCTGACTCTCCCCTAGAGACAAGATACTTCTCTGTAAGAGAGACACAATGTATCGCTCCCAGGGATCTTTGAGTTAGATATGTTAAACTGTTGTGCTTCATTGGTGTTCCCCCCTGCTGTCCCACCCCGATACAGGTATCTCAGGCTGCCCCCCCGCCCCTCTCCTCTCCTATAAATATCCCAGGTTTTCCCCTGTTTGGTAGATTCGCTGTTGCTATCTCCCTTCACTGAAGCTCTGCCTGAATAAAGGTTTGTGCTTAGCGGAACGCTGGACCAGCTTTCTCGTCCCTGCTTCCTGTGTTGCCTGCCTGCCGCCGCTGAGCTGAGCTGGAATCACTCGAATGCTCGAAGTTGCTCGCATGCGCTTCGGCCCAGCCCTTCTCAGGGCTGTTTCTCTAGAGAAGTCGCGGTGCTCTGGGCTTTCCGTCGCCACGGCAACTGGCGTCCCAGCGCGGGGCATTCAAAGGAGCCCTGAAGAAGCGTCCGCCTGCAGCTTTAACTGCGAGGCGCGCCGCCGTTCGAGACGCCACCCCTTGAAGAAGCTTTCTTGCGTTTTAGCAAGAGGCGATCCAAGAGGCTGCAACTGGGACCCTCGTCTGACCATCTGGGGCAAGGAAGAGCCCCTGAGGACCGGCCGCCAGGTGAGCACCCGCCCAGCAGCTTTTTTTTCGCCCGCCTGCATCTGCCGAAGAGAAATTGTAAGTCGATCCCGTGAAAAGTTTTTTCTGGCTTTTTTCTTTTTTTTCTTTTTTCTTTGCTGTTTTACTGCTGGGTGGGGAGTGAAAAAGGATGGGGAATCAGTCCTCTGTATGGAGACTGACCCCACCTGAGAGGGACTTTCATATCCAAGTTGTGAACACCCTAAAAGAGGGAAATTTTAAGTTTTCTAAAGGGGATTTAAAGAGATTTATTGTCCTAGTTTAGGGCAAATTAGGAAGGAAAACTCTAAATGGGGATTTCCCCAGGGAAATTCCCCTCCCCGCTAACTGGTCTGGGAAAAGGGAAAAAAAAAAAAATTCTTTGGAGAGAAGTGGAAAAAGCTGTTTATTTAACAGAAATTGAGTAATATTAAATAATAAAACTTCTTGCTGTTCGATGGGATGGCAAATCTAGGAAGAAAAGTTCTTTTTATGTGGTGTAGCTCGGCTCGCTCAGGTTCTTATCAGTTCCTCTGGCGCTGGAAAGTGCCAAGGCCCAGGCCCCGGTGGGCCACAGGTGTGAGCTTTCGGGGTTTGGCTGGGTGTTCAGTCCAGAGCAGGCTTGCACAGATCCAAGAAAATTGGAAAAAAAACAAAGGTCCAGGGAACTCCTCTGCCTCAGCTAGCTAAAATTAACTAAAAGCCAGAGAGAAGCTCTGTCCCGCTGTCTGTCCATGCTGCAGACACCACAGTCCAGGAGCGGGATGTGTGGGAGTGATGTTTTTCTTTAACACACTGCGCGCTTCTTCTTCCCCCTCTCTTGCTCTCAAAGCCAGTTTTAAAGGTGCAGAACTTAATATATAACATAAACTAGACGATTGGGGATACCAGTATCATAAAGTTACCCCACGACATTTATTCATTGCGTTTTTAAACATTTTAAGATTAATTCGGATTCTGCTAAATCGGGAATTTTTTTGGGATAATGTGGGAAAAAAGTTATATACTGTTCAAGCTAAGGGAGATCTTTCTGTTGCAAAGTTTTTCCTGTGTTTCAAAATATTATTTTCTCATTAGAAAAAGAGGGAAAAAAAGAAGAGGGAGTTTTGGGTCCCCAGTTAAACCCCCCAACCCCGTCAACCTCTCCAAGTGTCCCCAAACCCTCTTCCCTATCTGAGAGCCAGTCGGCGGGTGGACATTGCCCCTGGGCACAGGGCTGCTGCCGTCTCCCTGACACCCTCCTACCGTCTCTCTACCCTTACCAGAGCGGCAATGGCCATGCCGCTCTGGGTCTTTCCTCTAACCTCTCCCCTATGCCCTCACACCCGGTTGTGTCCCCCCCAGTTCCTAGCGTTAGCACAGATTGTGCCGGCAGTGTGGCCAGCCCCGCCATTTTGTCCTACTCACACCCCTGTTTTCCCACCCTCGAAGCCCAAAATGGCCACTTTCCCACCTCTACCACTTTTCTTCCTGCCGCGTCCCGTTCCTCCTCCCCCCCCCCCCACTGCGTCGTTGGGTGTAACTGCGTTGGGCCCCCCCCCCCCCATCCATCGGGAAACCCCTCCCCGTCGCAGACCCCGGTCCTGTCCCTTCGTGCCGGGGCCCCGCCCCTGGCGGCGCGCCAGCTCCAGGGTCCCAGTGCCCTGGAGGTCGGGACGGCTCTGGCCGGAGCGGGGCCATCTCGGCTTCCCCACTCGGACACAAAAGGGCCAGCTCTAGGCACCCGAGCCGGCCCCGCGCTGCCAGCAAGCGCCCCCTATCTCCACTAGGAGATGAGAGCAGTGAATCTTCTTATTCAGATTCTGAGTATGAAGACCACTGGGCTGAGGTGCAGAGGGAAGCCACACGGGCGGGGAACTCAGCTCTGTCCCGGAAAATACTTGCCTTTCCTGTAATAATGAGGAGAGACAGGGCAGGGGCACAAGTTGCCACATGGGAATCCTTTCACTATAGGGAACTGCAAGAACTTTGCAAAGCTGCCGAGGAACATGGCAGGGGTTCACATTTTTTTAAACACTTGCTAGAAGCCTCCTTCTCTGCCCACGTCATGGTCCCAGCATGACATCAAAAATATTATGAGCTGCCTCCTCTCCCCAGCAGAGTACATATTGCGGGAGAGGCAGTGGAAAAAACATTTAAAGCAATTGGCAGATGTTTATGCTAAAGATGCTAACAGACCTAATTTTACTTTAGAGCAATTAGCAGGAGAAGGAGATTTCCAAAAGCCCCGAGATCAGGCCCGGGATCTGCCTGAAGCAGCCTTACAAGATATAGCTAATGCTGCTAAGATATCTCTTTTTACCACCCCTGATGATAAAGTGCCAACGCAGTGCTTCACCAATATTAAGCAAGGGGCAACTGAGTCTTTTATTAAGTATATTGATAAGTTAAAAATAGCCCTTGAAAAGCAGATAGAGAGCCCTCAGGCGCAAAAGGAATTATTAGTAAAAATAGCAATGGCCAATGCTAATCTGGAGTGCAAAGCAGTTTTGCGAGCCCTCCCACTGGACCCCAAACCAACCATAGATCAGATGGTTGAAGCCTGCACCAAACACACCTCTGCCTCAAGTGAGAATACAGTGGCACTTGCAGTGGCTAATGGAGCGGCAGAGGGGATATCTGGAGCTTATGCTGCAGACCCCAACACAAATCGCTGTTTTAATTGTGGCGAGCCTGGACATTTTTTCAAAGACTGTCCGGAGAGACATTCCATACAACCACCAGCCCACCAACGGTTACCCAGACAGAATTGGCATTTGGGAAACTTCAAGCAGAGCTCGGGAGGGCCCCACGCTTCGACATCAAATCAAATGCCGCACCATTCCACCCCTCCTGCCAAACCCACCATCCTGCCACCACAGGGACCCCGATATCAAGCCCAGCAGGTGGAGCGCTTCAGATGGGAACCCGCCGTCAACTGGTAACTAGACTCTCTCTTTACATATGAAGGGTGACTGTATTTACAAAATCCCCACAGGGAAACGTGGACCACCAGGCGGTTCCTCCAACATCTTAATACTTGGGGATCCTACCAGCTCTCCAGGGCAAATTCATACTGTTCCTGAGGTTCAGACTATATACCCTGGAGATGAAATTTCCATCTCCCTGACCTGCATAGACCCTCCTTATTATTTAAAGGAACAGACTACCGTGGCACAGGCCTTTTTACTTCTTAGTGACTGCCTAGATCAGGTTCCCCTCAACCCCAGTGCTATGTGGACTCAGGTTGTGGGCTCCAGCAAACCCATCATGGACTGCAGCCTATTTTGTTATGGGGAAAGATTTCAGCGCCCAGGAATGCTAAACACTGGAGCAGATGTTACCATCATCGCCCGCTCCGAGTGGCCAGACAATTGGGAATTACAACCTGTGGCAGGCATGATTTCAGGAATTGGAGGGGTGACAGCTTCCATGAGGAGCAAACGGAATATTGTCATCGAAGGACCTGAGGGACAAATGGCAACCATCAGGCCATTTGTGGTGAGAGCACCAATCACCCTCTGGGGTCGGGATCTCCTGTCCCAATGGGGAGCTTCTCTGAGGATTCCCAGCAGGGATTTTTAGTGGGGGTCAATGAGAAGCACGCCACGCCTACCATCCCCCAACTCACCTGGAAACAGCACCATCCAGTGTGGGTTGATCAGTGGCCCCTATCTGAGACCAAACTGCGCGTACTGGAAGCATTCATGGAAGAGCAGCTTGCCAAGGGCCACATCACTGAGTCCAATAGCCCTTGGAACTCCCCTGTCTTTGTCCTACGCAAACCAGGCAAGGACAGGTGGAGACTCCTTCATGACCTTTGGAAGATCAACGATGTCATTGAAGACATGGGATCCCTCCAGCCTGGCATGCCCTCCTCTTCAATGCTCCCCCAGGATTGGAAGCTGGCTGTCATTGACATAAAGGACGGTTTTTTCAACATACCCCTCCATCCTCGAGATGCCCCCAGATTTGCATTCTCGGTTCCCTCCCCAAACAGACAAGCACCTTTAAAAAGATACCATTGGCTAGTCCTTCCCCAAGGGATGAAAAATTCTCCTACCATCTGCCAATGGTACGTGGCCCACATTCTGTCACCTGTGAGGACCCTGTTCCCAGATGCCGTCATCCTCCACTACATGGATGACATCCTGGTTTGTGCTGCTGATGATGACTCTCTGCAGCAGACTTTACAAAAAACTATCCAGACAATTGAGGACGCTGGATTTGAGATACGTGAAGACAAGATCCAGCACACCTGCCCTTGGACCCACCTAGGACTCCAGATCCATGAGCGGACCATCGTGCCCCAGCAGCTGACCATCAAAGATGACCCCAAGACCCTGCGGGACTTACATCAGCTCTGTGGGTCCATCAACTGGATACGCCCTCTGCTTGGGGTAACGACGGAAGTCCTTGCACCCGTCTTCAACCTGGCCCTCGACTCACCACGCTCCCTCACGCCGGAGGCCCGGGAATCCATCACCAAGGTCCAGGAGGCCCTGTCTTCACTGCAAGCCTACCGCTATGAGCCCAGCCTGCCCTTCCAGCTGGTTATCCTGGGTAAGGCCCCGCGCTTACATGCGCTCATTTTTCAATGGGACATGGCATTGAAGGATCCTCTCCTTATCATCGAGTGGATCTTTACACATAACCAGCCCACTAAGACTATTACCGCTCCACAGGAAATCATGGCTGAACTCATTAAAAGGGCTAGAGTCCGTCTCCGCACTCTTGCAGCCAGTGAGTTCACATGCATCTTCCTCCCATTGGCAACTGGAAGTTTGGAGCCTTTGCTCCAAACCAATGAGAGCCTTCAGTTCGCTCTCGATAGCTATTCAGGCCAAATTTCTATACACCCACCTGGCCACAGACTTTTCAAAACCACATTTAATTTGGTCCCCAAATCATTACAGAGCAAAACACCGCTCAAGGCTCTGACGGTTTTCACAGATGGCTCGGGGAAATCCCACAAGTCAGTCATGACTTGGAAGAACCCCAGGACACAGAAATGGGAGTCTGATGTCTAAGTGGTCGAGGGATCACCACAGATTGCTGAATTAGCAGCCGTTGTCATAGCTTTTGAGAAATTCCAAGAACCTTTCAATCTGGTGACTGATTCAGCTTATGTGGCTGGAATAGCTATGAGAGCAGAACATGCATTTCTAAAAGAGGTCTCTAACCCAAATTTATACAGATTGCTTTCTGAATTAGTATATCTTATCTCTCACAGAAAGCAACTTTACTATATCATGCATGTGAGGGCACACACTGACCTCCCAGGTGCCATTGCCGAAGGAAAGAGGAGGGCAGACGCCTTAGCCATGCCTGCTGAAGCAGCCAATGTCCCTGACATTTTCACACAAGCGAAATTGTCCCACCAGTTCTTCCACCAAAACGTGCCTGCACTGATGAGAATGTTCTGACTACCCAGAGACCAGGCTAGAGCAATAGTTGCCACCTGTCCTAATTGTCAGTCTTTCCAAATACCAGTCGTTAACTCCGGGGTTAACCTCCGAGGACTTAACAGCTGTCAGATATGGCAAACTGATGTCACTCACGTCCCGTCCTTCGGGAGAGTCAAATACGTACATGTCTCCGTAGACATCTTCTCTGGTGCAGTGTTTGCCTCAGCCCATGCAGGAGAAAATGCCAAGCACACCATCCGACATTTTCTCCTTGCTTTTGCTACCCTGGGAGTCCCAGAACAAATTAAAACAGACAATGGACCTGCTTGCACCTCTCACAAATTAAGAGACTTTTTCAGTGAGTGGGGGGTGAAACACACCATGGGCATTCCTCATTCCCCTACAGGGCAATCAATAGTAGAGAGAACCCACCAAAACCTGAAAAGAGTCCTTGATCACCAGCGGGGAGGAGCAGAAATCATTCCTTCCATTGGGAGGCTCTGAAAGGCTCTATATGTCATGAACTTTCTAAATTGCTCACCTACAGAGCCTGACCCCTCTGTAATTCGGTACTTCTCTAATTCAACTCATGCCAAACTCACAGAGAAGCTGCCAGTGCTGATCAAGGATCCTGAATCACAACGGACATCAGGACCTTTCCCATTGATTACCTGGGGGAGAGGGTATGCATGTGTGTCCACACCATCAGGACCTAAGTGGCTCCCAGGGAAAAATGTAAAACCTTATTTAGGCCCTACAAACCCTGCACCAGATTCAGAACTTTCAAAGTCTCCTGAGACCCACACAGGTCCAGAAAAACAGTATGGAGGCTAGCTTTGGAGCAGGCTGTAGGCCCATGGCCTGCCAGCCCTGCCTGAGAAGCTAGCCTGGGAAATTCATGGGAGGATTCAAAACAATCCTCAAAGACACAAAACAGCCTGCAGGTGCTGTTTGTCTGTTCCCGTGTTTTCCTTGCAGGAGAAAGTCAGGGGGTGGTGAACCCCACTGACCAATGATGGTAATGTAGTAGTTTACTAACCAATAAGAGTTTCCTTTCTGTACTTTCGACGAACTAGTCTATATAACATAGCTGTAACAATAAACTAGAGATTCTCTCCTGTTCTGACTCCTTTGAGAGTCCGTGTCGTTCTTTCCGCCGTTCCTAATTAGAACGACAAAACAGCAGTCCACTGCAGCCTGGAAGCGGAGGCATCGTCGGAGTCCACCGAACCGACCTGCCACCAGACCAACAACCAGACAGAGACCAAACCGTCCTGCTACCAGGGCTGCAACGAGACGACTGCCAACGTCACGCCTGACACCGTGACAGTACTCAAGTCTTCTTAACTCCCCCTTCCCCTTCTCGCCCTCATTGCCTAGCCCAAATTGCCAGTTTACACCAAAATGCACCTCTGTGCTGTTGCTGGTGTCGGGTCATGTGTCCCCAATACACAGAATAACCTTGCTTATAATTGTTTGGTTTTGTTGGGTTTTTTGGGTTTTTTTGTTTTTTAAAGAAGGAGGAGATGGGAGAGGAAGGGGAAAAGGAAAATAGCTCCCCCCCGCCTCCAAAAATCAGAGCTAATCTTTTATGTCCTGTTATAGAAAATGGAGAGCAAAACCATCCTTGAGTTCCTGATGTTCCTAACCATCTGGATGCTCCTGAAAACATCAGCTGTGGATGCCTGGCTAGTAGCACAGCCCCAGGAGAACGTGTGGATCACCCTCGCAAAGACGCTCAAACAAGACCACATGTGCTTGTCCATGGGCAGCTCCATCAACCCTCTAGACCTTTTGCTCCTGGCCCGTGGACACGGCTGCGAGGAATTGGACGGTTTGTGCTGCTTTAACCTCTCCAGCCCCAGTGAAAGCATCCACGCCTGCATCCAGAGACCCCAACACATGGTCCAGGAACTCCAGACTGAAAAGGAGCCCCAGTGGCTTGAGGACCTTTTTGGGAGCTAAGGGCTCAAAGAATGGGTTGCCTCCCTCCTCAAAAACATTTTTTGGGTTTTCTTGATTGTTATTATCTTCCGAAGTATGTTTTCATGTTTTAAGAAGCTATTAGCTAACTCTCTAGGAGATGCCTTTTTAATAAGTAAAGAAGGGGGAGTTGTGGGTGCGGAAGAGCCTGCCGAGCCCGAGATCCTGACTCTCCCCTGGAGACAAGATACTTCTCTGTAAGAGAGACACAATGTATCGCTCCCAGGGATCTTTGAGTTAGATATGTTAAACTGTTGTGCTTTATTGGTGTTCCCCCCTGCTGTCCCACCCCGATACAGGTATCTCGGGCTTCCCCCCGCCCCTCTCCTCTCCTATAAATATCCCAGGTTTTCCCCTGTTTGGTAGATTCGCTGTTGCTATCTCCCTTCGCCGAAGCTCTGCCTGAATAAAGGTTTGTGCTTAGCAGAACGCTGGACCAGCTTTCTCATCCCTACTTCCTGTGTTGCCTGCCTGCTGCCGCTGAGCTGAGCTGGAATCACTTGACTGCCCGAAGCTGCTCGCACGCGCTTCAGCCCAGCCCTTCTCAGGGCTGTTTCTCTAGAGAAGTCGCGGTGCTCTGGGCTTTCCGTCGCCGCAGCACACAGGCATTATGCATAAGGGGAAAGGATATAAAAGGTTATACTGGGGAATAATAAAGTGTTGCTTGAAACTATTCTTGGTATTGGTTATATGTCCTCTGTCAACCAGGAGTGGTAGCTATATTTGGTCCTTCCTACATCTTTCCTCTTCTTCTAATTCCCCCTTGTTGTGATAGTAAAAGGTCTTAAAATCTTAGAAAATTCGGGGACTTAGGTTTGGAAAGCCCTAGGAAAAGCAGGCCCTGGGAAATGTTAGGCCTTGTGCTTGCTAAAGACCAGGTCAAGCTGCACCTGTGTAGTCAGTATATGATAAATGATAGAATTGTTAGATGTGATTAGATATAATTATTGTTTAGAGAACATGGGGAACCATGTTAGGGGGCTAAGGGGGGATCACGAGAAATTCATGCTTGGGTAAAAACAATGCATACAATAGAACAATGTAAGTTTAATAATTAATATGTAAGTTGCATAACGATAGAGTATAAAATATGTTCAACTCGAAAACCAAATGGGGTCAGATTTGGGTATGTGTACCCCTGACACCCAGAGCTCTTTAAATAAAGCACCTTCATATAACCATTCGTGGTTGTGTGTGATCCTGAACGCTAACAGTTGGAGTTTTTAGTAACTTAAAATCAGATGGGCTTGGTGTTTTTGAAGTTGAATGGGCTAAGTTAATGCTTTGTGAAATGTTTTATGTTGGGTGAATGCTGCTCTAAACTTTTGCCAAAGTTCTCTGATTTTCTGAAGTTTCCAGTAAAGTTTTTTGTTGTTTTGACCTCTTGAGAATATCTTGTTACCATTTAATTCCATCTATGTGGTGTCTGCTCATATATATCAACTTCTAATGAAGACTTAACAGAAAATAATTACAGACATCTCTTAATTTCTCAAAATTAAATTATTCCAAGACTTAAAATAAAAAAAAACAATTTCCTTTACACTAAACCAGCTGACTAGAGACTTTCCCATTATTAAGGCACTCAGGACATCTCATCAGATTTCTTGAAGTTGAAGGACAGCAACAACCCTCAGCAGCCAGGTTATGCATTATGGAGCAATTAAGTAGGTCTTTAAGATGTCCTTCATAATTGACATGCACTCACACTCTATGCATGACACACGCCCAAAATAAGTTGTTAGGAGGATACTTCCAATAAACAGCAAGCAAAGAACACCACTTCAGCATGTTGCTACCAGGTATACCTTGCTTAATTGCCTTAACTGGCTGCTTCTCTCATGGCTGCCATACCTGGATTCAGATCCATGCCTGGAGCCTGATCCCAGACAGCATCCTGAGTTCCTACTGCTACTGTGATCCCACTCTTCCTGGAAACAACTAACAGCTCACTTTAGTCAAGGGCAACAACATCCCACGCCAGCAAAAACCACCAATGGTGAGCCAGGAGCGCTCTAGCTCCCATATCACATGTGCAAGCACTTACAAAACCATGTCCATGCCTAATACCCTGATTTGGGGATTTTCTCAAGAGTCCTTTAATATGTTCTATTTACACTTTTCAAAGGGATGACACTGTGTGAGTCTTCAATGAAGATATGATTTGGCTCTAGTTTATGCATGGGGAAAATAATACCTCCTCTACCTTCATGAGGATTAATTGTACATCTTCAGCAAGCCCACATCCTCTAAAATCTGCCTAAGAGCATTTGCATAATGCCCTTAACAACACTTTTTAACTTTTAGTCAGCCTCAAATTGGTCAAGCAGTTATACTAGATGATCACTGTAGGTCACTTCCAACCAAAACATCCTATCCTATCCGCCATCTCCTTAATTCGTCTCCCAAGACCAAATCAACTTCTCAGTCAGTTTTTCCCTCTGCTTAGCCCACTGTTGAAGTCTGAAACAGAGAAATTAAGAATTAAGCATAAAAGAAATTCTTTGACTAGAAGAGGGTGCTGCCAAACCCTATGAAGTGCTTACTGCTCCCACAAGAGCAGAAAGGGAGCAAGACTACAAGATAAGATAAAGCACTAGAATACACAAACAGGATGCAAGGACAAAGGCACCACAGGATAAGGGGATTCTTTAGACCCCTTAGCCAGAAGAAATGGTATCAAAGTCCAAAAGGTGGTCAAAGGACTAAAAGGAGCATGTGCAAGGAGACAAGGTAAAAAGTTCAACTGAGGAGAAAATTTCTGATTTCATCCCAAAAACCCCCAGGTGACCACCAAAGTGACCAAAAACGAACAGTGTGCAGCTGCAAAGAGGCATGGAGCTAATTTTAATATGAAGGGGGGAAGGCGGTGTCGCCCTGAAAACTCAGCTTTTGAGCTTGCTAACATAGTTTTCTAAGGACTTTCCCAAGACAGTAACTGTAAACATAGATATGTGTACATTCCTTCTGTTACACGTCTTGTGATGGGCATCTCTCATGGCCAGTGCAGTGAGAAAGTGTTATCCTGACCATCCAATCTCTGGCCGTGGTCAAAAGCCTATAAATCCTGGGAGGAAAAATAAACACTCTCTTCTTTTCACCACACCTCGACCTGTGTCCGTGTGATCTATTCATCTTCAGCGGCGACATCTGGTGACCTCGACGTGTCTTGAACGTGACAGTTACACGGTACTATCTAGCCTGTGGCTATGGCTCTTTTTGGGCTCTCTCCTACAGAGGGCCTGGTTATGGAAATATGGTATGCGGTGTTGGATCAGAGAGGGATTGACGTTTCAAATGCTGAGTTTCAGCGAATGTGTGAGTATGGAAGAGATGAGGGTTTTTTCCCTGTGGTTGAGGCCATGTTTTCGAAGTCGGCTTGGGACGCTTTAGGCGATTCCCTGCTCGAGGCTCTGCTGCTCGATTATGAGCCCCGGCTGGTCCGGCTGCTAAGGATTTGGCGGTGGTGCGCCCGCGTTTTGCGTAGTCGCTCACCCTCTTCTGTGGGTTCTGTGGCCGCTCTCTCTGATCTGGGTGAGAAAGGTGACTGATTCCAGTTGTGGGAGCGAGGCGGAGCTCTCCTTCTCCCCCAGTGATGCGGAGCGGATGGATGAGGCCCCGTCTCGCCCAGCGCTCCGGTGGCGTCGGTCTGGGGCGGGGTTGGATCCCGTTCGGCAGGCTGTCAGAGGCACCGTGGAATGGGGGGATGTAACTCTGCTGCGTCCGGCACCCCGGCGGCGTCGGGCTGGGGTGGGGTCGCCTCCTTGGTGTGCTTTCCCGGCACAGGCCGATGGGGGGCCGCCTGAGCAGGGGGCGGCGCCGCCCCTGGGGGCAATGTCAGAGACAGTCCCCTGTCCCCGCTGTGGCTGGGCTGTGTCGTATCCCGCTGTGGGGGATGGGGCACGCGCACGCCGCTCCTAAGGGGGGCTGGCCGGTACCAGCTCCTGGCTTTTGCACTCCTGATGGGATGTTGTTGGGGGTGCTGCCGAGCGTTGTCCCTCCCGCGTTGGATTTGTGCGACGTGAGGCCGGGTGTGGCACGTTGTGCAGACGCCGAGCCGGCTGCCAGCTCCGGGGTGCGGGTTTCTCCTCCTGCGAGCCCGGGATGGCCCCTGGTGGCGGAGCGGGACGGTGCCGCCTCTCCGCAGGCTGCGCCCCGGCCGGCGCCGCCTTCCCCCCCCTCACAGGAGGTGGGCCGTGATGCGCCAGCTTCACCTCGCCCCGCCTCGCATTCTCGGGCATCGCCCGAGCCTGCAGCTGGAGGCGGCCCCCCCCCGTCGCCTCCGGCGGCCCGGGCGGACCGAGGTCCCGCACTGTTTACCATTGGTTCGGGTGGTGATGCCATGGGGATGAAGCCGGTGGCCTCCACGGGGAAAGGATCCCGGGCTGCTAGGGCTTCTTCGGCTTCCCGGTGGACCTTGCCTCCCTGCCAGATGACTGTGCGGTTGAGGCGTTTGAAGACCTTTTGGGGCGCTGTGAAGGCTAAGGTTGATGAGGTTGATGACGGCCCCCTAGACGGCGAGGATGGCTCCTCGGACTCCACTGGTGTTACGGCGGCTGTGGCACCGGATGCTGTGGTGGGGTCTTCCAGCCCGGTGCCTGGTTCTGTCTCGGGGCACTCTCCGAGACGGGAAGCGGCAAGTGAGGCTGCTCCTCCGGGGGGGTATCAGACATTTCCTGTGCTTCAGGATGGGGCTCAGAGGACTCATCAGCCATTATCCTGGAAGGCTTTTGTTGGAGTCTGAAATACAGACTGTGTGCCCTTGCTTTTAATGTTTAGTTCTGGGATTCAAGAGAACACTGAATTTCATATAATATGAAATTCATGAGCATGTTTTCATAGTGATACATGAAAACAAATGCTAAAGTTAGATAAGAAAGGTAGGTGTGTAGATTAGAAAATTTCTTAAATCACTGGGTGAAAAAGTAGTTTAGAGAACAGGAGACAAGATGGAGGATTTAGGGTGTTGTCCCTTGTCCCTTCTTCTTTCTTCTTCATGTTCTTCTCCTAGAGGTTTTTGGGTAGTAGTTAGTAATTGGATAGAAAATGCCGCAGTGCATCACAGAGGTGATGGGTCATTGGGTCATTAAGAAAAATAATATACGTGTCTATTGTTAATTGGATAAAAATAAGTATAAAGATAAAAGAACTGCGTAATTCGGGGCCATTTTGTGTATCAGACATGAAGTGTGCCACAAGGCCTTGTTTGTACCATCAGAAGAAAGAAATGTACCAAATTGCAAAGATTAACCTTGTAACCAGCCTGGAGAGACCTGTTAACTTTTGTAAGGATCCTGCAATAAACACGAGAAACAAGATTCTAACGAGCTCGAGAGTTTACTTCGAATAATGAGAACTGAGAGATAAGTGGAGCTCCCCACGAGGGAGGATCCCAGAAGAATTCAGCCCAGAGAAGGCTGGGGAACTATAGAAAGCTGTATTCACAGAAAATTCAGCCCAGAGGAGGCTGGGAGACTATAGAAAGCTGTATTTACAGAGAATTCAGCCCAGAGGAGGCTGGGGAACTATAGAAAGCTGTATTCACAGAGAATTGAGCCCAGAGAAGGCTGAGAGACTAAAGAAAAGATATATCCACAGAGAACAGAGCCCAAAGGAGGCAAGGAAAAGAGAGACAGAGGTAACAGCTTTGACAGATCTCCGCGAGACGGCTGAAAAGCATGGCCTTGGATCGAATGAGGTTATGCAGGCTCTTCGAGGCATTGTGGGAGGTGTGCTGGTACCTTATGACATTTGGAATATAGCCCGTGTTGTCTTTCAGCCAGTGGAGTATGGCATTTTTGAGGGGGTATGGGCTGAGATAGCTTGTCAAGTGGTACTGCAGAATGCTGCCTTGGGTCAGCGAGATCCCAGGCGGGTGATCGGCTCTGATGCTCTGCTGGGTAAGGATGGCTTTGCTGATGTTAATAGGCAGGTTAACCTTGATCCTCTTGTACTTGAGCAGTGTAAGGAGACCGGCATGGCAGCGTTGGTGCAGACCTTAGAACTGGCCGCCCCCAAGGAGCCTTTTGCGACTGTTGTCCAGCGAGATGGCGAGTCTTTTCTGCATTTTGCAAATCAGCTGACTGCTTCTGTGGAGCTGCAGGTGCAGGATAGTATGGCGAGGCAGGTGATGCTTAAGACTCTTGCGAAGACTAATTGTAATGCCGCATGTCGGAGGGTCATTAGTGCGATCCCTGGTGATCCTTCGCTGCTGCAGATGGCGCGAGCCTGTGTAGAGGCCAGTGTCGATGCTGGAGAGACCCTTACTGTGGCTGCTGCGCAGCAGCCACCTTGGGTGAAGCCGCCGGGTGGGCAGCAACAACGGGGGACCGCTCAGGCCAGCAAGAAGCAGAAAAAGAAGGCGCAAGGAGCCTCAGCTCCTCTTTATTACTGCGCCTGGTGTGGTTAGGCCAATCATGGGGCGGATGTGTGCAGGGCAACGGTCCATGTCAATGGTAAGTCTCTGTCGGGCTCGGGAAACGAGAAGCCGAGCGCAACGGGGAGACACGCTCAGACACAAGTCTATCTTCACACTCCGGAGCCAATGGAGGTCTGCTCGGCCAGCTTGTAGCCAGCACCTCCGGCTCTGCAGGCCTTGATGTCTGCACAGCAGACACGGTTGTCTTGGACTCTTGTAGGATGTACAGGGTTCCTTTGGATGCCTCGGGCCCAGTGGGTGGAGGCATGAGTGCTCTCCTTGTGGGGAGATCTAGTGCCACTGCTCAGGGCATCATTGTGCACCTGGGAATCATTGATTTGGACTTCACGGGGTGGATTTACGCCATGGTTTCCACACTCACCCCCCCGTTACTATTCCTGCGGGAACCAGACTTGCTCAACTTGTGCCTTTTAAGTCTTGTGTTGGCAGAGCGGAAGGTCGGCAGAGGGGAAATGGTGGCTTCGGATCCATGGGGCCACCTCAGGTTCACTGGACTGCAGTTCTTGCAGCCAAGGATCGTCCTGAGCGGCTCTGCATCTTGTCCAACCCTAGTGAGACACCGTCAAAAGTCAGTCTTGGTGGGCTTCTTGACACTGGTGCAGATGTCACGATCATCGGGTCTGCCGACTGGCCCTCGGGATGGCCCTTGGACCCGGTGCAGACATCAGTTATGGGGTTGGCAGGAGCCGCACAATGCTATGTGAGCCGAAGGCCTGTGTTCGTCACAAACCCCGAGGGGGACACGGCCATGGTTTGGCCGTATGTCACAAAAGACTCCCGGTTAACACTCTGGGGGAGGGACGTGCTGGCTGCATGGGGGGTGTGTATGGGGACGGATTTTTGATGGGGGCCACTGTGATGGAGGGTGCAGATTGTCCTACACCTCCCATACGTTGGTTGGTGGACAAACCCGTTTGGGAAAATCAGTGGCCCCTCTCTCATGATAAGTTAATCGCCCTCTGTGAATTGGTGCAGGAACAGTTGGACCAGGGTCATCTGGAGCCTTCGACCAGTCCCTGGAACAGTCCTGTTTTCTGCATCAAGAAGAAGTCTGGGAAATGGAGGTTATTGCAAGACCTCCGGAAAGTTAATGCCGTGATGGAAAGCATGGGGGCATTGCAGGTTGGAATGCCATCACCCACCATGCTTCCTGCTGATTGGCCCCTTCTCATTGTGGATCTGAAGGATTGTTTCTTTACAATTCCTTTGCATCCCGATGACAGACTGAAATTTGCTTTCTCAGTGCCAGCTATCAATAATGCTGAGCCTGCACAGAGATATCAATGGAGGGTTTTGCCGCAAGGCATGAGAAATTCACCGGCCATTTGCCAATGGTATGTGGCTCAAGCCCTGTCTGGAGTTTGCAAGCAGTTTCCTGATGCTCATATTTATCATTATATGGATGACATCTTGGTGGCTGCGCCCACCCAGGATGAGCTGCTGAGGATATGGCCTCAGCTGATTACTGCTTTGCATTCTCATGGGCTGCAAGTGGCTCCAGAAAAGGTTCAGCAACAACCTCCTTGGAAGTACTTAGGGGTGAAAATTTTGGAATGGACAGTCCAAGACCAGGAGGTGCAATTTGTGCATTCGGTGAAGACACTGAATGATGTTCAGAAATTGGTGGGTGTCGTTACTTGGTTGCGTCCCTACTTGGGACTGACCATGGCACAATTGTCCCCCTTGTTTGGTCTATTGAAGGGGGACTCTGATTTAAAGTCACCTCAGACACTGACCCCAGAGGAGCAGCAGGTACTGGAGGAGGTTCAGCGAGCGGTTTCCGCTCGTCAGGTTCATCGCATTGACCCTTCCATTGATGTCACTGTGTTCATTGTTACTCCAGATTTGCATCCTGCAGGTATCATTGGCCAGTGGAATGATGAGTGGTCTGATCCCTTGCATGTCCTAGAATGGATTTTCCTGCCCCATCAGCCGCAGAAGACAGCAACGGCGATGTTTGATCTGATAGCTCATTTGATAATTAAATGCCGACAACGGTGTTTACAATTGATGGGTGCAGATCCCGCAAAGATTGTGCTCCCAGTACCGCGGGAGGACTTTGACTGGAGCTTTGCAAACAGTATTTCCATGCAAAGTGCTCTAGAGAATTTTTCTGGGCAGATCACTTACCATCTGCCCAGTCATAAGTTGCTGCAAGTGGCAAACTTCACAAAACTTTCTTTGCGGCCCAAACATAATCAGGAGCCTGTGCAAGGCCCCACTGTCTTTACTGATGGTTCGGAGAGGACTGGAAAGGCCATTGCTACCTGGAAGGAAGGATCTGAGTGGCAAGTCTTGGAGAGTCGTGAGACTGGGTCAGCCCAATTGGTGGAATTACGGGCTGCTGTCATGGCGTTTCAGAAGTTTTCCCAGGAACCTTTCAATTTGGTCACGGATTCCGCCTATGTGGCCGGTATAGCCCAGCGGTTGGGTCATTCAGTCTTGAAGGAGGTCAGCAATCCTGCCTTGTTTCATTTACTGAAGGCCCTGTGGAGTGCCATTCAGGCTCGGGTACATCCATATTACGTTCTGCATGTGCGGAATCACACCAATTTGCCAGGGTTTATTGCAGAAGGTAACGCAAGAGCTGACAAATTGGCTAACCCTGCGTGGGTTGCACCTCAGCCTGATACGCTCAGCCAGGCCAAGGCGTCGCATGGATTCTTCCATCAGAATGCGCATACTTTGCAGAAACAGTTTCAGCTGACGTCAGCTGAGGCCCATGACATCGTTGAGTCTTGTGACGATTGTCATGCGCTTGCTGCACCTTTGCCCCCAGGGGCCTTCGGGCCTTGGAGCTTTGGCAGACAGATGTCACTCAGGTTGCCAAGTTCGGCTGGCTTCAGTATGTGCACGTCAGTTTGGACACCTTCTCCTCTGCCATGTGGGCTTCTGCTCACACGGGAGAAAAAAACTGCGATGTCATTGCCCACTGGAAGCAGGCCTTTGCTGTTTTGGGTGTGCCTTCTGCTGTGAAGACTGATAATGGTCCTGCTTACGCCTCTCAGAAGGTGAGGCAGTCCCTGCAGTTGTGGGGTGTGTCACACAAGTTTGGTATCCCTCATTCTCTGATGGGTCAGACTATCGTAGAACGCGCTCACGGTACACTGAAGCGAGTTCTGCAGAAGCAGAAATGGGGAATGCAGGGCGAGACCCCGCATGGTTGGGGAAAGCTTTATATACCCTCAATCACCTCACGGTGCCGCAGAACTCCAGTAACCCGGTCATGTTGAACCATCACCTTTCTTTGAGGGCTTTGGATGAGACGCCTCAGCCTTGGGCAAAGGTTAGAGTGAGGAATCTGGTCACAAAACAGTGGGAGGGTCCCTATGACCTCATTGCTTCGGGGCGAGGGTATGCTTGTGTATCCACAGATACTGGGGTACGCTGGGTACCTGCAAAGTGTGTTCGTCCTGACCTACAACCGCAGAGGCAGCATTCGACCGGCGAGCGGGCTGGAGACCGTGACCAAATTGGAAGTCATCGAATGGGCGGGCCAACGGATGAGGACTCAGATGTATATGACATGCGTGCTCACCCCGATGGCCCATCCACAAGCAGGTCTTGATGTTGGACAACTGTGTCATTTATTTTTTGAGTTTTGTTGTTTTTCTGGTTTTTAGGTTTTTTTGTAATAACGAAAGGGTGAGATATCACCCTGAAATTACAGCCTTCTGATTGTATGGAGTATTGTATTTTCCTGTTATTTATCCTTTTGATTGTTTATAATGTTGCTAGTTTCTTTGTTCATTTTTCTTTTTTCTTTTCTTTTTGTTAAACCAAAAAGGGTGAGATGTCACCGTGAAAACTCAGCTTTTGAGCTTGCTAACATAGTTTTCTAAGGACTTTCCCAGGACAGTAACTGTAAACATAGATATGTGTACATTCCTTCTGTTACACATCTTGTGATGGGCATCTCTCATGGCCAGTGCAGTGAGAAAGTGTTATCCTGACCATCCAATCTCTGGCCGTGGTCAAAAGCCTATAAATCCTGGGAGGAAAAATAAACTCTCTCTTCACCACACCTTGACCTGTGTCCATGTGATCTATTCATCTTCAGCGGCCACAGGCGGGGTTAGGAAATGAATATGTATTAGGCATATTGTATAACCCTAGTTTGTAAAGAATAAAAGGAGAAAGGCAAGTCTTCAGGGTGCACATGTTTTTGGAGGTACTTAGCCCCCATGCACCTCAGTGCTGAATAAATTCATACCTACTCTTATAACTTACTCTGTGAGTTATAGAGTTTTCTTTCTGCATATCAAGTCCAGCTATTAACATTCCTGAAAACACTTGGAGTTCAGCAGGAGACACATTGCACAAATAACTGTTTTTGCCTCTTAAAGAGCTGTGTCCAATGTTCTCCTTTATTCTCCTACACTTATTCTGCTGTCAAGCAACCTACAGGTTTCTTGTTCAGCTGGCAGCCCTAAGAGCAAAATGAATTATATGAAAACCAGAATAAGTCACCTGACTAGCCCCATCTACCCAAATATCCCACAAGATGCTTGGGTGTATATTGTCAGGGTAATTGCTCCAAAAGGTTTGCTCAGAGGCTTGGTGTCTTGGTTTTGGAGAGAAATTTCAGGAGAAAACACCCTGGGAAAACATTCTAAAAAGGAAAGGGCTTCCCTTTTCTTCTGCCCATGAGAGAAATTGATATCAGTGTGTGAAAGTGAAAAAAACCCTCTTTATTAGCAACAACAACAACAAAAAAGGTGCCCGCAAGGCACAGAAAAAGAAAGGAAAAGAACAAAAAGAAAATTGAATCCACCACCACCTTGTCGTGTGGCTGAGAGGCAAAGATGGTGACTGCCCATCTTTGTTCCTGTCAGGGAAAGAGAACAGAGTTCACAAAGCAGCTGGGAACCTGTTAGATTTCTGATGTGTGATGTGTGTTTCTGTGCTGGTTTTATATTAATTGATATTTGGTGAGGAGGGAAGAAGCTACCCACAGAAATTATGTTTCTGAGAAGCTTCTAAGAGATTCCTCTGTGCCTGGAAAAAGAACAAAAGCTGGATAGCTCTGAGAATTGACAACCTATTAAACCATTTATGTTGGAGTCTGGGATACAGAGTGTGTGCCCTTGTTTCTAATACTTAGTTTTAAGATCCAGAAAAACACTGAATTTCATATAATATGAAATTCATGAGCATGTTTTCATGGTGATACATGAAAACAACTCTTAAAGTTAGATAGAAAAAGCTAAAAGTGTGTGTAGATTAGAAGGTTTTCTTAAACCACTGGGTGAAAAAAATAGTTTACAAAACAGAAGACAAGATGGAGGATTTAGGGTATTGTCTCTTGTCTTCTTTCTTCTTCATGTTCTTCTTCTAGAGGTTTTTGGGTAATAGTAAGTGATTGGTTAAAAAATGCCGCAGCGCAGCATACAGAGGACGGGTCATTGGGTCATTAAGAAAAATAATATACGTGTCTATTGTTAATTGGGTAAAAATAGGTATAAAGATAAAAGAACTGCGTAGTTCGGGGCCATTTTGTGCTATCGGGCACGGGATGAGCCACAAGGCATTGCTGTACCATCAAAAGAAAGAAATGTACCAGATTGCAAAGATATAACCTTGTGCAGTTAGTCTGGAGAGACCTGCCAAGTTTTGTGATGACCTTCTAATAAACATGAGAAACAAGATTCTAACGAGCTTGAGAGTTTTCTTCAAATCATAAGAACTGAGATAAGCAGGGCTCCCCACAAGGGAGGATCCCAAAAGAATTCAGTCCAAAGGAGGCTGAGAAATACAGGAAGAGAAAGAAAAATACAGAAGAAGTGCAGCAGAATCAGAGAAAAAGAAAAATTATTATTTAGAGAAAAGTTACAATTTAGAAGCTGGGCCCACCTCTGTGAATTCCACATTTTAAAGAGAGGCAAGCCCAGGAAAGCTCTCTCTTGCTTCTGGCTTTGAAGAGGTAACTGGGCTCTGGTTGGGCTGGCTCTGCTCTGCCACGGCCTGCATGGCCTGGTGGGGCCAGTCCAGGCACCAGTGGGGGACGGGAGGCTGCAGGGCCCTGGCCAAGGCTGGGCCGGGCTGCAGCTGCTGCTAACATCTTGCCAACACTAAGCCCCCCATGCCCTAGCCTGGACCAAGCCGAGGTCTATGGATGCTAAACATGAGCAAAAGCAGGGAGCACAGTGCCTGTGGAAAAGCAGGCTTTCTCAGTCTCACCTGAGAAAGTGGCCTGGGAAATCATAAGCAGGAATTAAAACAATCCTCAGAGACAGAAGACAGCCTTGCAGGTGTTGTTTGTCAGTTTCTTGTTTTCTTGAAAGAGAAAGTCAAGGGGTGGTGTACACCACTGACCAATGATGGTAATGTGTTAGTTCACTAACCAATAAGAGTTTTACCTTTCTGTACTTTCACGTATCGGTCTATATAAGAAGATCTGAGGTAATAAACCTCGTTTTTCTGTTCAACTCACAAGAGAGTGCATGTCATGCTTCTCGCCATTCCCAATAGTGCGACAGAGGTTCACTGGGCCCCAGGAATGGTTCCAGGCCAAGCCAGGCCCCCTCCGCCAAGGCCTCCACTGTGCGACCCCTGCAGCTGCCAGGCAGCAGGAGGGGAAGCCTTCAGCCTGCAGCTGAAATTGAAGGAAGTAGGGGCCAGATACCAGCCATACAGCCAGAACGGCCACAACCATTCTGGTCAGGCCCCCTGAGATCTTGGCACAGTCCCAGCGCGGCCTGAAATCCATCAGTGTGACTGCTTCAGCCACTGCCCAGCAGAAACCATCATGACCATCTGCAGGCCTGGGTGAGATATTAACTCTTTTACTGTACAGATGAGACCTGCAGACCTCTATCCTCCCCTCAGATGAGAGGAAAGGACAGAGCGAGGACACATAGAAGACAACATGAAGACACCAAGGTCAGTAAAGAAAGAGTCAAGTCCCAGATAGAAGGAGAATGAAGAGATGCCTTAGTATTGGGGCTGAAAGTTCTCTTGGTAAGGCCATGAATATGGACTGTGATACACTAAAATATCCCCTTTAATTAATGAGAAAGTATGGGGGGATGGTGTAGTCAAACTGTAGATGTGAGCAAAGGCATCCATAAGGAAGCAAAGTAGATGTTGAAGTAGCTGTGATCCCATGAGAAGCTTGAACAGAGAGATGACAATGATGACAACCCTATGTCCCCAGGGAGAGAAGAAGACCTCGGTTCCCAGAGATGAAGATGATCACAGAGATACATGAAGAGAACCTTTGCTTTTGAACAGCTCATCCTTAAAATAATACCCCATAAGTTGACACAGCCCATTAACTCAGCTGTGGGAAGGCTGTGAAAATGGGAAGAGCTTAATGATTGCAGATTTTTCCTAAGCAGCTGCTATTAGTGGAAGTGAAAAGCCACGAGAGAACTGGTTTTTGTGGAGAAGTCTCCATGGCATGGCACGAGAAAACTCCTCTCCCTACAAGAACTGATGAAAGACTATTGTAGAGGTGGTAACTGATTGAAAATCCCAGGTTTTGTCTCTATGTTGTCAGTTGGGAAAGAAAAGAAGTCAGGTAGAGGGAGTGTTGTAATGCAGTTAGGAAAAATGGTATGACCCAAAGAATGTACCCCCAAAAATGTAGACTTGCAAGTTCTTTCCCTTATCTTCTTCTCCCCAGGTCCCCTTATTGGTTGTGTAAATCCCCCACACCCCTTTCCCCTGTCCTGAAAAAGGAGTGCCTATTGATACCTCTTCCTCTTTCCCTCCTGCCATCTCACCCCAAAGGATCCCAAGAAATAAAACTGCAACTGCCATCTCAGCAAAGGGAAAGAGCCTCGTTTTTTAGGGCCTCGTCTGGCAAGCTAAAACTACTTCCCCAGCCTCCCTGCCCGCTGCGGGGTGGACAAGGGTTACAGAGAGGCTGGGGACTAAGTTATAATAGCAGGTGGCCTCCAAGGTGGGTTCAACCCCCTAAAACTGGCTGGAAACACAGCTGTTTCTCAAGCCTGGGGACGTCAGCTACCTTGAAAAGCTAAGATTATAGTTTACAAGGACTGGATTGTTAACTTCCTCACGTCCAGGGGAACCGAATCCACACAGAAGGTTTTCTACTGCTTAGCAACGTAAGCATGGTGAGTCACACTGGCCGGCCCAGCAGGCCAACGTAGAAGCGGGGCGGGAGCTGAGCCAGGAATCAGCAGAACGCGCGCCCGACCCGGCGGCGGTGACGTGTCCCCGCAGGCAGCAGGGAACAGCTGGGGCGGTGCCGGCAGGCTAGCGCGGCGCGCCAGGGGCAGTGGTGGGCATGCAGCTGGTGGCAGAAGCAGGCATGAAGCGCGCGACCAGGCGCGGCACGTGGACCAGGCAAGCTGCGCGCCAGGGCGGCAGCGTGGCGCGGGATGACTGGCGGCAGCAGCCCCAGTGGCTGCGGCGCACGAGGCCCCCCCCGCACGGCACGGGGACTGAGCCGTGGCTCCCGCGCGGTGCCGGCTGTGGCACGTTTCGCGGGATGACCGCGCGGCAGAGCAGCGACAGCCGCGAGACCTTATCTCAACCCAGTGCGTGTGGGGGGGGGTAGTAAAAAAGCCTGCCTTTGCACCGCTTTGTTGCTTTGCAGTAAAACAAGATAAAAACAAGTTTTGAAAACACAGTTTTAATAACAGGCATGGGATCTAACACATCTACACCCCAACCAAAATTAGAATCCAAATTGCAAGAATTTTTAAGTATTATAAATGTTAAAATCTCTAGAAAAAAGTTAAAATGTTTTACAGAGTGGTTATCTCATAACAATCCACAGCTAGATTGGTCAGAACTAAATTCTATCTCTACATGGAATCAAATTGGCAATACTCTCACTCAAAAAATAGAGGAAGGAGAAAAAAATGCTTCAAAATATCTCCCATTTTTTCCTATAATTCGAAAAGAATTGATCAACAGAGAAAAAGACATAAAAAACCAGCCATTGCAGCCTTCCTCAGTATCCCATACTTTTTTACCCATACCCTATGCTCCTGTGCTGAAAAAGATACATGGAACAAATCCAGAAACTCAAGAAACGCACTGTAATACTGCCATTTCTGGAGCCACGTGCCTCATTCAGCCCCCCAGCTCTGATAGCCTTGCGCTGACTATCAGAGAATCTTACTCTAATATTCCAACCGTGAAATCCTCGGGCCTCCATGTGCCTAAAATCCAAAATGGAGTTGGCCATGTGCCAGCTACACACGTGGAGGAACCCCCCTCGTACCTCCCTCCTCCTTTCCATGACTCCTTCTATCCACCTTACTCCGCCAATTTCCCTTACTCCTCCCATAACCCCTCCCCTCTCTCTCACATCTCCCTCCCTCCTGCAATACCCTGCTCAAGCATGGCATTATCTTACAAGCACACCCCCAAATGTTGCAATCTTGCTCTCCACGCCCCTGCCTCCTGTCCTCACGAGGAGGGGGGGAGTGAGAGGGATGGCCCTGCCCCCCTGCTCCCGTGGGGGGGCGGGGGAAGGGGTGTCCTGGCCCTGCCCCCTGGGGAGGGAAGATGTGTCCTTGCCCAGCCCCTGTGGGGGTATGGGTGAGACCCTCCACCCATCTGGGAGTGATACAGGGCCCCCTGGGCCCCCTGCAGGGGCTGTAGATAAGTCCCTTCACCGAGCCCAGGGGTGAGACAAAGCCCCCATTGCACGGTGGGGGTGGGGCTGGGCAGGGAAACCCCGGAGATATAGGCTCTGGGGAAGATAAGGATATACCTACATCAGCACCTATAATATTTACTGGTAAGAAAAGAGCTAATAGACAATATCAGCCTTTTGCTTACCATGATATCAGAGAGATTATGTAAAATACAACGTGAATTTGGCAAAAATAGTGAAATATTAAAAAGAATGATTAAAGCTACTTTAAAATCTCAGGAGTTAGTTCCTGCTGACATCAAAGATTTCTTCAGGTGCCTCCTAACACCCACTGAATTTGATTTTTGGGAAAGTTTGTGGAAAAGGTCATTAAAAGACCTCCTAGAAGAACTCAAGCAAAGCATACAGGATGCAAAAGATGCAGAAAATAATGAGATTACTTTTGAACACCTATGTGGGGAGGGAAGGTGGTCTAAGCCTGAAGATCAGGCTCAAGTGCTAACAAAACCTATTTTAGATAAAATCTGTGAAGTAGCAGAAAAAGCTTACAATAAAATACCTACACTAGAAACCCAAGTCAGTTATGTTAATATTAATCAACTCCCATCCGAGAGTTTCTTGCATTTTGTAGATCGTCTAAGGTTACAGATACAACAGCAAGTGCAAGAACCAGCAGCACAAGCAGAATTGATTAAAGAAATGGCACAAAGGAATGCCAACGAGGCCTGCCATAAAGTGATCTTAAATCTGCCCATCTATCCTCCACCTACCATAGCAGATATGATCCAAGCGTGTGCCAAAAAATGCAGATCTGTACAGTGCACATGACAAGAAACCAGGACCATACAACCCAAGGACTGTAGCAGCTGTAACACCTGGGATGAACAAGTCACATATGTCACCTGAACAGCTGCAGCACATCATCTGTTTCCAGTGCAAGAAGCCAGGACATTTTGCAAGGAGCTGTCCTCAAAACCAGCAACAAGGGAAACACCAGAATGAAGCTGTAGCAAATAAAAAACCCTAAAATCTAAGCGCTTTTCTGTCAAGCGCAGAGACATAAAAATGACAGACCTGAAACAGGAAAAAGACTATTTTAATAGGAAAAGGGGAGGAAAGGGAGCGGAGTGAGAGATTACAGAAACATAATTGTGGGGAGCATTTACCTAATAAGATCTGGCAACCGCAAAAGTGATTCAAATTTGTAACTGCTAAAGCTTTTTGTTTCAGATCTGACCATTAGACTATCATTGGAGTGGACTTGCAAGACAATTCACAAGACCTGGCTGGACTGGATAATAGGTATTTTGTTATTGGAGACACAGCACACACACCAATAGAGATTGAGGTGGCTCCCATGACAATTAAAGGAGACCTAACACACCTCACTCTCTTGGCAAGATGTCCTCAACCACCCTTCTATGTAGCCAAAGGGCAGATAATAGCCCAGGTGATCCCTGTTCCAACAGAAGTCCCAGTAGATGACAAAGCACCAGGAGTCTACTGGGCAGAAGTGGTGGGTGAAGACAAACCCATTGTGGAATGTAACTTAACACAGAAATCAGAACATCTCCATGTAGAAGGGTTAATTGACACTGGGGCAGATGTGGCTATCATACCTAAAATGATGTGGCCCTCACATGGGGAACTGCAACCTGTGGCAGGAAAAATACAGGGTGTTGGAAGGATGAAACTGGCTAAAATCACTAAAGCTATTGTCCAGATTGAAGGCCCGGAGGGTAGGATAGCTAGTGTCCGACCTTTTGTCATTGACTACAAATGCCTGCTGTGGGGAAGAGACACCGTGTCCTAGTGGGGAGTGAAATTAACAATTCCTGAGACACCTCAGGATTTTTGATGGAGGCCAGTGTAGAGCGTCCGGTCCAAAAGCTATCTTGGCTAGATAATAATCCAATGTGGGTGAACCAGTGGCCTCTCAGCAAACAGAAACTGAAGGCGCTAGAAAAATTGGTGGAAGAAGAATTGGCCAAAGGACACATAGTAGAAACAACTAGCCCTTGGAATTCCCCGGTGTTTGTAATAAAAAAGCCAGGGAAGGATAAGTGGCACCGCCTTCAGGATTTGAGAGAAATAAACAAAAAAATAGTGGACATGGAGTCTCTTCAACCAGGTATGCCATCCCGGACTATGTTACCACAAAATTGGCTACGGGCAGTACTGGATATTAAAGACTGTTTTTTCCAAATTCCCCTGCACCCAGAGGATGCACCACGTTTTGCCTTTTCCATTCCCACAATTAACCGAGAAGCCCCAATGAAACGGTACCACTGGACAGTACTACCTCAGGGGATGAAAGAGATCCCCTTCATCTGCCAGTGGTATGTGGGGTCATTGCTGTCCCCAGTGCATGCTGAAAAAAGAGATGCCATCATCTTGCACTACATGGATGACGCGCTTGTGTGCTGTCCCAATAACAACATGCTGCAAGACACCCTTGACAGAGTGGTTAAAGTTTTAACCTCTGCTGAATTCCAATTGCAGGAAGACAAAGTTCAAAGGATGCCACCTTGGAAATACTTGGGCTTGGAGATAAGTAAACGGACTGTTGTTCTACAGTAATTAGAAATTACTGGCAATCCTAAAACTCTAGCAGATCTCCATTCCCTATGCGGGTCACTAAACTGGGTCAGACCCTGGCTAGGTCTCACTAATGAAGACCTGAGCCCCCTGCTCAATTTATTGAAAGGGGAGAGAGAGTTGCTGTCTCCTAGCAAAACTGACTCCAAAAGCAAAAAATGCAATTGAAAAAGCACAAAGGGCCTTGACAGAAAGAAAGGCATATCGCTTCAAACCTGAGCTGACTTTCAAATTTATTGTCCTGGGGAAATTACCACACTTACATGGGTTAATATTCCAGTGGGCCGAGGGGCAGAGAGATCCACTCTTAATACTAGAATGAGTCTTCCTCTCCCATCAACGACCCAAAACTATCACCAAGCCACAAGAGTTGATGGCTCAGCTGATCCAAAAGGCCAGGGTAAGGCTGAGGGAACTGGCAGGTTGTGACTTTATGTGTATTCACCTTCCAGTCAGACTCTCTGGAGAAGGCAAACACTCCCCTGAGAAACTGACCAAAGACATGTTTGAGCACCTGCTGCAGAGCAATGCGAACCTCCAGTTTGCTCTGGACAGCTATAGTAGGAAAATTTCGGTCCATGCACCATCGCATAAATTGTTTCATGAGGAATTCCACCTCATTCCTTGTGAGAAAAGGAGCCGAAGGCCACTCAAAGCTCTTACAGTGTTCACTGATGCATCTGGAACCTCTCACAAATCAGTGATGACTTGGAGAAATCCACAGACTCAGCTTTGGGAAGCTGATGTTGAGTTTGTAGAAGGATCACCCCAGGTAGCTGAACTGGCTGCAGTCGTAAGAGCCTTTGAGAAGTTTTCAGAATCGATTAATTTAGTTACTGACTCAGCCTAAGTGGCAGGGGAGGTGTCCAGAGCAGACCAGGCAGTTCTCAAGGACATTGAGAACGAACATCTCTTTAGATTGCTTTCAAAACTGATTTATTTGGTTTCAAATTGAGAACAACCTTTCTATGTGATGCATATAAGATCGCATTCCGATTTGCCAGGTGAAATCGCTGAGGGAAACCGTAAGGCAGATTCCTTTGCTGCCCCAGCTGAAAAGGTACGTCTCCCAGATGTGTTCCAACAGGCAAAGTTAAGCCATCAGCAATACCATCAAAATGCGCCAGGACTGATGCATCAGTTCCAGCTGACATGGGGTCAGGCTAAAGCCATTGCGGCTACCTGTCCAAATTGCCAGCTTCAGGCAGTGCCATCATTAGGCATTGGAGTTAATCCCCGAGGCCTTGGAAGCTGTGAGGTGTGGCAAACAGATATCACTCACATTCCCAGTTTTGGTAACCTTAAGGATGTACACCTGAGCATTGACACATACTCAGGAGCAGTGTATGCCTCTGCTCATGCAGGAGAAAAATCTGTACATGCCAAACAACACTTAGTACAAGCCTTTTCAGTGCTGGGGATCCCTAGGGAAATTAAAACAGATAATGGCCCAGCGTATAAATCCAAGGACTTCCTGGAATTTGTCCAGCAGTGGGGAGTGGAACATAAAACTGGCATCCCCCACTCCCCCACAGGTCAAGCTGTGATTGAGCGTACCCACCAGACACTCAAACAAGTCCTAGCCAGGCAAGGTACTGGAACAGTGTGGATGTCTCCACAACAAAAGCTTTGCAAAGCTATGTTTACAATCAATTTCCTCAACTGTTCATTTGAAAACATGAATCCTCCAGTTACTTGGCATTTTAACAGTGGTGATCAGTTTAAATTGTCACAGCATCCACCGGTTTTAATCAGGGACCCTGAAACTTGGCAAACCAAGGGCCCTTATGAACTTGTCACCTGGGGGCGTGGTTACGCGTGTGTCTCCTCCCCTGCAGGCCTTCGATGGATTCCTCAAAAATGGGTAAAGCCTTTTGTTCCCAAAAACCCAGCTCCAGCAGAAGAAGAAGAGAGACAAGTGGCAGTCGCTTCCAAAAGAAGACGCTGCCAGGAAAAACAAGAAGAAACCTTCCTAACCTCTGGCTATTCTCTGGCCTGCTTACATTGACTGTGAATGTGTTTTAAAAATGTTTGTTTCTCTTTTTTAGAAATAACCTACCTCTCACTCAAATCCATGATGAGCATTAACCCTGCTGTCATCCTGCTCTCACTGAGCAGCCTGACAGCGGCCTAGATCATCCCTCAACCACAACAGAACATCTGGGTGACCCTGGCACAAACACTCCAACAAGAGAGCATCTGTCTGTCCACTGCAGCAGCAAAAGACCCTATGTCTACCTGTCTGGTAGGAATCCCACTGCAGGCTGAAGAATTTTCAGCCAGCTTTAGTGATCCCAAGTTTAATACAGATCCCAAAACACATAGCACCCAGCTACTCGAAAACTGTAAGTGGAGAACGGTAACAATTAAAAACCCTGTAGAAGAGTGGCTACCAAAATTGCCCAAAGCAGAAAAAGAACCCCAAGAATTAGAGCTATTAGGTTCTGCTCCTGCACCCTTTTGTATCCACCTTATGTATAACACTGACAGACCCTAAATTATATCACCACGTAGTACAATATTGAAATGAATTTAAGGCAAAGCAATGGTGTAGTGTGCAAGGTCACGTCACAGCAGATGATCCTCTCCGTTCACATCCAAGAACCCTCCCTAAAAGCATATTTCTGATTTGCGGAGATAGAGCATGGGCAGGGATCCCATCTCGCCTTCAAGGAGGACCGTGTACCTTTGGGAGGCTATCCCTGTTGGCACCTAACCAAACCCAAATTAAAAAATGGATTTGAAAAGATAATTCAACCCACAAAATTTACAAAAGGAACACTGACATTTTAGATCCAAATTGTGATTCTGACATTTTTCATTGGGCAAAATCAAAACAAATTGCTGTATCCATATTTCTTCCATGGGTTGCAGCTGCCCAGGCATTAGGTGAATTAGGACAGTTAGAATGCTGGGTAGTGAAACAGGCCAACTTAACATCCACTGCCCTCAGCTCCCTCCTCAAAGACGAGGAGATTACCAGACAAGCCACACTCCAAAATCGAGCTGCAATAGATTTTCTTCTGCTGCTGTATGGACACGAATGCCAGGAATTTGAAGGACTTTGCTGCCTAAACCTGTCCTCAAAAGCTCCCAACGTCCACGGAGCCCTCCGAGAGATGAAGAACTTGATTGGACAAGTGAAGAAAGAAGCTGAGGACTGGTTTAGTGAGCTGTGCAAAGGCTGGGGACTCACAGGATGGTGGACCTCGATAATCAAAACAATCTTGTTGTTTTTTCGTTGTTCTGTTTTTAATTGTGCTAGCCTTCGGGATTGTCCATTGTTTAGTTTTAAAAGCTCTCAAAAAATTAGTATCTACTACCTCAGAGATCAACCACATAGAGCTAGCGGACAGGAAGCAACTTAACCAGCCTGTCAATCACGAGTGGTGGACAAACTCGTGATTGGTATCAAAATGATCTCACAACCCTTCAACAAAAATTTTATAAAATAAGAAAGGGTGAGATGTTGTAATGCAGTTGGGAAAAATGGAATGACCCAAAAAATGTTCCCCTGAAAATGTAGACTTGTAAGTTCTTTCCCTTATCTTCTTCTCCCCAGGTCCCCTTATTGGTTGTGTAAATCCCCCACACCCCTTTCCCCTGTCCTGAAAAAGGAGTGCCTATCGATACTTCTTCCTCTTTCCCTCCTGCCATCTCACCCCGAAGGATCCCAAGAAATAAAACTGCAACTGCCATCTCAGCAAAGGGAAAGAGCCTCATTTTTAGGGCCTTGTCTGGCAAGCTAAAACTACCTCCCCAGCCTCCCTGCCCGCTGCGGGGTGGACAGTGGTAACAGAGGGGCTGGGGACAAAGTTATAATAACAGGGGAGGAAAAGTGAATCTGAAGGTTTTATTCTGATTCTTCTTATTCTTTTAGTTCTGTTAATAAAGTTTTCTTTATACCTTTTAAGTTTTGAGCCTGCTTTGCCCTTCTCCTAATTCATAACTCACAGCAGGAAATGAGTAAATAATTCTAGTAGGTGCACTGGCGATTTTATCCAGTGCTAAACTCAGTACATTATTTGGTGTGTTGGCCAGGAAACTCAAATTGGTGAACCTAAACCACTACAGGGTCTTCTCCTCACAGCCAGTGATGTTAGTGGAGTTTAATGTCCCTTTTTTTGCTGACTCAGTCTTTCTGGGGTTCGAAATGGCTGGAACCACCCCACAGGATCCCTGGGCCAAAGAGAAAAAAACAGTAAAAGAACTGCTGAAAAGATTTGCCAGTGAAAAGCTTCCAGACTGCTTTAAGGAAAAAAACCTCAAAAACCTAGAAGCTTCTTGCCTAAACTGGCAAAAATTAAAAAAAAAAGGCAATGAATCAATGAATTAGCAATCTGTGTAGCTGCTGACCACGCCGGAGAGTGAAAGATTGAAATGAGCCCGCGCAGGAGCCCAAGGCTCCCTGACCCACCCCTCTGGTCCATCTTAAAGCTACAGGACTTGTTTTCTGGGCATAAAGTAGACTGAGAATAAAGCATCATCATAAAATCACTCCAAGACACTTGGGAAAGATTTTTGAAGTGACCTAAAAAAAGACATGAAATCCAAGAGTGTAGAATATTCAACTGTTTCAAGCACTCTAAAAACCTGGGAAATACAAATGGGACCATTCATTTTAGGGCTGGTGTGAGAGCTGACACTTAAAGAGGGTTTCTCATCTCAGACATCCTTGTAGGACTACATGAGGTCCTGCCGACAGTGCCATGGGCTAAGTCAAGGGCAGAGCAACTTTGGCCTTCAAGAACCAAAAGGACTCAACATTTAAACTCCTCTTTGCATACAACAGCTAAGTCCGGGTCACTAATTTGAGGGCACAGAACAGGTCCCAGCTCCACTACTGCCACCTGGGTTGGATAGGTCAGGGAGACAGTTCCACAGCAGACCCTAAACTACCTAAGGTCATACTACCCAGTGGTCCAGAACTGACCTTAGCGCACGAGAAACATATAAGTATTTACCCAGCACGAGGGACTGGAAACAAAACACATCAGTGCTGGTTTCTGTATTGCTCCAGCTGCACATTCTCCATCCTCAAACAGACCAAGTCTCAAGCAAGATCAAATATATTGTGGTTGCTATAGCCTAAAATCAGTACTGACTTCAAAAGAGGAGGTCAGCTGGTTTTCAAGTTGTATATAGATGAAATTTGATAGGTTGTGGTTATTCCCACCATGTTACAATAACAGTAGAAAGCACCTTCTTTCCCTCGTCATCACACTCTGACCTGAATCTCCAACGGCCGAGAAATACTGAGTGGCACAAAGTTAAGAGACCTGTTAAATTGACACAGAGGGAAAACAAACTTGATCGATGCCACTTGTGAGACACAGCCAGGTGGCCACTTTAGGAAACCTTGGGGAAGATCCAGCCTTGCAGGCATCCTGAGAAGTGAGAAATATCTCATTTGATGTGAGAAAGATGTGCAGTAACTCAGAAAGTAGTTGGGAGAAATGAACTTTCATCACCTAGATATTCTAAGGATTAATTACCAGTTTATTGTATCCTACACATTGAACATTTTCTTCATCCATGTATGAAAAATTTCTGTGCCAAATACCACCATGGGACCACATGAGCATCCACACCCTTCACTTTAAAACACACACTGAATATAAACATCACCATTCACTTATAGTCAGTGGACCCAACTTTTGGTCGTGGTTTTCTACAGGCAACCTGTCCTGGGGTGACTATGATACTAGTATCCCAAATCATCTGGTTTATGTTATATATTAAGTTCTGCACCTTTAAGACTGGCCCTGAGAGAGAAGGGGAGAGAAGAAGAAGCACACAGTTTCTGTTGAAAGAAAACACCACTCCCCCACATCCCGCTCCCGGACTGTGGTGTCTGCAGCATGGACGGAGAGCGGGACAGAGCTTCTCTCTGGCTTTTAGTTAGTTTTAGCCAGCTGAGGCAGAGGAGGTCCCCGGACCTTTTTTTCTTTTTTTTCGTGGATCTGTGCAAACCTGCTTTGGACTGAAAAACCCAGACAAACCCCAGGAGCTCATGCCTGTGGCTCATCGGGGCCTGGGCCTCGGCACTTTCCAGCACCGGAGGGACTGAGAAGAACCTGAGCGAGCAGAGCTACACCACATGAAAAGGACTTTTCTTCCTGGATTTGCCATCCCATAGAACAGTGAGAGATTTTATTTTTAATATTATTCAATTTCTGTTAAATAAACAGTTTTTTTCCACTTCTCTCCAAAGAAATTTTTTTCTTTCCCTGACCAGTTGGTGGGAGGGGTCATTTGAATTTTTTCCCTGGGGAAACCCCCATTTGGAGTTTTTCTCCCAAATTTGCCCTAAACTAGGACACAACCTGAAAATTCCAGAAACATGACTGACCACAATAAACACTTCTGAGAAATGGGGAGGTTGGTAGCACCACGCATCAACGTCCAAACTCACCAAGAGAAGCCAGTGGGTAAGCACAAACCAGTTAGATAAAAATCACATATACCTGTTCACTAAATCAGCTTCTCTCCTAGCTCTAACTCATGGCCTGGGGTCTTTTTGCCATTCATATTCCTCATCTTTATCACACCCTATTAATATATATATATATATATATATTTAAAACCAAAATATTTTTAAAAGTATTAAACTAAAAATCGTTGAAACTTCTGTTGAAGCTGAAATAGTCCATTCAAGTATGGCTTAAATATACTCATGTTCAAACTCACCAGCACAACCAAGCTTAATATTTCCCCAAAACTTCTGACTAATTGACAGAGATGAACTTTTTAATGCTACCTTACCAGTGGGGGTTCAAAACTCCAGAACAAAAATATGTCCATCAGAAACTCTTCCAGACATTTCTGGTGTCTTTGTCTCCTCTAATAAAGCCTCTTTGTGCTAAAATGAATACTCCCTGCAGACCTCCTTTCTGCGGAAGCTGGGAAGCTCACACAAACCTCATGGGTGATGTTCCAGGACCAGGTAAGAGTATACAAGTAATGATTGATCCTTAAAAAAACAACAACCAAACAACAGAAGTCCTCCATCAGCATCATCACAAAACCCATAAAACCCCATCCAAAACCCATACAGGCAGCTGGACTTTAGCAGAAAGCTGAAGCTCCATGGTAGTGAGATGTGGCACTGCTCACCCTCCATTCTGCAGCTTCCACTGCTTCCTCCTACCACCAGCTGGATTCCACCAGTGATGGTGCTGCTGTCTTCTGAGCTGCTGGTGTGTTGGGGGAGGGCAGGGAGGGGGTGGTGTTGGGGAGGATGAAACAGGGAAACCTTATGAATATGATTTTTTAGAAAAAGATTCTGAAAATATGAAGCCTAGAATCGAAGTACAAATGAGAGCTAGCTTTGAGTCATGGGATACTAAGTGCTAGTTAATAAATATCCAAAGAACAATAGCCTCACCAGCTAAAGGAGAATCCCTGTTGATGAAACAATGTCCTTCTGCACATAGAGAATCCAAAGGTCAAGCAGCAAGAGAAGAATTTGTAAAGCCTTTAGAGTTTGAAATGTAACACTGTATGGTAATGTAGCAGTTCTTCTAGGCTATATGTAAATTCTTTAGTGGGTGTGTCTCATAGTGATTGGTTACTGGGAATTAGAATATTCACTATAGAAAAGCATATATTGTATTGTAACAAGAACTTCGCTCTCTTATTCTGCCCACTCTCTTAGCTCTCTTGTGTTCTCCCCACTCTCTTACTCTCCCCACTCTCTTAACTCCCTTGTGTTCCCTCTTACTCCTCTCTTGTTCCTCCCTCTCTCCTAAGCCTCCCTTGTTCTCCCCGCTCTCCCTCTCTTACTCTTGTTTTCCTCTCTCTCTCTTTAACCTCTCTTGCTCTCCCCGCTCCACTCTCCCTCCCTGACCACATGTATGCCGAGGCTGGTGGCAGACATGGGTCTCTCTCTCTCTTTACCCATATAATAAATTGCTTATACCTGAACAGCTTGACCCTGGAGAAGTCTCTCACTGTGAGCATTTTGTACATCAATAGTGTGGGAATAAACCATCTCTCTGCACCCACAAAAGGTGGCCCGGCCTTGGGACCAGTTCAAGTTTCATGCCACTGACAGGGTTGTAAAATTCACTCTGAAAGATTTTTCTGATTGCAAAATGCAGCTTTTCTGAGTTGCTGCTGTTGCAAACCC